>NW_019174328.1:7428119-7929128 GCF_002260705.1 Seriola dumerili
CTTTGATTGGAATTGATTGTTTTTGAGCAATGTCATGCTTGATCTAAAAGATCGCTGCTTAATGCTTCACCTAAGGAAGGGGTTAATATGTCCAGAGACCGTTGCCTCAGACAAACCTACAGGCATGTTATAGTTTAATATATATCTGATGAATTGAATGGCTTTAAAAACTTAGAGCTGCCGTTTACATGAGGAGCAGAATCTAAGTAAATTTCCTGCAGTTCAGCATCCCCCGATTCAACATGTTCTTCTGAGCTAATAGACAAAATAAAAGAGGCTACCCCTGAAAAAAAAAGCATCATGGCATTGTTTCATAGAGGCTTTTTTCATCCTGAAATAAAGCCAGAGTTTTCTCCTCCCACTGTTGCTGTAATGCCCCCCTGCTCCCTTGATGGCAAGGCAGGGTAGACTGCATGCTGTGGTATGCCCTCAGTAGAAATTTGTGAATGTGTAGGAGCATTATTGCAATTTTGTACTTAATTGGACGCTTTTCTTTGCCACATCTAGCTGAAGTCTCATCCCCCTGATTGGTTAAATCAAAGGTTATAGAAGCCATATGTTTGTGTTGTCCATTTCTTTTTTTTCTTTTTTTTTTTTGGATGGTCACTGAATAAACCTTTTTCAGGTTCACTTAAGTTTTCTGTTCAGGGTGAGGATTGGTGGCCCTCTCGCCACTCCCATTTATGTCTCAAGAAAACAAAAAAAGGTCTCAGAGCCAAACATTTTCACTCTGAACTGCTGTAGATCACCTCTGCAGAGGGGAAGCACAACGACATGACGTGCCTGCACACAGACTCGTGTGTCAACAGTTGGATGAGTCCCACTGAGGAGATCCTTGTGTTTAACTGCAGATGTTTTTATTGAAATGCATGATTTTAGATCAAATCAGAAGTTAGCCATGCAGATCTCAAAGCAGGATTTGGTCTGATCTGTTACTGTGTGCGTTGGTGTGTGCGTTATCTCCAAGGGAAATGGTGCCTTTTGGATGATTAATGATTTAAATGATATAGACAATATATCAGTTTGGTAAAAAGCAGAGATAGGATCATCAAGAAAGTTAAGCTCTTAATTGGAATGACGCCTCATATAAAGGAAGGTTAAATTTGAATGTTTGGAAGTGGAAATTGATCCTGCTGTGTGTGCGTGCGTGCGTGTGTGTGTGAACGTGTGTTTAATGAATCCATGTATTGACCAGTGGTGAGGGCACTGGGGGCAAAGTTCAAATCCCCATATTCATGAGCACTTTGCCCCTAATCCCTGTCAATAGTGGCAAAAATCAATCCCGCCCTCATCCCACTTCATAGCTGTCATTAGCTTTAAATTCATTTTTCCCTCACTCTCACACACCACGACACACACACACACACACAGGTGACAGTGAAAACGATGTTAACTTGGAGACGTACTGTGAGAGGTGAGAGAGTTGAGGCCTGTCAGCAGTCCAATCCTCCCCTCTGCTGTTTCTACACAACACTTCTCCCCATCATCACCTCATACTTTTTTTTTTTTTATCATGCCATCCACCGTTTATTGCCTTTATTTTTCTCTCGCTTTTATTTTTTAAAAATGAAATATATCAAATATAGGGAAACTTTATTATAAAGAGGGTGTTGCATGAATGTATGTTTACATGGGAAATTATGTAAAAATAAAAAAAGATGATTTATCAAAAAAAAGGAAAAAAAAAACACAACAACCTGCAAAGATAATTTAAGAACGTTGTTCGTAGAGATTCCTAGTTATAAAGGGCAGTGGACAGGGCTGCGTCTTTACAACCTGCCTTGTCAAATCTGACTTGATCCCAGCCAACCAACTGCTCAAACCCCATCAAACCCCAGTCCCATCTTCACCTTATTTACTCCCATAAACCCGCCATTTATACTCCCCAATAAATGGAAAAACACCCTCCATCCTCGGTGCACCTATAAAGGAGGCTTTATGACCTCTTGACCTCAGTTACTATGGTCCTGGATCCAAAGGAAAGTCCTGAGTCTGAAGGAAAAGTGTCAGGCGCACTCTGTTAACTTATCGGGGAACACCTCCCATTCTCGTCCCCCCTCTCATTTCATCCACCCTCACCCTTTTTCTCCAAAATTGCATTATTATTCTATGGTTTGAATGTGTGTTATGTTTTGAATATCTTGTTTGTGTGTACTTACAATAAGACATGTTTAAAATGCCTAAAGAGTGAAGCAGAATATAGGATTGAAATGAACTTGTACTCCATTCTGACCTCTTATTTTATTTTATTTTATTTTTCTTGTCTTTTTTTTTTTCTTTTCCTCTGTTGACATATGATGCTGTAATGTTGGCAAAAAAGAAAAATGTAAAATCCTGTATCATTTATGAAATATGTATAAAAGAGAAATGTAATTCAATTATCAATAAAATCCTTATCCAGTTTTTGGAGCCGGTGGTCCAGTAGCATTTTTTTTTTTTTTTTTTCCTCAAAGTGAAGACTTGGTGATTAATGGACATATTCCAGATATTTACAAGGACCAGCTTTTCAAGGTCTTGACCGCCTCCTCTCCTCTCCTTGGCCTCCAGCTCTGCCTGCACAGGACATCCTATGAGATAGACCAGTGGGGATAAACTGTGTGTATACAGTAGATACATGAAGCAACACATGGTTATGATGGTCTTTTGAAACTGCATATTAGTCTGAAAATTCCAAGTTTATAAAGCGACAATAGAAAAATAAAAGGCTATAATCATTTCCTTAAAATCTTATTAAGTATTTGGTCATAAAGTAAAGCATTGGACAAATTAAAATTTTGACCTAATGACGGCACTTAATGAAATTGCAATTCATCAACATCTGTTCCAAATTTCATAACACAGTAGTTGTTGAGACGTTTCACTAAATGCCTCATGGTGGCGCTAAAGGAAAAGTACAGAAATCACCAACAATGATTAGGCTTCAGCCTCTGGGAACAATGAAAGCTTAGTCCAATCCACTTAGTAGTCATTGAGATATGTCTGGACCAATAATACCACCCATATGTCACTCAGAAAAACGAACCTACCAGTATCCTTTAACCTGATGCTGTAACACTTTTCACAGCAGTGAAATTACCAAAACCAACGCGGTAAACACAGTAAATATAACTGGAAAGTTTAGTCAAAAGTCCAAACTCTGAAAACTCTCTTAAGATGAAATTTAGAAGAAAGTTGAACAAAAGAGAGAAGTGAGGAAACTATTAAAAATAAAGAATTACACATACTGTACAACTTCCCTCTACACAGCGTGGTTATGCAGAAGTGTAATAAAGTGCTGATTGAATCTGCCTGTGCCGTAGAGACTTGCAGCCAGGAGGCCTAACAGTGTCTTATTTCCAGGGGTAATCACAAAAGAAGAATGGCATGTTCCACCTCATTTATTCTAACAGCCTTGAGGATTAATGCTTCCATTGCTTCAATTACATATAAGCAATAAAAACTGCAAGCATGAGGTTAGTTTGGGCAGCTTCTAAATGAAAAGGGCCAAGCTTTAGACGTTTCCTGGCCTCTACTGGTGAGTAAGTAATGAGCTAAATGAGAACATAGTCACTCTACTGGCACAGTGTCGCTGAGGGGTCTCTGTCTGTTCTCAGGTAAATCCTAAGTGTGCAAACCCAGCCGTCGCCTCCAAGGGAAGGATGTTCCGACACGACACTGCTACAGATTAATCAGATTGGTTTAAAGCTGCTGGAGATTACATAATTGGTTGTATTTCATTGCCCTTTAAATCAGGAAGGGTGAGAGAAAGACTACATAGATATGTAAAAGTATCATAAACCCCAACCACACTGTTTCTCAGCATGTTTTGCTGGAATAGTTTGGGGTAGTTTACGGTCATGTGTGGGGAGATGGAGGGAGGAGGATGTGAGGACTGCTCAGGCTGAAACAATGGGAGGATGGTCGTCTTACTGGATTTAGGGAGAAGAAGGTCAGGGGATCAAGGTGAGAAAGAGACATGACAATATGACGTATACAGATAAGAGGTGCCTATTAAAGACGGACCTCTCCTAAAGATGAACCAGAAGAGCTACACAGATACACACCTTACACATACGCACTGAGCTAGGATTTATCTTTCATCCAACTGTGAAAAAACATATCATGATTTTTTTGGTGATCACAGGTCTGCTGCAGGAGATCCTTGGGGTTGCAGGTGAAGGTGAGTGTAACATTTCTCATGTTGTTTACACCCAAAACAAGCAGGTATCTCCTGCACTAAGATTCAGATTTGCATTACTGTTCAGCAATGAGTCTGTATCTTATCTGTGTTTATGGTGATTTTTTTGTTTGTTGTTGTTGTTGTACTTTAGATGAAAGGATAAAACAGCCATATTATTGATGAATTATGATGAATTGTGCAATTCTTGGGGACTATTTTGCCTTGCGGATTAATACACATTTGGTTGAGTATTTACGGCAGCAAGATAAGTAGCCTATGTGGGATTGAAAATAAACTGCAACGCCCATGTTCATCTTAATGAAGTAACATATCAGCCAGTGCAACGGTATGTCTCATTGATGTGTTTTAATGGTGTCTGGACAATCATGGGGGTCTGTGGCACAGAATTTTAAGATACCTATATTAGACTCTAGATAAACAGGAAGTACTTGTTTGTAGAATCAGTTCATTGTTGGTTCTGTTGTTTCCATAGGATTCATTAAAGATAAGAAAAGAATATCGCCAGCTTTATTCTTTAACATAAAATATTTATTAAGAGGAACAATAAGGTTGGACGTTGTTAAGTGTGGGTCTTCATCTTCATCTGTATAGATAACATGCAGGAGGCTGACTCGGGTCAGGTGCAGCTCCACGTTCCCTTAATGGCCATATTAAGTTATTTGAGCCCCATTTGGAAGATTTAACGCTTCCATTAACATACAACTGCATGAGTCAGCTCCGTCCTCTGCCCCCTCTGTGCTGCTCGAGCTGGAACACAGTCGGTCAGTGGTACGTCTCAGGCCCCATGCACAGGCCATGGATTGATCCTCCTCCTTTAACTGTAGCCGCAGGTTGTGACAAGATGGACGGTCCATTAGTGGATGGGGGGAGAAAATGATGTGTGTGGTGACATCATTTATGGACTACAAAATGAGTCCCTACTCACATTTTCATAGCTTCACAGAGCCAAAGTGGAGTCTTTTAATTTTTCTTACCATACCTTGGAGTGCATGGTTGTGTGTGTTGTGTGTAATCATGTCTACTTGTGATATCAGTTATGAGGAGAGGAATGGTTATTGTCAACCTTGGCCTCTATTAGATGTCACACAGAAAATTATTTTCATTCAAGATATGGACGGGAAAGCGTAAACATGGATATTTTTATGTAGAGCAATCCAGCTAAATGGAAAGACCGCTGCACTGGTCATAGTGGTGTTTACTGCTCCAGTAAGGTGTGGCGTGCTGGTTGTCCTCTGTCATGTTTCCTGGCTCTGACCTGTCACTGAAGATGCTTTACTGCTGAGCTGATCAACCTCCTGCTGTTTCTTCATCACTGCTGATGCTCAGTGATTAACACTTACTGTCACTCTCGCCCACTTTGCCCACTCCCATCATCCCTCATGTCTTCTTCCTTTCTATTTGTTTTACATCTACCTCTTAATTACACTGTTGAGAGGGCATGATGAGGGGAGAGACTATTGATTGTGTTGCTGCACTTTGTTTACTCTGCTCGTTCAGTTGTTCTCCTGATTCGGCACAACTGGCTGCAGTGAGAAGAAGAGTCGCCACTGACAGAACTCATTGGATAAAGGGCCTTTTGTGGATGGCTTGTTGACTTTTAGTTCAATTAAAATTGACTCTGTGTTACAGTTTATCTTGAAGCTTTGCTTCATGGTAGCACATTTGCTCCAGTGACCAGTATAGATACAATCCATTGAACTAGGTTAAAGATTTTGTGCGTGTTTATGGGCTGAGAAGACATTTGGACCTTTCACAAAGTAACAATTGGTATCACCTTGAATCAACATCACTGCTAAAGCGTCATACCACTAAAATTACATTTTCTCACATCTAGTGGTATCTTGACATGCAGATAATTTTGGTTGCAGAGATTTCTGATTTCTCTGACGAAGACCAATGGCAGAGAGGTCTGGATTATTACTATATTTAATAATTGGATTTCACCTCTATTATATTGATTGATTGACTGTGGAGGATGAAATCTGAAAACCTGGAATGATAAAAGAAAACCTGTCCACATGGCTGCATAGAGGATAGAGTAAGCATAGAGGAAGTCAGCTATAATTCATATGTTTTCTTCTGATACTTTGATTGCAGTTCCCCTTTATCAGTGATGGAGAAAGTATTGAAATCTTTTGCTTAAAAGTAAAGTAAAAGTACAGTCTTAATCTGAAAAGTAACTGATAGTTACTGACTTTGACTGCCCTCTCAGACCCTATTCAAAGTCTTGTTCATTTTATCATCCCACCCACATGCCTCAGCCCTGGACCCGTGCTCTGCCTACATCAGCCTGAATGAACCCTGGAGGAACACAGACTACCATGTCAACCAGACGTCTGGTGTGCCCCTGTGTGACAGCCACATGTCTGGAGAATGGTACCGCTTCACTGGCATGGCCGGGGATGCCATGCCAACCTTCTGCGTGTCTGAGAATCACTGTGGCACCCACGCTCCTATCTGGCTCAACGGCAGCCACCCTCAGCCCCATGAAGGCATCGTCAGCCTGCCTGTGTGTGCCAGCTTCAATGACAACTGCTGCCACTGGAACGCCAGCATAGATGTGAAGGCCTGCGCTGGGGGATACTTTGTCTACCGTCTGCCAAGACCCTCAGTCTGCTTCCATGTTTACTGTGGCCGTGAGTGAGCATGTCTGATATGTAAAAAGTCTATTTAAAAAAAAAAAAAATCCTATAACTGATTTACTTTTCATTTCCATCTCTGTTGTTGTGTTAATATGTTCACGTGCATGTACGTTGCACAGATTTCTATGATATCTGTGATGAGGTGGACTGCACAGGTCCCAGATGTCCTGAGTCTGACTGTCACTGTGGACCTGGAACTGTGCTGGGACCAGACGGACAAACATGCCTGGGTGAGACAGACACAGAGGGAGGAAGAGAGGGGACAGATAAGTCATGCGACAGACAAAGATAAGAAAGAGAATGTGGAAGCCGGATAGGCTGGAAATGGTTTCTGGAAAACAATAACAAGCCAACACAGTCAGACTGGATTTGTTTTGACAAATACAGTCATATTTCTGGAGACATGTTTTTATGCTATTCTTAGTCAAACATCCATTATTTACTTGACTTAGAGGGATATTCAAAATATGGTGCAAGACAACAAAAGCCAATAGAATGAAGCCGTTTGTTTCTTTCCTCAGAAATTTTAACAGTATTTTTTACCCCTCCTACCTATCCATAACTATTTTAATCATTTTCCCATTAATTTAACGTCTTTCCAAGGTACCTTACTAGTTTTCACACTAGTGAATCACAGCACTGTGTGGTGTTATAGCTGACTAAATATGTGGGTATTTATAGTTTTAAAATCAAATGATACATTCTATTCCATTATTTACTCCATAATCTTTACATGTACCCCTTACAACTGCAGAAACATTGCTCGAGCGCACCATGACTCTGTGACTGCTGCTCTGGCCATATGATCTCATTTCTATAACTATATTCTGAGTGCTGTTGACAGGAGGAAACACAATTGTGTCTTGTATTTGCTGACTTCACTCAAGGTGGATATGTGTGTGTGTGTGTGTGTGTGTGTGTGTGTGTGTGTGTGTGTGTGTGTGTGTGTGTGTGTGTGTGTGTGTGGTATACTGCATGGTACACCTAATGATGGGTGACAGGCATGCAGTAGGAACCTAGCCAGCTTGAAAACTGCCATTATCTCATTATTCACCCATCAACCAAATCTGCCTTTCCCTGTCTCAGAAATGACTTCCTCATTTCTCCATCCTCACTCCCTCTCTTTCCTCACTCTCTTGCACGCTCATTTTTGTCTCTCTTTTTATTTCATCCATCATCATTTCTTTACCAGTCCCTTCTATATTATAAACTTAGATTTAAAGTCCTTTAAAGTTGATTTATCGTCCTCTTCGGCGAAGCTCTAAGTGAATTGCCTCGAGGTAATAACTCCACCCTTCTGCTACTCAGTCGATTAAAACAAGACTCATCTGATTATAATGTCTGACCCAGGTGTGCTGTGTATCCCATGTTCAGATGTGAATGAGTGTGAGAAGGCCAACGGTGGCTGTGCAGAGGTGTGTGTTAACACCAAAGGCTCCAGGCGCTGTGAGTGTGGGCCGGGCCGCGTGCTGGATGAAGATGGGCACAACTGCAGAGGTATAGCTATATATATATATATATATATATATATATAATTACTATAATATGAACACAGTTCTGGAGTGTCTGTCCTGAGATAATGAAACCATGAAACCACATGGTGTTCTCCATCTTTTCCTTTTCTCTGTGTTGCCTCGTGCAGAGATAGCAGGCTGTCACGCTAACAATGGAGGCTGCAGCCATGGCTGCTCCTCGCTGCTGGACTCCTATCAGTGCCACTGCCCAAGAGGACTGGAACTGGGAGAGGATAAACGAACATGTCAGGGTGTGTATTTGTATGTGTGTATGTGTATGTGTGTGAGATAAGGGTAGATACTGAGGATAGATAATCAATCAGACAGCAAGGCAAGCTGACACTCAGGTGCATGCTTGCATTAATCTGAAAAGATGCTCTAGATAGAAGAGATTTGACCAAAATGCATTTCTTCAGACCATAAAGATCCTCAATCATATTAGCAGTAGATAACAGGACTGGCTAGTTCTTTCCTACAGACCTTTTGGCTGGGAAATGAGACAATACTGGTGAAAACAATGTGTTACTTTCAGTCCATTTACCAGTGCCAACAGTCAAAATTTCAAATATGTTCAGTGTACTGTCACATAAAACAAAAAAAGCAGAAAATATTCACAATTGAGAAGCTGGAACCAGTAGATATTTGGCATATTTGCTCGAAAAGCTGCTTTAATAATGAATTGATTATAAAAACTGGTGCTAGTCAGTTTTTATTTTGATCAACTGTTCAATGAAATGACAAATAATTTCAGCTCTTTTCAAATTGCAGTAATGGAAAACAGAGAAAAGCAGCAAAGCACCAAATGCCAGAGGCTGGAACTGATAAACCTAGTACCTCGAAAAAAAGGACAATATTGACAAACTCAAATTCTTACATTATTTAGCCAAGTGTCAGGCTGATGAACAGATGATGTTTTTTTAAAAAAAATTCATATTGTGTTCAAGAATATTACCCACTCTTTCTTTACTGCCTCTCCATCTTGCTTTTACTGTTATTTTCCACATGCCCAGCCTCCATACAGATTGTGTGGTAAATTTATATCTAATCACACAGCTGTGGGATGCTTTTATGCTGTTATGCTGTTTCTATACTGTTTAGAGCCATTTTTCTTTCCTGCAGTGCCAGTCCAGTGTGACTCCAGCTCTATTACAGTGTCAGTTCCTAAGGACCTTGTAGGAGGACTGGAGCTCTTCCTGTCCAACTCGTCTTGTCGAGGCGTCTCCAATGGCACACACATCAACCTCAACTTCAGCCTCAAAACCTGCGGCACAGTGGTGGAGGTCAGAGTTACTGAGTTGAAAATTTTAGACTGAATGTGCACAGGGTTTAATCTCTGCGATGAGGGATTGGGGAAATTACTATATTAAAGTTGTGTGAGGTTGTCACTGAAAAAGCTATTAAAATAAAGTAAATGTTGACCCTCAGGTAACAGATGACAAGATTGTGGGAACCAACCTGGTGACAGGCCTCCCCAGGAGCAGCCCAGGTAGCAGCAGAGACTTGATAGTCCGCACCAGCAAGTTAGTGCTCCCAGTCACCTGTGAGTTCCCCAGGGAATACCACGTGTCAGACGGATACCAGGCGAGTCTGCGCAGCTCAGCCCTGGAGCTGGCGGGCCACAGTGAGGGAGTCTTCCCCTTCTTCCTGGAGCTCTTCAAGAACGCAGAGTTCTCAGAGCCCTACCGCACCCCGCCCCAGCTCCGCCTGCAGGACTCCCTGTTCTTCGGGGTGGAGCCCAAGGAGAGAGTGGAGGGCCTCTCTGCACTGGTGGAGAGCTGCTTCGCCACACCAGGCCCCAAAGCTGACCAGGCCCTCAAGTATTACCTCATCAAAGACGGGTGAATAGTTTGGAGGTTTTATCAGTTTTAAAGCCACATCTTGTGCTACTTGACACACCACACTTGAACCAGAGAACAGAACACACTTTTTAAATGAATAGGTTTCTGTTTCTTTCTTCTATTGGCAAATGATGTGATACAAAAGAAACTAAAGCTACGCTCAGTTCATCTACTACAGATTTGTTTAGTAAATAGATTTCATGCACTGTGGTTGACCAAAAAGAAAAAAAAAATGCTAGTATGCTAGTCATGCAAATAGATTTAGTTTTATTTGGCCCGGTTTTAAAATACCTGTCTCTGGTATTTCTGGTAGTAATGGTACAATGATAGTAACAGGAATTTAGTTTGGGACTCACAGCGCTGTCATTTTCATTGAAGAATAAAATCACTAGTAATGTGTTTATACTGTTAGTCTATTCACAGTACACACTGTCATCAGTTTTCACAGTGACATTTTTCTTTTTATTGGAAGTTGTTTCGATAAAAGTCCTTAACAGTGAAGTCGTACTACAAATACAAATATGATACGGGGAAACTATTTCTGGAGACAGGTGGTTAATACATTTTTCAAATATAATTTTTTACATAATATTTTATAACCCGAGCAAATAAAAACAAAATTGCGTGGTACTGTACCACCATAAGTGAGAAGGAAACTGCTTTTTTGTAATTTGGGTGAACTTACCCTTTAAAGAGCCTTGTTCATGCACTAAAAACTGCTGAATTCTGTCCTTTTAATATTTTATCATTTATACCAGAGCTGCATTTAGTCCAGCAACAGTAAGAGTTCTTATAATAAATGTTAGCTGGATCAGACCCAGCTGCTGTGTTTCCACGGCATCAGCTGCTTGACAGTTATAGGACAGGAAATCTCCAGTCCTTCAAGGAAATGTCAAATGAAAAATGCCACTGGCCTCGCGCTCTGATTAATGTGGAAAGAAAACAAGAATGTTTTAGGTCAAAAAATCGAAACACAGAACAGCCTTATTTTCTGGGGAACACTCCCTTTTGGCAAACCATTTCTTCACTGAATCCAGAGTAAGAGTCCTTGTTGCTGCTCTGTGGACACCAACAGAGCAGGGGCTATAATCTATTTTCACGATTTCCTATTAAAAATACAGCGGCGTTTCCGGGCCTTGGGGCAGCTAAACTTGACGAATTAGCTTGTTAGAAATAGATATGGATCACCGAATACTGTGTCAAGATATCGCCTGCACTTATGACTCTATTTCCCCTGTTTCACTTCCTATTCAGGTGCATCTCTGACGAAGCAGTGACACAGTACTCATCGAAGGACCAGCTCTCGAAGCACTACCAGGTCCCTGTGTTCAAGTTCATTGGCAAGGACAATCAAGTGAGTAAAAGAAGCATGCTGGGAGCCAGCTGGTGAGTGTGTGTGTGTGTGTGTAGCACTATAATGTAAAGACTGTATTCATGTGAATTAGCAGTGTCCTATGATGTTGATCTTCTCTATCTCTGCTTAAAATAGTTTTGTTTCCTCTGTTTACAGCAAGTGTTCCTCCACTGCCAGGTGTTAGTATGCGGGGCAGGAGACTCCCGCTGTGCTCAGCGTTGTCGAGGGCGTGTGCGACGCGAGGCTCGGACGAGTGAACCTCAGGAGCAGCACATAATAAGTGGAGGCCCCATCTTCATCCTGCCTTAGTTATGATGCTAAGAGCCAGAAAAAAAAAACCCCACTGAGAATAGGCCAGCAGCACAAGCCAGGATCACATTTACATTTTTCTTTATTTGGTATTTAAAATAGCAAACAAATGCAGGTATACACACACGGAGTAGTACATTGCGCTGTCCCACATATACACATATACATGCAGTTGCAGAGTAAACACACTCCTCTTTTTGCCAGTGCCAGTGTCTCTCGCTTTGCTGTAGATCAGTTGAATTCTGGTTAATGGATCCAAGTCTGTGCCACTTTGCCTGGCAGCACAATTTACTGACATTAAAGTGAATGACATTTCTATTAGAAATCATTCAGTGGGGCCACAGTTCATTTGTAACAACTACAGTATGAAGGATGTTTTTCTAGGTCACACTTTGAGGCATTTCTCAGGCTTGATTACAGCTTAAAGATTTAGTGGATTTATAAAAGTGGTTTATATTTCACACCATCACTGACTTGAAAAATACATGTGCAACATCCATAAATGTATTCTGACTCATTTGCTCAGTATAATCAATGGCTGTGGAACATGTCACACACTACAGTGTGGTGGGAAAGAGATATCAGTGCGCTGTGCCCGGAAATTATGCACTCGCTTCATCACTCTGACAATTAAACTAGAATTAATCATGTCAGTTAAACTGCAATTAGTCATGCATTTATTCATAAAAAAAACAAATAACTTACATCAAACGTTAACATAGTAGATATAATAGGCATTACATTTTACAATACACTGGCTTAAGGTTTGAACAGACTAGTTTGATAAATGTTAAATACCAGAACACAATGAACCGTGTGCGCAACAATGATTATCTTGTGTCTTTGTATCTAGAGAAAATTAATCCAACTACAATATCCTTCCCATCAGGCACTTTGTTTGGAGTCATAAAAATAATTTATGGTAATGGAGTTACAGAGGCCTAGAAATGGCCTAAAAATGAAATGAACTATGGAGAGTATAACATGCATGAGCAAGATTCTGCAAGACTCTGAAAGTCATATTCAGATATTGAATATTTGTTAGTAATGCCAACGAATAAAAAAGCTAAGAAACTGTTCATTTGCGTTCCCCATTTATGTCCCAGGCTCTGAATCTTGAGAGCGCTCTTGTGACGTATTTCCTCTTCGACAAAAAAGCCTATAAATATACAGTGTAATCTGTGAAAATACCCATGACCCTGTTATTTGTGTGTGAAAGTGTCCAGGAGTTGTCCAGTGTGCTCTGTGTCACAGCTCATCCCTCTCCTCTCCCTCGCAGACGCACGCTGCCCTCTGGCTGTTCATGTAAGGCCTGCATCCCAGAGTCCACACTGTGTTGTAGAGAGCGTCTGCCATCGACTCACAGGCTAAGAAGAGAAGACAGAGAGAGAGAGAGGAGGGAGGCAGAGCTACTTATCATTAATTCTTTTTGATAACTCACAAGTATGTGAGATGTTCCTGCTGGTGGACGTATTCATGCCACCCTATATATTTCAGTACACAGCCAAGAAAAGGGGAAAAGTAACTTTTCGCAAATATCTCACCTTGTACCTTTGACCCAAAGCCCAGGCTCTTCTTGAAGTCAGAGCAGATGTCATGCAGACAGGAGCGAAAGTTGGAGTCACAGTCGTACTTGCTTGTGCCGCAAGTGTCATAGCACACGTCAAGCTGGTTGCAGCACTCTGTCATCGCAGGGATCCCCAGGTCCATCTGTCAAAAAAAAAAGAGAACTGTGTTGTGTCAGTGCAGTTTATACTTATACAGACAATACTGCTATCGTTGTGGTTAGCGTCATTATATGGAGCTTAGGGATGAACAGTAGTTCTGGGCTGTTGGTGCTATGAACAGGCCACCTACAGCGGCATTCACCTGGAATCCCACCAGAGAGGAGCTGCAGCCGTTGGGCTCAGGGAGCTGGTAGCCCGGACGAGGCTGAGGAGCTTCTCCTGAGAAAACAAAAAAAAAACGTTCTATTTAATTCTTGAACCAACATGGAGGTACATTATCAAAGTGATGTCATCATGTGCTCCCAGTCAAGGATTCATATCTCTTGTTCTTGCGTGTATCATGTCACAGATAACATGTAACATCTGTTCTGATTGTGTAACTGTAGGTACAGCACATCTACCTCCCAGACTGATAAACAGATTGTATTCAGGTTTCAGTATCAGCAGCCTTAGGGCCATGTGCGTAATCTCAGATCAAGACATAAGTGCCTGATAAAGTGACAGCAGTAGAATTTATTGAATTTGAGAGTTAAAGTGTGCCTAGCAAACAAACACATAGTAACAGAAGGAATATTGGATGTGAACAGCATAATAATGATTTGAAAACACCCCTACAACAACTCGATCTAGCTGTGTGTGGGCCATTCCCACCTCCTGGACACCAAAGATTTGATGTTCTCAGTAACTTAACAGTAAGTTAATTCAAGAGATTCACTCTTACCATATCTGCAGCGGTACTGACACACACCATCGCGACCCCCCACCAGCTCCACCAGGGAGTCAAAGTATCCGTGCATAGTCTGGAAACTATTTCTAATTGAGTTAAGGCTCCAACTGTTATTATCTTCATTAGCCAAGGGTTTGTCCAGGGACTGGGTTGTCTCAACTGGTCTGATCTCATTCCCCTCTTCCTCCTCCTCAGAAGAAGAAAGTCGCTTCTGGGTGACAGCCTCTTCAGCAAGGGCTTCCATAGCAGGGATGTCACTGGCAGGCCTATCACTGTCTGTCCCTGGCTCTTCAGCCGTAGCACCATCGGCCACAAGGACATCCACTTCATGTTTGTCAGCTGCTGGGTTATCCACTGCAAGTATTTTAGCTAATACTTTGTCACCAAAAAGGGTATTAGCCACAGGCTCCTCAGCTGCAGGTGAATCACCTACATGGTCACCTTTAGCTGCATCTACGGCGACAGCTGCAACAACACCATCAGTAAGAGCAGCTGAGTTCACAGCATGGGCCTCCTCCTCCTCCTCCGTTGCTTGAGCCTGGTAGTGGCCTAAAGTGGCACACATGCCCGAGGACACATAGAGGAGGAGCAGGACCACTGTCCGAAGCAGCATGGTGTTGAACTGGCGACAATCCAAGCAGAGGAAGCTCTCCACAAGGCGAGGTGTTGTTAACAGGGTGAGAAGGGCTTAGACAGTGAGGGACAAAAACATACTGTGTTCCTACTGGCTCTGTCAGCCAGAAAGCAGACTTTGACCTCTGATTAAGTTCTAGCAGACAGCAAGGCACTCTCTCATGATGGGGGCAAAAGTCACCCTCATATCAATCCAAAGAAATCAAATTTAATTCCTCTAATCTTCTTATTCTCTGTGATTCTTGAGCACATTAAATGAGTCATTTCAATACAGTTTTATCTACAAAGCTATAATCGGATTTTTATGACTCAAAAGTCACATGTAACTTGAGCCTAGAGGAAAACCCTCTTCCTATTCACTTTAACACTCACCACATCGAATGCTGACATTTCAGCCTGTGACCTTTATCAAGATATCACAAACTTCAAACGATCTTCACTGTGTTTTGATAAAGGTCACACATTGGCACTTCAGCGCTGAACAAGTAGAGACAAACGAAGCATTATCCTATTCATTTGGCATGAGGTTGTTTTCAAAGTAAGTTCTAGTGCAGCCTTCAGTATGTACCACACAGAGCACTTATCTCATATGGGTCTGCTGCCCTCTTGTGGTTGAGCAGTAATGTGCTTCCAATGCTGTGGAAATTGATTTTTTTTTAGTGATCCTGACCAACAACTGAGGTCTGTTTACTCCTACTTGTGAATCATGTTATGGGATTTCAGGTTTTTTTTTTTTTAATCCTATGCCATAATCATTACACACAAATGAATACTGACTGCTATACAGGACACAACGTCCTGTAGCTATAAATGAGAGAAGGGCTTGTTATCCTCCTGATCTTCTTCATATTAACAAATACTAATTGGACTGCCCTGGGCCACTAAAACAACATATGTGAAGTGTCAAATTCACTGCTGTTCTTTAGCTGCAGGGGGACTGGAAACTGTGAAATCTGACATCTTCTAATATGAAACACCACATATGCATGTGATCACTGTGCCTGAAGCACTTTCATAATTTAAGGCCTGAGAATGTTGATGGTTATGCAACAAAAGTAAATGGAAATGTTCACTGCTAACAGCAGAACAAACTAACTAAAAGAAATTACTCACAGCTGTGTTTAAGTTCAGTTTTGAGGTATATGTTCTAGTTGTAAGTGAATATTTTCATCAGAGGCAAACTTTTTACTCCCGAGTTTTAATTTGACAGCTATGGTACTAGTAATTTAATACTAGTATAATAATAGGCCACAAAACACACGATCATCTTTTAAACTAGAATACATTGCTGCAGATTAAACTATCGTACCGTATATAAAGTAGGTAATATTAACTTCACATCAACTGACTACAACATCAAAATGCAGCTAAAATGCTGCATCAGTAACAACTGTTTGAATGCAGGACTTGTAATGGACTATTTTTACATTGTGCTACTGATGTTGGCGGTGATTTTAACATATGATCTACACTGTTACCTCTGTTAAAGAGACCTTCTCTATACTAAACATAAGGGCTATGACTAGGACATGGTAATCTCACAATTAAGTTGTTGCTGTTTGTCAAAGATGTGACTCTTTTAAATACTTGTCCTTTCATTTTATTGCACATTATCTAGCACATACTGTTTGACTTTGAAACAGCCATCTCGAGTAATGAGTCTCTGGTTTACTCGTTGAAGGAGCTATTCACTCTCTGTCTGCAGATCGCACCGTATTTCCTCCCACAATGTCCTAGTGGTAAAAACAGAGGAGAGCAGCAGTAAGTGAGAAAGAGTCACTTGGTTTCTATAAACTATAGCAAAGTCCTCTGATCAGTTGTGAAATACTACAAGTGCAATATTACATGTACCGTCTTATGGTCTTGTTCAATTTCTCTCTGTTCAGCACTATGTTGATTTTGTTTTCCAGATTCTTCAGGGAAAAGATATAGAGTACAAAACATGACCCTCTGTCACGTAGCAGGACAAGCATTTAAAATCTGTAATACTTTCACAAAAATGATGGTATGGCAGGAAAAAGGTCAAACTCCCTTGCCTTGTTGGTGGTCTTCAGACGCTCATTTAAGGCTATCAGTCTCACTGTCTCTGTCTGGAAGCAAACAGAAAAACAAGTTAAATAAAAACTGCAGCCATATGCAGTTTAAGCTACCACCAATCACACATCCTGCTTTAACTTTATTTCTGAAAGAGAACAAAGGCTCAGTGTGATGTAAATGTCACGCTGTGCTGTTCATAAACTTGTGTGGAATGGGGCAAAAAATATGGGAGGATAAGCAGTTCATCCCCCAGCACCGTCAGGTCTTTAATGCGTCTTTCAGTGGTGGTGGTCGTAACAGTGGACACCAGCTTCTCCTTAATCTCTTCTTCTAACTGTTGGATCTCCCTCCACATGTTCAACACCTGAAGCCTCTTGAATTGGACACTGTCGGTGTGGCCGATGGCAGTCCCGCTGTCCTGCAGCCCTGACAGAGATACATCTGTTCAAACAGGAGACGGGAGACAAGGAGACGAGCATGAATGCACTGTAGTGACTAATGATGTATCTGAAGATCCAAGAAAAGGTGAGTCGGGGGCAACTGGACTTGGTTGTAGATACATGAAGACGTTTCACCTCTTATCCAAGAGGCTTCTTCTGTTCTGTACTTGTACATTCACACCCCTGGAGGCATCATAAAGTCACAGCTGACTCACCGATACTACAAAACTCTCTTTATGCCTGTTGGCATGACAAAGTGATTATTTGTTCAGTCTGTCCACAGACTGAACAAATGTGCTGTTGCCCTGCAGGATAGTACAGCAAATGCTTAGATGTGGTTTACCAATGATCAGATATACCAATGTAGTCTTGAGACTTACTCTTCATGTCACTGTCCTCTGGGCCTGTGATAGCTGGAACATTCTGTAATTCATTTTGGACTCTAAGGTTAAAAAAGAACAAATAATGCTTAATAAGAACACAATGTATAATTATATAATTTTTTGGGGAGACAGATGCTTGCAGTACCGTTTATTCTCCTTTAGAGCTCTTCTGGCCTCCTGCTCCAGCCTGCAAACCTCTTCTTCAGCATCTTCCACCTCCTTTTCCCTTAGTTTGCCAATGCTGAGATCTTCAAGGGAAGTATTCTGTGACTGTAACACAACAACAACAACAACAACAACAACATATTAACACTTTTATTGTTTCCCACATATGCAAAACATGCAAAAGAGGAACTCTTGAAAAGACATTATTACTATCCATCCTGAGTTCAGTTCCTAAAATTTCCATGAGAATGAATGACAGGCCCTGTGATAAGTGTTACCTTTAATCCAATGATGTCATGACTAATATTATCCTTTTAGAAGATACTATTTGCTGTCTTTCATAATCAGCCATTACGCTGTGCTTGCAGTCAGTCAGCTGACACATACAGAAAGGAATCAATGTCTCTGACAGCAATTGAGGCCAGAAAGTCACATCCATGTCTCAGGTCTTCTTCTGCTCATTATTATCTAAATCCATATTGATTACATTACATGCCGTTTGCTTTACCATGTCAGGTAGAGGTGACTGGGAAGCCATCATGTGGTTGACGTACAAATCATACTCAGTCTGGAAGACACAAAAGACATTTATCACCAACACGACTGCAGGGTACAGATGTTGTGAATAAAGTGTTAACAGATAATACAGTTTTTCCATGTTGCTATAATATTTTAGCAATAAAAATATTAAAATTATTAAATTAAATGTACATTGTATGTTTGTGTCCTCATAAAAAATAATCAAAAGTGCTAATTTATAATAGCAAGATTCTGGCTGCATGATAATGTGAACCTCACAGTCTACTCATAACAGCAAACTGTTTCATTTAATTTCAGTTTTGTTCATATGCAAAGTGCACAAACAAAACTTGCATGACCCTAAGATATTTCTTATGAATGAGCAGTAATGGAACCATTGCCCTCTGATGACCTGCTTCCTGACGTATCATGACCAGGGTCCAGTGGTTGCTCTACTTCCGCTTGCTACACGAGGGATTCACTCTCTCTTGGCTCTAATACGTCTGACGGCACATGCTAAAAATGTGCTAGTGGGTACAGAGGAAATGGAAAAACCTTAATTTCCCTCAGGATGCGTCCAAATACTGGCGAGCTTTCACATACATCATCAAAGACGTCACTGAACACCGCAAGGCGGTCTCTGCTGGGCCAGTTCTGCACTGACAGCTTCTTCAGCTCCTGGATGTGACAGGAACACACACACAGTGTTAGCAAGTGAAGATGTGCGTAAGAGTCTGTGCGTGTCTTTATTCATGCACCTTCTGCAAGAGTGTTGAGAAGGCATTTCAGAATTACCATCTTTGAAGAAATTGACATTTTAGTAAGTCTGAAAATTAAAAAAAAAAGGTGCAATTATAAAACTAGTTGTGTGATGTCATGGTTTATGTGACCAGCCTCACCTTTTCTAGTTTCCTCTCATGCTTTTCAGCAACATTTATTCTCGCCCAGAGGTTGTGCTTGGCTGTGAACTGCCTACCTAACCACTGATTTGTCTTTAGCTGGTCTTCATTATTCAGTCTTTTCTGGGCAGAATGGCTTGAGCAAAATTGCTGTTTCCCCTCCGCATCAGATGAAAGGTTAACTTTCTTCTGGGAAAAAGCTCTCGGCTGGAAAGGCAAAGAGTTTGATGAACAATGAACTATCTTAGGTAAACTTATAACACCACTTCTGTCTGCATGTGGTGAGTGATCAGTAGCCTGGTCTTGTCTTGACTCAGAGACTTCAGACGCTTCTAAAGCAGCACTGGCGGTGAGCTCAGAGGGAGACTCTTTCATTGCTTTCTTCTTTACATAGGTCAGTGCCTTTGTTTGTCTCTGCTGGAGTGTCAGAGGGTTTGGGGTTTCTTCTTGGCTCTGAGACATTTTCCAGAAAGACTGCTTTGTGTCCATCTTAGGCTGACCCTGATCCAGACTGTGGGGCCCCAGATGACCTGAGGAGTAGGTCAGGATATCAGCCTTCTGACCAGCTTCAGCAGCCAGAAGCAGTCTGCGGATGTCGCTCCCAAAGCACCCAGGGTTTTGCTTACCGCTGCTGGACATGGCTACAAGGGCGCAAAACATATTATTATGAAATTTGTTAAAAGACACACGAGTGATACTGTCAAATGATACTCAGCTCACCTCAAGTACAAGACATTTCCTATATTAGACCATGCACCAGACCTGAGGTGTTACCATTACATAAAATATTACATTTCTATGAACTGCATTTACTGATATATAGCTTTTATCCAAAACAATTACATGACATGGTGGGTAAGAATGAAATGATGGATATGAATTGTCTTTCCTAACAATAAAAATTTGTAAAAAAAAAACAAACAAACAAAAAACCCCAAAAAACTACTACTACTATTTTTAACTTATTATAGTAAGGATAAAAAGTCATTTTATTATAAAGCATAAAAAGTCATAGTATAGTATGGTATAAATATCATAGTATAATAAGGCATAAATACCATAGGATAGTAAGGCATAAAAACATCATAGTATAGTAAGGCATAAAACATCATAGTGTAATAAGGCATAGAAAAGGTCATAGTATAGTAAGGCATAAAAGCCATAGTTTACTAAGGCATAAAAAAAGTAATGGTTTAGTAAGGCATAAAAAATCACAGCATAGTATGTCAAAAAAACGCCATAGTATAGCAAGGCATAAAAAGGGCATAGTATAGTAAGGCATTTGTGTAACTGTGTACGGTGTCCTTGAGTGCCAAGAAAGGCGCCTTTAAATAAAATGTATTATTATTATTATTATTAAAAATGCCATAGTATATTAAAGCATAAAAGTCACCGTATAGTAACTAAAGTATACTAAGGCATTAAAATGTTAAAAAAAAAAAAAGAAAAAGAAAAAAGAAAATAGTACAGTGAGGCATAAAAACCTCATATATATTAATTCATATTTGTGAATCCAATGCTCAAACCAAATTAGGAGGGCTTCCACAATCGTGACGCATTAAGCCAAGTGCTTAGGATATTTTCTTTTACGTAACTTAAATATTTTGTTAATACGCACCTGAAGCACGTGAACAAAGAAGACACACAGAAACTCAAAATAATAACCTCACCTGTTTGGTAATTGTACTTTAGTGCGGAATAATGACAGAAAACAAACTTTTTTCATGTCCACAACAGTCTTGGTTGCTAGGAGACTGAAACGCGTAATGCTTGCGTTGCGTTCAGTGTCTTGTTAATAATCGTACCCATGAGATTTCAGGTGCAAGATCTCATTTGTACCTCTCATTTGGAGGTAAATAAGTGGTGTTAAAAATATGTTGCATGCAGACGTGATAGCCTACATTGTGCTGCGCAGGTTTAAGAAAGCAGGTTTACAGAAAGGCATGCCTTGAAAAAAATCAGGGATTGGCTTGTTAATCTCCCAGCTAACTCACATGTAAAACAGTTGTGGGGAATTCATAAAATGATTTAAATGATGAAAGTACATTTTTATGTGGCTTAATTAATTGAAAGATTGAATGATTCAGTCCTTGTTTCAGAGTTTATTTTGAAATCCAAATTTTAGTCGTGTGTTGTATCACTAACTGATAAACTACTGGTTTCATTTCACTGTTTTACTTCCTTTTTCTTGGAAACTGAATGCCAAATCCCAGTTCATTTGAGCCTACCCCCTCCACTGTATTTTGCTGCCCTATGTTGATCATTATGCATTGAGGGACAAAAAAAAAAATGGAGCTGATCTCAACTACTTGGAGAATAAAACACTGAATCACTCACCAGGGTTGATCATTATTATCGCCGCTTCTTAATTCTTCTTTCTCTTGGACTACCAGTCAGCAAGTCAGCAAACTCATCATTGTTTCTGTTGATGATGTCAATGTCATCTGAGTTCATCTGATCAGGGTAACTCCAGCTTTTGTTTGCTTAAACCTTAAAAAGGTTTAAGCTCATTATCAAAATTGTCATGTTATACAATGAACCCATCTAGATATTTGCCAGTCATTTGACTTTACTGGGCATGGGATCCAGAAACAACACAATGTGACAGGGTTGAAAAATGGTTTCTAACACTGCAAATGTGCTCTATAAATTTTTTAACATGGAAAACAATAGACTCCAGCAAATACCGCTTGTTTCCCCATGTTTTCTCAGTTTGTGATACTCAAATGTTTCCTTCAGTCTACCACAAATCCTTGCACACAGTAACCAAATTACCAGATAAACCGTGTAAACATTGGTTGTTGGGGGAATCTGGTTACTGCAAAAACTCCTGTAAATGCTTCAATCAAACTATTATCTTAATCTGGTTAGTCAGAATAATTGGGTTATTGTGTGCAAGTAAACAGTGAGTGTAGCCTATACTGCAAAAGAGAGGGAAGGGGAGAAGGGGAGTGAAACTCAGGCCTCAGGGCTGGAATGGCCAGAATAGGAAAGCACCCAGATGGCAAAGCTGAGCATGAGGGAAGCTACAGTGTAACATGTTATGCTTCATTGAAACAAGTTTTCAGTATTCAGTATTCAGTCTGCATCCATTTGCATTCTTGTGTTGTCCATTAACATTTAAGGTAATGTTAAAAAATAGGAATGCAGTGGAGGATGCTTGAAAATCTGAAGTGTTTACTTGCCAGCTGAGCTTGTATTGCTGATGACAACAACATTTCCAGTTTTAGATTTCAAAAAAGACAAGTCGTAGATTACTCATTGTCTCTCTCTCTGTATTCATGACCACTATATATCAAAAATGCATAATTGTAATGAAAAAAAAAAACTCAAATTAGGGAACCCTGAGCAAAGAAAATAGAAAAAAAAGAAACACAATGTGATGTGTCATCCTTCATCCCCTTTTTACTCCTTTCAAATGAGTTTAAATTTTAAAAAACCTCAGTGTCGGTTGCCAGCTGTTTAGCACTGTAGTGGAGCTGTAGTAGTGGGCAGCCATATTGTAGGAATAAGTAGGTGTCATTGTTTGTCTGCGAGATAACAACTGAGGAAGATTAAACTGTCTGACAGGACCATCTGCACCTTGTGCAACAAATTAGTTCACAGATGATATTACATATTGAAAGACGATAACACCTCTATTTCTACACTGTTACACAATTTTAAGGTGTTTCATCTTGTCAATCAACTGAGTCAAATATTCCAACACCAAGAGAATCCAGACATAAAATGCATCATAAATTGAACTAAATGAAAGTCTTATTTTTACTGTATTTGCTGTGATCAAAGGATGGAACATGACAGTGGGAATGGCTCAAAATTTGAAGGAGAAGTACCACGTCAGTAATAAGTTGATGAATAAAAAGAGTTAACAGACTAGAAAAAGTGATTTTAAGATAAGGTAAGAGGGGTGAAATGTACGACTACACATGCAAAAACAAACTCATACCTCATGTACCATATACTCTATATAAATTGCTAATAATGCAGTTTAGAAATGGGGCCAAATGTCATTGTCATGTTACAAATGTCTTAAATGATTTTACATTATTGTATAGTTTTAAAATGGGGTGGAGCTGATTCTGCATGCACAGTCTGAGTCCTCTCAGCTTGTCCAATACAAAATGAAGGGAAGATATTCTCACCATTACCAGTCATTGTGAAGGTCCCATTTTTTATTCATATTTTGACTATCAAAAAAAAATTGCAGAAAGAAATGACATTGACATATCTCTGGGATAATGAAACCAACATAACGTAATGTTAACCAATCAGGAGTGATGCATCCTCACCCAACACTGTCACTGACTCTGCAGCTCTATCAATAAAACAATATGCATTAAATATGCATTAAATAAATGCAAATAAATAGGCAGCTCAGACATGAAATAAAGAATGATCTGGAACACAGAATTTTTTTTCAGGTATTTAATAAAAGTCATTTGGGCTACTGCTCTTACATTTACAGTTGAGACATTCCTCAATTATTCTGGGTAACAGTAACATGTCTAGACCGTTTTGTTTATCTTGATGTTTACTTTGTACAAAACAAAAAGGCCAACATTATTTTTCTTTGTATAAAAAATATAAGTTAATTTAAATTTAACTCTAATTAAGAAAATAACAATAGTAATAAGAGCAATAATAATAATCATCAATAATAATAATAATGATAAAGATCATAAGCTAAACATAGTGCAGACAATGGGATATAACTGGTGCTGAAAAGTAGAAGGGACAGTGCAGTGTTATGGACTTAACCATGTTCTCATGTGGGGTTGGAGTGGGGAAAGAGACAGTCAAAGGCTTTCTCTCTCTCTCTTTCTCACACACACGCACACACTCACACAGACATGCACAACACACTCTATCACGCTCACACACACACACACATACATACAGTCTACACACCCGGTCAGAAAGCGCATGACTGCCGTTCAGTTTAGCACCATCAGAGCGACCGTCTCAGTCTGTACAAACTAGTTCCTAGATTGTACTCAGTATACACCTATTACCGTATACGCAAAACTATATATAAACTTCAGTTCAGGTGCATGCTAATTGTTGCTCTTGGTTGAAGCTTACTGGAAGCAATTCTGAAAAGAGTAAGACAGAGGACATCATGGAAACTGATGGCGCACTATAACCCACATGCCACCACTGAGGATCTGCAATCAACGAAACATTCATCAAAATGTACATTCACACCATTGGGGTGGGGGGTGGGGAGCAGGTGGGTGGGTCGTGGGGGTGGGCGATGGGGTGGGGGGGCACAGTACCAGTCGAAAACAATTGATTAGAGCGGCAATTTCAGTCTTGGAGGGACAATGTCCACTGGAATGACAGTTTCAGACAAAATAATTTGTCTTTTGGAAGATCTTGGGAACTCATTTGTCATCAGTCCAAATGCACCCCCCTTCGTACGACGCTGGAGGCTGAGCGTGAGAGAAGATGATTTATTTCCTTCGGGCAGGTCGTGGACATGAGGGGAACTTCTGTCACACAACCAGCAAAAAAAGTCAACCAACATTCTTTGAGTTGCAGTCCCAGACATAGACATATGATGCACTTTAGCTTAACAGGTTTGACAGTATGGGAAAATACGAAGCTGACAGGTGCTGAGACGTCTGTTGAGCTGCTGTGCCCTGCATCAACAGCAACATGACAAAGTGTTCAGTGTCACTGATGTTTCATACTACGGCTTTGACCCTGCAAGGACACCCGTTTATGTCAAAAAGAGAAAACATCTGAGACTGAGCAGGCTACTACTTATTCCGCCCTTCACTCTTAATTTAATTTACATCTTTAAAATTCATCACACCTTCACTATGTGTCATAGATCAGGGTGCTGTCTTGACATTACACATGGTAGTCAACCTGTAAAAAGTTTGTTGTGTCTCTGCAAAGAAACTCATTTTGTTATAATCCACTTAACCACCTTGTGCAGTATCCTCATTTTAACTGTGTAGAAGCGATTACTGATTAATAGGAGGAACCAGACTGTAGTGTAAAATAATTCATGATGTGATAGTGGTGTGAGAAATGTTATGAGAGTGGAAATTCGATCGTATGCAGTCTTTGCTTACTATAAACGATTTAAAGGGATGCTATTTGTGCATCTCACTTTTCTTTTTTTCTTTTTTTTCTTTTTTTTGTCTCGTGAACTCCGTCCTACAAACATTATGACTGCTGGCCTGGGGTCAGATCCTGTTGATCAGAGGAAAAGTTGATGTACTATGCAGCAGGTTCCTAAATGCCAGGGGGAGCCGGGGGGCAGTGCTGTGGGGGGTCCACTTCAGGGAGAAACATTGTGACTCTCTTGTGACTTGTGTTCACAAGTGTCAACATTATCTAACTCCTCTCATCGCAGTTCATCCACGTTTAGTAGAATATGCTGTGTGTGTGGGGGGGGGGAGGATTTCTGCAATTTCCACATAGAATAGGCTGTATCTCTTTATTCAAGTACTGCAAAGGATTTTTGCTCAAAAAGTAATAAAAAAACATTCTGACACCCACCTTCTCAATAAGGTGGCATTACACCATACATCTGCTCTACACATTCCTTCTGTCTCTGGGAACACCTTGCTGAAGTAGTGCGCGTACGATAAACCTACCACAGAAGGCAAACAGTACCATTTTCAAAAAAGCCTGAACCGACAACAAGATTTCACATAACCTAGCCTGTGAAAGGTTCAGAGTAAGGCCTCTGCAAATACAAGACCATAAAAAGAAAAAAAAAAAAAAAAAACATAAAACAGCCAAACTAAAACAACCAAAACGGCACAAGTCCAATCTACCAAATGAATTCCCAAGCTGAGTGGACGCAGGGTGATGGGTTGAAGTCCCTCAGCCCCATCAGCTGTCTGTCAGTCTCTGGGATCGGTGAAACCGCCAGTGTTGACACCTCCGTCACCCAATGAGGTAACTGTGTGTTTTCAAAGTCAAGTCGCCTTTAGCTGATCTGTCTCCTGCTAACACAGGATGTGGGCTCTTCCTCCTACAAAGTTCCAGGTCCGTGGCAGGATTCAGGTTGTACTCCTTTGGTGGGCCAGCAACCCCTTTGGTAGTCAGTTGTCCACCTTGACAGGGCCTGAATCGCAAGGTCGACTGGGCACTACGTCCTCCACCTCTCCCCGTGCTATCTTCTCCCACTGGCCCAGGTTCTCCCTGCAAACACAAATCACCACAGATCAGATTCAGTTGAAGACTTTCTTATTTCTTACTGCAAAGATGTGGCTTGTAATATGAAATAAGAGGATAAACTCATGTAAATGACAAGACATTGTAAATGTAATCAATAATAGAACAAGTATTTCAGTTGATTCAAACTGGAACAAACTGTAAATGAAATTGTTTGTTTTTTCTAAAAAAAAAATGAAGCTAATTATGAACTTTTGATTTGATAAAACTATTATCAGATGTATATCTGTCATTTATCCACTGCAGTCAGTTTTGAATGAAAATGAAATGCACTACTGGCACTATTTGATGGGGGTTGCTAGTTGACACACAACATTATAACACTTTGCTGCCACAAGGGTGTGCATCTGATTCTTACTATGGTATGGACATAATGTTGTCAGAGACAGACACAACTTTGGAAAGAAGAAATTGGAGAAGCTGAAATCATGTAACTCTAGCAACGATGTTAAGCCAGAAATATAAGAATATCAAGCTCTGATCAGATTAAAAGCTGCATTAAGCCTAACCTAACTGTATAAACAATTACATGTAATTATTTTACACTTTATTCAAGACAAAAATTATTCTCAAATGAACACATGTATCCACAGCCTGGGAGCAACTGTGTAATTCATTGGTCACCTGCCATAGCAGTCCCATCAGTTCTTATTGTCATGAAGGTAACCTCTGCCCCCTGCGCTATAATCAAACCTGACATACGAGCGCAAAAAGTGCTGCCCTTTGCTGCCACTCCATTCAATTAGCCAGCCTGATGCAGTTTACACGTCTGTGGCAGATCCCACAACAAGCAGCTGGGCTCCGCAGGGTCTAGGCCTGCTGCCCACCGAAGGCCCCGGTGCTGACGTACTGCCGGGGCTTAAATATTACACTGCTCACTTTGTTTGCATTCCCCGCAGATCAAGGTCACAATATTTTAAAAACCAGCAGGTTATCCCAGAAGGGCGGGCAAATGTGCAACATGATCCTGCCCAACAACCAGAAATCACACATATAAATACATTCTTACACTGTTATCGACTCACACACACACACACACACACACACACACACACACACACACACACACACACACACACACACACTCCTCATCAACCTCTAATCTCATTTGTTTGGCCAACTGCTGCTGGTCAGACACCACACATGCTGTTGTCAGTATCAGACAATATTATGTAAAGGAATTTTTGACTGTTTTGTGTTTTTGACCTATTTCCCAAAAAGTGTAAATTAAAAGACTTACAATTATTCAGTTATTTATTTATTTTTATTCCTAAACACATATACTAGATCCATTCTCAGACTCTTGTTTGGCGTTTGGTCAAACCACACAGTGAAGGATGAGACTTTGAATACTTACTTGCAGGCTTTTAGAAGAGGACCGGATGGAGGGAAGAGCTCAGATAGTGTCGTGTAACACGGAATTGCAACAGCATTGTAGAATCCCACCTTAAAAAAAGGCAAATGACAAATAAACAAACAAAGAATTAATTAGCGGTATATAGTTTGCATGAACAGTTTTCAAAACAGTCTGTTAAATTCATGTCATACATTAAGGATACATAAATTAAGAAATGCTACACATGCTCAAAAAACCTGACACAAGTATTATCTATAACCCATATGAAAGAAAACTCCCACTAAAGAATTCATTTGAGTCACGTCACGTCATTGTTATGCTGTTATTACATTATTGTACTGATACATTTTCCAGGCAGTAATAGTTTAAAATGACTGTAATTAGTATAGCAGCTAACTGATCTGATTTCCTGGCAGGTACAGTATTTAAAATGTATACGGGAAACACAGGATCAAACAGTTCTGGTGAATAGTTTAACCTGTATTATTTATTAATATGCAAAGTTAATTAAACTACATATACCCATAGCATTCTGTAGGGACTTCTTACACTGTATGTTACCACATTTTTACATTCAGTCTGTAGTGAAACTGGTCATTGAAGTATCTTTGTTTTCAAGTTATCATTTCCATTTTACGTCAGCTGCTGGTGATCCTACATTTGTGGTTTCTTCTCCTTATTTTCTTCTTATGAAAACTTTTACAAGTATCACCAGCTTCCCTCTTGTGGTTATTCCACACCATCAGAATGCAGAGATTTTAAACTCTTTGAGTGTGTGTATGTGTGTTTGTGTGTGTCTGTGTGTGTGTGTGTGTGTGTGTGTGTGTGTGTGTGTGTGTGTGTGTGTGTGTGTGTGAAGTAGCGAGTAAGTACAGTCAGAGACACATGAGTAAAAGCGCTGGTCTCACTTGGCCCTGGGGAACTTCGGCCTTCTTGTCTCTGTCCATCATAGGGATCGGCTGTATCCCAATCTTCTTCATCTCATCTCCCTGTGGAGGAACGAAATAAGGAAAGAATTTTCCTTTTATTCTCGCATACTGCTCTTGACCATTAGATAACACTACTTTGCGCCTTATAAAGTGTAGGAGAGTTAGGTGTAGCAGCATTTACAAGGAATAACAGAGGTCTGGCTGTTTCACCCGAGGCATGATCATGACACTAAAACTGTTCAAACTCCAACAGTATCCCACTGTACCTCAGCCCAGAACTCAGCATAGATGTCGTTGGCTGTGAGTCGTGTGATTTGCCATTGCTTAGTAACAGAGCACAGGTCACATGCTGTCATCATCAGACCAATCACACGGTCCCTGGAGGGGAGCAAAGCCTTATTATAGCCATGTGGAGAAACTCAATGTGCTGTTTATGTGCACCAGGTCAACATTTCTCTGTGAAGCCCGGTATGATCCTGTGCACAAGTGCGAGTCGCCACCGCTCACCTGTGTGAGTGGTTGTTAAAGTCCAGCCCGCCGCAGGTCAGCAGCTCCGACAGCTGCTGGTGGTTGTTGAAGTACAGGGCGAGGTCTGTGGCGATGATCGCCTTCCGGATGATCTCCAGCACCTGCTCGTACTCGATGGAATTCAGGTTGGAGAAAATATTGTGCCCTTCCAGCTATGAGAAACAAAGAGATCAATAAAAAAGCAAAAGCTCCACTTATGAGGCGTTCAGCTCAGCTACACTACAACAGGTTGTAATCTCAGATTCATCTCAGGTTCACGCCATCCCAACAGCTCCCAGACATCACAGAAGAGGGCAATGGGTCTGTAACTGGGTGTGTGCGTGTGTGTCTGTGTGTTTGTGCATGTAAGAAGAAGTATTTCTACCTTCAGACGATGCATGTGTGCGAATTAAAAGAAAGTAAAAATGTACTTAGAAATGTGATCTGCATCATTTCTGACATCCTCCCCTTGCTAATTCCTGTGACTATTTTGCATGTGGTGTTCCCATTCTTTTGCCCAGCATCTGTGAGTCTTTGACCGAGATAATAAAACAATAAAAAACACGCAATATTAAGCACATCCTTTTATACTACATATTAGCATTTAAAGACAATAAAATAAATAAAAAATGTAGACTTTAATTACACGGTAAGTTCTGCATAGTGGAGCTCTACCTGTAGGATGGAGACAGTCTGAGAGAAGTGGTGCTGCTCCATGGTGGAGGTGGAGTACAGAGCAGCCAGCGGATGGTCAAACTTCTGCAGGTAGGCGTTGCTGTACCCCCGATGGTCCAGATCATGGCACAGACAGGCTATCAACAGACCTTTCTTCTGTAAATCACAGAGGGTAGATAAAAAAAGCAAAAAAAAAAAACAAACAAACAAAAAAAAACGATTATTTGAAATCACACTGATGATAATCTTGTTTCCAATTTCACTTATTTTTGTCAAGCAGTGGTAAAAAGCCAGAACCAACAAGTAGCAAACCTCTAGCTCTGTGAAGATCCCAGATGTTTTCTGTAGGATGGCGTACATACAGTGTGCCACCGTCACTGCATGCTTCCAGTTGTGGTAGGGCACACGTCGGTAGTTCTTCCGTACAGACATGGTGAACCGGCAGAGCTTCTCCAGCTCAAAGCTGAGGAAGACACAAACCGATGAATAATTGCCTCGATGAGGAACTGACAGTGACATCGTCACGGCCCTGTGACATTTTACCTGGTCTTTCCACAGGAGTTATGAACCATGTAGATAAAGACAGCGGGCCAGATCTCCTCAAAGGGACTGATGTCAAAGTGGAACCTGGAGGAAGAGGTGGGAGGAGAGTCTTAAATTAGCATGAACAGCCCACCTGGGAGACGAAGAGGAGAGACAGATGAGGGGACATCTGAGGTCTGTGTGCGTTGAACTGACAGGCTTACATCTAGAAGGCACGCCCCTTCCTGCGCTGTGTATGCACCCACCCCTCCTCCCCTATCCAGGTCTGGACTCTTTCACAGACATGTGGCTGTAGGCCAGCCACACTCAGGGTCACGGGTTTCACGTATCAGAAGAGATAGTGACCAAAACCTGCTCTGAATCTGAACCTGAGAGGGCACTCACATTTCGATCTCTTTATAAATGGGTGTGGGGAGGTTGAGCTGGGTCAGGGTCTTCCATTCCTCTGATGTGCAGATGCTGTGATAAGACAGTTTTTCCATCGTCACTCTGTAAATGCATTCAGAGTGCCGGATCCTGTGGTACATCTATGGGAATCACAGAACAGGGATTAGTCTATAAAATGTCAGGAGAGAAGCTGAACACTCCAGTGGAATAAATACCATGAAAATGAAAATATCTTATATCATTGTTGAATTCTTTAAGTATCGCTGTTGGAATTTCCAAAAGGGTCAAATAGAGTTAAGTTATCCGCAACAGTCCTGTATCATATTTTATCTGTGTGTCTCCAAAAAGTGTCTCCACATCTGGTTTGTATCCCTGTCCCCCTTCCCAGACAGGCAGGAATAAGACAGTCAGGTACAGGCGCCAGGCCTTACACCTTCCACCATAAATCACCATAAATCAGGAGCTGGCCAGAGTCAGTTTCCTAGAGACGTGAGGCATAAATTACAGCTAAACATAAATCCTGTCAGTGGACGGATGCAGACTGCTTGTCTTAAAATATTAACGCGCCTCATCAATTTTAAAACCAACTTTGTGACGCCGCTCCTGCGTAAGTTTGTCGCACGAGATGATGGTGAGTCAGGCCCCACAGAGAGGAGAGGCTTTTGACAGACAGACCACACAAGGCAAGCTTCGAGAGTAAGCATGATTCATGAAATGTCTGTGTGTTCCATGTAAGGGATAATCATCACTGTCAACCATCAAATAAGATGCTTTTGTTCAGATTTTGGGGCAATGCACACTTTAAATAGAAGCTGTTGGCACTACTTTTGTCTGCCTTGGAGAAAAATGACATTACTACTCTGAGAAATAGGGGAACAGTGGAAACAAGCCTCACAGCAATGAGAATGAATTTAGGATGGTGACGAGGACACTACGTCAAAGGTGCAGCTGACTGAAAATAAGCCAGAATGGAGTATTCATTGCCATACAACCGTCACATAATCTGCATACACTGAATAAAGAGCGGGGCTGCGCATACAGACACTAAGAGAATAGATCATATTTTTGCTGTTGGAGACGATCGGTTAGTCGTTTAAATATTTTGGAAGACTATATCAGTGTACTTACATTTGCACAGTGTAAGGCCAGAGCACAAAAGACAGCAAACATCTTAAAGTTGTTCTCATCTGTTTTAGTGAAGGCACTTCCGCTTAGCTTGTTCACCATCTGCACCACACCTATAACGGTCCCCCTGCTCACGATGGGCATGCACAGGATGTTCCGCGTGGTGTAGCCGGTTTTCAGGTCCACCTCACTGTTAAGGAAGACGTGTAAAAATGAGACATTATCTCCACATTTATCATCATGCAGGTTATATTCACGTGAATCATACAGAAGAAGTGTTGTACACTGACGGCATAAAAGTATTGTTTAAGACGACTTCAGGAAGGTTCATTGAATTGTGGATAATCATATATAATGGAAAAGATAAGTAAAAATGGCTTATCGCAGAGTCTGTTGGAGTTTACCGGTTGAACCGTGGGTCTGCATAGGCATCTGGGATATTTAAGACCTCCCCTGTCCGAGCCACTTGGCCAGCTATTCCCTTGTCTATAGAAAACCTACAGGGAAAGGGGAGAAGAGAGGAGAGCACTTTAACTTGTGGACTGCCCATTAAGGCTTCTCAGTCTGTCTGTGCTGGGTGGATGGATGATAATCTGCTTTGAAAAAATCTATAATAAATCAATCATATGAAAATCCATGTGAAAATCTGATTTTAAAAATGCAACAGTGTGTAGATTTAACCAGTTAACATGATTATGTTCCACTGAAACTCAGAGTAAAATGGTGGAAAATCAGCAGGTCATTTGAATTTTTCCTGTTTTTTTCCTTTTGACTTCCTTTTATAGGAACATTTTTCTGAACTGTCTTTGTCACAACAAAAAGAGCGTGTTTAATGTACACTATGGTCAATAATCTATTCTAGATGCAGGAAACACACATAAAATTTGAAAACATGTTTCTTCTCCTTTAGAATTAACTTGTATTTTTCAATGAGATGACTTGTTTATCAAAGAACACAGACACAAAATTAAATGAGCTTAGTATTTAACATTCTGTAGGAGAAAGGGGTAAATCTTACACACCTAATTTCTTTGGTTTTCCTAAAGACAGGTTTGCCTTCTTTCTCCTCCCCGATATCAAACAGGTCAGAGTACAGTTCTTTGTTGTTGTGATCTACCTGGAAGAGTGCGCACCTGTCCGCATTCACCAGGTTTTTTGCATATATCTGCAAAACAGCACCAGGGACACAGGCTTATTAGCAACATTAAGGATTTGAGAGGACTGAAAAAAAAAACAAAAAACAAAAAAACATGAAAAATTACTTCTAGTTACTTTTGCAACTTAATTAAATCAGATACATGGCTGCAGTTTGAATTGTTTCTTTTGGATGGAACAGTTCAATGCAGATAATCTAAAACACACACATCTAAAACTACAGGTCATTCCAGTTCATTTCAGTGTTTGAAACAGATGACTTGAATGACCTGAGATGACACCACAGTCACAAGGCAACAAAATACGTACAAACACAGAGGTGGGTTTTAGTAAAAGAAACACACATCCAGATCACATCTGTTTTACATTTGCAAAGTAGCTGAAAAACCTGCTTATTTCAGACTGAGCCAAACATGTATTTACTATGTATGAATAATTACAAAACAGTAGTATTAGTATTACTACTATATATTATTAATGGCAACAAACATGTGTTGTAAGGAAAGATTAGCAGCGCCCCACAGGCATCGAGATGACCAGTGTGTATTTGCATTACAGCAGGATTACTACTCTGTTTTACACACATAACCTAACACACACTCCCAGGATGTGTAGCCTTGAAGACAATGTGAATGAACACATACTTGCAGGAATCACACTCACCATAATATGTTCAAGTAGAGAATCTATTGCCACAATGTTATCAAAGTATGTTCTGTGCGAAAAGAAGAAATGACGCATTGAGATGTTTGACAAATGGGAAGCTCTGATGACGTTCACATTCAAGACATGAAAGCTAAGTTGCCTAAAATGCAGTAATTCTTTTCTATTTTGTGAGCAAAAATTTTTTTTTAAAAAGTTGTATTTAACCTTGGAGCTGACAAGATAAAAGATTAAATACTAACTCACTTTTTGTTATACTTAAGACTAAAATAAGAACATGGTGTAAATACACTTTCCAAAGGTTTTCATCAGCATTGATTTAGTGTTAGCTAAACCGTTCCACCATCAGCTCTTACTTTGACACATCTAGTAGGAAGTCATTGAGCTCAGTCTGTTTGGCGAGGCCTCTGCACACCTAGAAACAAAGAAAAATAGGTCATGACCCGGCGCACAGATGATTCAAATATTTCCCACAGAGCACATACAGCATCCTGCATGTACTGTAAACAAACTGACTTGCTGTCTACACACTTGGCTGTGGGCCACCTTCATGAGTTTCACTAACAACAGTGTGTTTTTGCAGCGAGCAGCTAACAGTGCTGCAGTGGGACGCAGCTTCTCTGAGGTGTTATGCTATCTGTTCATATAAAAACACCACTGGGGCGTAATGACGTCCTCGGGGAGCTGTTTGTTGAATCTATGGCTTAGTTGATTGGACTGGGCCGAGTGAAAACCCAGTTCCTGTACACAGTGGATTTCCCCATTAAAAACACCAGTGTAGAACCAGAACAAACAAAGTCACCCAAGATCATAATAAGTGGGACGGACGGGCTTCACCTTGTTCCCAGACCAGTCTTTAGTGAAGTGTTACAGTGCAGTGTACCTGCTACAATGTGCAATTATAAATTCAGACTAGTCCTCGGTGGGAGTTTGCTCACCTGTACTTGATGAATGGCAACTGACGCCCAGGCTAAATTAGCTGTTGCAACCTGGAAAAGAGAGAGAAGTTTAGTTCCAAAGACCTACAGAAAAAAAAAATATTTCACAATTATCACAAGTTATCACACATTTTCCGGGATTAGTCTGCTCTTATCACATTTCCTCTTTTGTATAACTCAACATAATCATCTGTTCTGCACAGCCTACAGATTCAGAGTCACGATGGGGACACGACTCACACCTGTATCATGGGTCAAAATTGAAGCAATGCCAAATTAAAGCTGCACTACGAGATATTTTTAATATGAAAAATGGGTAAAATGTGTAACATGAGCCAACCCAGCCTCCTCAGCTCTACAAAGCATTTTAGCGTCTTTTAGCTTTCTGTTTTGGTTTAACCGCCTGTAACTTCAATGTTTTGTTTCACGCTCTCTCACACCTCTTTCCCTGCAGCTGTGTGTGTGTGTGAGAAAGCTTTGATAAACACGCTGTATACTTCTTACGCAGCAACAAATACAGACAAAGTTAGCAACAAGTTGGTGAGTGCAGTGGAACATCTACAGAGCCACCTATTTCCATCTGGAGTGAGTGTAGACCGACCCAGAACTAAGAGTAGACTGAATATTGGACTGTAAGACCTGTCAGGTTGTCAGAAACACCAAAAAAAAAAAAAAACTATCCTCAAGTCAGTTTTACCTGCAGTATTCTGCTGAATCTTCAAACCTTATGCACTTGTTTGAGCAACCTGTAGGTTAAGTCATTTTCTAGCTCATTGCAATGCATTTTACTATATGTATTTCATTAGCTATTCATTAGCAGCTAGTAGAAAGTCCTTGGAGACAAAAACATTATTAAGTATTTTCCAGATGAGCCCCACAAAACTAATACAGATCTTAAACAGATCCAGATTAAGGTGAATACCAGGCTAACTGTCGTTCTGTGAGCCTTGCTCCAGCCTCCCACTCTTGGTGTGTTTTGTCTGGGTCAGACTGACCTCCTGGTGGCTGAGGTTGAAGGGCTCCTTGCCCCAGTGCCGATGCAGCTCCAGGATGGCAATGAGGTCCCCGATGGCAGTGAGGATGGGGAGGCACAGGACAGAGTGAACATGGATCCCTGAGTCCTGCCCTGTGCCGTCGGGGAAGCGCTCGTCCTGCAACACAGAGGTCAGTGAAGATCATTATCATCTGAACTGCACAGAGGAGGTGAGTGTCGCTGGTACATCAATGGATATAGATGACAAAGAAGACAAATCCTAACATGTGCCCCTCAGCAGAGAAAACATTTCTGTTACTCTCTTTGAAGCTGCATTTACACCAACTGTAGCGGGATAAATGTCAGTGTGTCACATGCAAGAATTTCACCTTAATAAAGGTTTTAAACTTTTGCGCCTCTATGTATTTTGCTTTTTTTTGCTTTTTTTGAGACACAGAACACCTTTGCTAATATTTTCTTGAATTTCAAAGCACTCCAGAGGTTTTTCCAGCTTTTTCTTGGACATCTCCTCTTGTTCAGAGTGAATGAGGACACTGTCTTCTAGTAGGAAATGTCCCCCATCATTTATTATCTGTATTGTATTACAACCGCAGCAGAGCACTGCAAAAGACACTGAACTAAACGGGCAAGTCTTCCATAAATTAAAATTGAAATTCAAACTATATTTTTATTTATGTAGTTTCAGCTCCAGGGTGCCGAGTGCACTGAGCCCGGTGGTGAAGAAAAAGGATGATGTAATGAAACAAATAAGGAGGTCATAAAGAGATCTGTAATGGAACATCACAGCTATGCAGTGAAATGTTCCTGTGATGGCTGAATCTCAACTGGATGCAAGAAAACAAGTCTTACCCCCATGATGTCCTCTACTAGCAGTGTTTTGCGAGTCTTGGCAACATGAGCGGCAATGGTTGTCCCAAATGCAATGGGGCCTGAGGGGATGAGGCTTGGAGGGCCATCCTTGGCCCCCGTTGGAGTGAACAAACATAAACTCTATTGAGAAGCGTCGACAAGAAGAGAGATAAGGGGGGAAACAGAAACGATAAACAACTGTCAAACACTCACACTCCTGTATTATTGCATTTAATGTCTTCAGCGAATGTCCTCTGTACTTACATTGTTGCATTCTCCCAAGAAGTAAAGTGCAAATCCATCAGCTTTTGTTGCTGTAGAGATATAAGACACACAGGTCACAGGTGTGCAGTGCAAGTGCTTCAAATGCAGTTAGACAGTCCAGTAACAACTGACATTAGCTGCCAGTGTATGTCCATGTTATATCATCTCACATAGATATGTCCAACAGCAAATGGCAGGTATACCTGAGAGGGAAAGTGTGAAAAGGAGACAACAGTCCAGTTACAATCTAATAACAATCTATTAACTATGTCCCACATAACAACAAGGGCACTCTGACCGAGGGCTTTGACTGCCATCCAGTTCATCTCATTCCCAGTCCTCCGCTCCAGACCCATTTCAGACCAATATATAGGTCATGTTATCATACAATGTGACAACAGAGAGACCGGTGGAGCGTCAGTGAATACACAGATGATCAAGAAGTTAATGAGTGGTGTTGTTTTGGTGAGCTAATCCTTTTGTGGTTTGGTTAGACATTTCAGACTTTGTCCTGGAATTATTTCCATCATTGTGTCTAGTGTTTTCATAGTCCAGCAACCTAATTAATTACCAAGAAGGAGGCAGGCATTCATATCCAACATTGACAATACTGGGAATTAGGCATTAAACACCAGAATATCATGATCATTTTTTTTTTAATTCTTTATTCTTTATTTACAAGGATAGCCCCTTGAGATGTCCCATCTCATTTTCGAGGGGGTCCTAAACAAATGATTAATAAAACTAAATAAAAAAATGACTAATGGATCATTCATCTGTTTCAGTTTTCATTAGAGCAGCTCCACAGTGGAGCAATACAGTTAGTGTCAGAAAGGCACATCAGTGTCAGAAAAGTCACAAAATCTGACTTGAAACTGACAAAATTTTACTGCCAATTTCTTAAGTTACTGGCTGAGGAAAATCCTGCTCCTTCTCTTTCAAGTTGCTACAAATGTTATTTAGAATATCCCACCCCCAGAGTCATGGGGAGACGTTTACATGAACCTACGTCATGATCAAGCAGGATTTTTTTTCTGTTAGAAAATGTATGTCGTCAGTGTCACTTTTGCGTTGCGGCACCAGTGTGACGTGAAGTGAAGCTGAGAGGATCTATAATCTGGATGATTCCTATTTTTTACCTGTTTTGATGATGTTGCACAACTCATAGAGCAGGAGTTTGTTGTCTCCTCCAGTGTCCAGGCGCTGCTCCATGTAGCTGTTGAGTTCGTACACCACACCCTGCATATTTGTGTCCTGGTACTGCTGGACACAAGACACACAGAAAGTTGCAACTCCACACTCTCACATAAACACTGAGATTGAATTTCAAAATTCAGCAAGTGCTACGACCAAGGAAAAAGTGACAACCTGCACTCTGCATGCATCCAGGCTACTGTTACTGCAGCAGATAGCTAGCAACTCAGCTCATAGCAGGATTTTAATTGTTTTCTTGAATGAAAGGGGATAATCTTCCTACCATTCACAAAGATAGAGCCATTCATCACAACATTACCCTTCAGTCCACCCTTATATTTCCCGTCGCTGCTGCATTCTAGCCCAGGGATCCCCCCGCAGTCCCGAGAGGGGGCCACTGGAGCCCCACAGCTCTGATTAGAGCCCTGGCAAGCTCTGATGCTCAGCCTGAGCTTAAAAGTGTGGTTATGTAAGAGACAGACCTCCTGCCTTGTATGGGGCCAGAGAACTGTCTATTTCTGCGCCTGCAGAGAGGGTGAGGACAGGACGGCAGGGAGAGTGGCGTACTAGAAAGCCTCCCCCCCGGGACGCCTTCTATCCTCCCACATCCTGTTTGCACGGACATATGGATGACGCACTGAAGAGTCGAGTGACCCTCATTTCTTTTTCTTTTTTTCCCCTGTGTGTATGTGTGTGAAATCCCCTGTACCCAGCTCCAGGGTCCTGCTGTGGGCACTGACACCTGGCCTCCTGGGGGCAGGATGGTGTCAAGCTGACAAAAGTGTGAACATACGGATGTGGAGCGCGGGGGGATCTACACTTTTCACATAACTTTCCTGCCGACGGTTTCACACATGCAAAAAAAGATTCATATTATTTATCATTAACTATCTATTTGATGCTGACCTGAACACTCACAGAGCCTGACCAGTGTTAACATCACAAGCATCACTACTCCGTCACCAAAGACTGCACAGGTATGAATTTGTGAAGCATTTTAAGCCTTTTATATTTCTGAGAGCCAATGACACAAAGTCACAGTGGTGCTGTTCTAAAGAAAGAAAGAACAAGGACAAACAAAACCAAACGTGTAGTTAATCTGCATCTTAATTAACCACACCAGGCTATTTTTGCAGTTATTGAAGGACAGTGTCGAGTTCTGTGCTGTCCTTGAATTAGTTCAGGCGTAGTGTCCATTCCTGAGTATGAACTCAATTAGTCACAAAGGTGAGCTTTGGGGAATTAGTGGGTGGGAGTAATACACTATCTAGAATGTATTACGCTTGTCCCAAAAATATCTACACATAAAATTAAGCAAAAACCTACCCTGCTGACTTCTTTAGCTGATGTGTCATCTGTAAAGAGAAAGAAATCACAATGTTAAAAAAGAACAACAAAAAAAAAACATTAGATTCTATTTTTTATTTCTATTTTTCTGATCTGATCTTCTTCAGTGACCAAACTTTATGCTGAGCCGCTTCATTTTAGCTGGTTGGCTAGTTCTGCAGGTTACTCAGAACAAATAAAGCAATACAATAAAATGTTTTAAAGATAAAATAAATAAAAAAAAAATCCTCCTATAAATGAAAACTTTAATTCATAAACACTCAAATACATCCTTGCAATATTCAAAATTGTCAGGAATTTTGCCACTTGTTTACTTTGTCTGGTCTGACCAGCAGCAGTAAATGACATTACTGAGTCAGTTTGCACAGGTGAGGACTTCCAGCTGTTACTCTATGGTTTGGCATTTACAATTATTAATGGCAAAAGTTATGTACTGCAGTCTGTCTTTAATTAATAGTCAGTATATAGGATTTGATAAAAAGCTTTGTTTGTGTTCACCACCTGGTGTAGCAAGCTTTTGTGTAACTACGCAGAAGTGAAGGCAGACATGTGAAACCATCTTCGTCTGCATTAAAAAGCTGAAAACCATCACAGGTGAGCGGCACTGAAACCTGGCCTGGCTGTTTGAAGGTTGGGTGGATACAATGGACCTGTGCACCAGTGGATTATGAAGACACAGCCCTAAAAGCGGCAAGTAAGGCATGTTTGCCCTCACAACGGTAGACAGGTAAATGGTAAATGAGTCAATGCAAAAAATATGCAGTGTTTTACGCATTAATACACATTATGCATAAATTATGGGTGAATATATCATCTGCTTTTGATGCAGTGAGACATTTGCTTAAATTATGTTCCTTTTAAAACAGAATTAAGAGAGGTATTAATTTAACTTGACAAGTGCAAAATTTTGTGGCCCCGAGTGCAAATTCTTGGTGTGATTTCAGGCTGTTGGAGAGACAGTAGACATATGACTATTGCCTTTGGATGTCGACACTGAAGTATGTGATAACAATGAAAGCTTCAGCCAATCAAAACAGTTTCTGGACTTATAGTCTGGGAGTGGGTCTGGGAGTGCTACTTGGGATGAAAATGAAACCATTCACACAGCTCAAGCGGTTCTTCATTACACACGAGTCACCAGCACACGAGAACAGTGACTGCTCAGATCTCTTTGATAACTTTTCATGTGATCAAACCATGCAAAAAGCTGGGCAGATTTTAGAAACAGCTACTGAAGTGCTGACTTGAGCTGGCGCTCCTTTGAGACAAACCTCTTTGTACATGTGAAGATAGAAATTACAGCCAGCAACATTGTTTGTTGTTTTAAACATTCCTCCAGTATGCTATGAGTTTCCTAACTTAGCCATGAGAGCTATTTTAGAGTGAACCCCTGGCCGGGAATGACGTCAATCAGAGGACAGAAAGTTTGAAACTTGAAAAACACTTGAAAAAGACTTCAAACCTGTTTGAAAAAACTTTGTTGGAGAGAATCTTCTTTTATATTGACTTGTTAAGACCCCTTTAAAGCACAAATATTACAGTATCCCCTATTAGAAAGGGGTCTGCATTTGTTAGAGCAGTTTAATACGTCCCATTTTAACACACACACAGTGACATGTCCATTGATTGAATTTTGTTAAAAGAAAGAAAGAAAGAAAGAAAGAAAGAAAGAAAGAAAGAAAGAAAGAAAGAAAGAAAGAAAGAACCTAATCATGCCATAAATTCTACCCATTTATTATGGATGGAGAGATGGGATGAGGAGCCAGCTCCAGCTGAAAACTGGTTTGTCTCTCATCTTATCGTTTCCTTTTATTGATGCTTTCATGTTTTTCTGACAAATCGATGACGTCAAATAAACTCAAGCATTTACGCTGCTGGAAACTTGCAACAAGGAGGAGTCATGGCGAAGAGGAAGGAATGGTGAAATGGTCATTTCAAAGGTGGAAACAGCAGCAATATGCTGAAACATTTCTTAAACATGGGCTTAAACATCCGTCACCGAGGGTAAATATCCTGTGTTATAATAACATAAGGGCTGCATAGGTGCTTAGGTTATTAATTAATTATTTAATTAATAAGTTAATGCTACTTCTCCACCCAGAAAATTGATCAGGAGTCATTAGGGAATCAATAATGAATCAACCTCAATAATCAATAATGACATTAGTATCAATAAAATCTTATTAATTCCAATCCCTACCATTTATAGGGAATGTGAACGAAAGGCAAATTACAGTTGTTGTTGATGCACATGGTTTAATGTTGTGAATGACGTGTGAGCTCAGAGCAGGATGCTGGAGATAGAGGGCTGTGTAAATAAACCTGATTTAACTATAGGATGAAGACAAAACTGTACAAAAATGCACCAGGAAATGTAATACTCATTCCATATTGGGATTGTTACTCCAGATTATTTCATTTATAGTGTGTGTTGAGTGCCTCGGTGTCTGTGGTGTATGACAGCAAAAGCAATGTGTGCAGATGTCTGGGTATCTGCCAGCTCTGACTGGCACACTCGGCTCTCAGGCCCCCACCCCCCCCACCCACTTGGCTGTCGCAGGGAAAGGCAGCGTTACCCCAGCAGGAGGAAGGAGGGAAGGAGGGAAGGAGGGGGGGGGGGGGGGGGGTTAAGGTAAGGTCTGAACAGGTCAAACAAATGGCAGAGCAAAAATATAACATGCTATTACTATAGAGACGTTTTTTAAAATAACAGAGGGTGGAGGATTTACTGCCTTGTCTGTTGAGGTCGGCTGCCATAGTGTGGTTGTTGGTTCTCAACAACACATCACTGCCACTTAACATTATTGTAAGGTGTTGCAGTGCTAATGGTTCCAGCAACACTGATATGTAAGAGCAGGCCTGGGCAACAAATCATATCAGTGAATAAGTATGCGATGATAGGATCACACAATGTTATCTTGTTATTAAAATTCTTTTGTGTAAAGGAATGAGTCTCAAACCAAATCAAGATGTTGTTTTACACACAAAAAGAGTCTGATGTAATGTATAGCGAAAAATCAAAAACCAAAAATCATATAGTGCACAAATGTTATTATTAATATTTCAAACTATATCACTCAGCACTTCTTTAGAGCCTTCCTATTCCCAGAGGTTTTCCCTCTGCAAGGGCTTGTGGGCCCCACCAGTACTCAAAGTCCCTCCTGGAGGAAACGGTCACCAGGCAGTGTTTGTAGCGTTGCAGGTCCAATTACAGCCTTGCAAACCATCTCTGCCGGCATCTCGAGTGCAGCAGTCCCAGTGGAACCACAGGGTGAGCACTGAGCATTGTGTCCACACACTGGAAATGTCTAAGAGGCCAAAAAGTAACATAAAGCTGTTGTACTTGCAGGCTGTACCCTGTAAGGAAAACGTCTAAATGCAGAGATACAAAAGCAAGTGCCGTTTAAATCTGCTGTGCTCAACCAGGCGTCCGGTTGGACCAGCTCCAGTAATTTATTTAAAGTAGACATGCACACATTCAGCAGGTGGAGGTCCAGCATGACTCTCATATTCCTGGTTTTCCTTGAAACCAGAAAGAAAAAACAAGAAAAGAAAACGTGCTGATGTTGTTTGGTCCGGCTCTTGCTGAAGAAAGTACGTAAGCAAGTGTGAGTACTGCTCCCTTTTGAAGGACCAGCACCTTAAACATGCAAGGGGCTTGAGAATATATAAAACTGACACTTTGCTTGTCCCATTTTGCAACAATAACATCTTTGTTTCATCAGGTATGTGTCAGGGGATTAACCCTAACGATACACCTACCCCTGAGGCTGAGAGGGAAGGAATGTGTACAGTTGTGTGTGTGTGTGTGTGTGTGTGTGTGTGTGTGTGTATGCGTGCATGTCTGTGTATTTTATCACCACACCATGTGGTCAGCCACCAGCACGGGGACAGAGACCAGTAAGCCTGTTCTAATGCCATCCCATATTTTCAGGGAGCTGCTGTGCTTTCAGTAAACACAAGGAGGAGAGGGCCGACATGTTCTTAGAAAATGCACTGCCAGCTCACTACACACCGAACGCTAAACACAACTGTCGAGCAACTCTTACACCCGGCAGAGGCTGAGCAGACCTCTCTGAGTAACCTCATCACGCCATTCATACTTTTCCGGAACCTGAGCAACCTCAGTCAAACGCTTCGAGCTGGCGGCTATCAGTTATGTATACACGCGTTTCTGCCTTTAAACAAGTGCTCAGTGAGCAAGGCTCGTCTGAAGATTATGCCTATAAGGTCAACAAGTACAATACTGCACATCCCGGTTCTGTTTATTGTCTACAATCCTAGATAAAATGTTAATAATAACTACTTTCACATTACATGTTTTTATGGACTGAGTGGGCTGCATGGTTATTGTAGATAATAATTCATCACAATTTAATGTTTTTATGTATACTGTTAGGATATATATATTTTTTAAATGTTTGCTACAAATCCTGCTGTGGTACATTGGTTGTTCTCATTGCTCAAGAAGAAGAAGAATTTGAATGTGAATCTTGCACCAGTGTAACAGCTCAGACAGAGGAGCAGGCAGCTGAAGCTGGAAAGAGAAAAACCCTCTCACAGACCATTTTTGGAAAAACAGAACAAACAGCAAAGTTAAAATAAATGGATCAGGATGACGTCAAACAGGAGAGAAACCCTGTGCAGAGTCTGGATCTAAAATTTTATTCCACTTCCATCACCACAATAACAACAAGGTGGCAAAAAAGCTTTTTCACACCACACAAGAATATCTGTGTGAATTATTGCATATATTGATTTCATGGCGTGTTTCATGTAAGTGCCAGACATTTGTGCCACAGATAAAAAAAGGACCCACCATTAGTTTTCTGCTTTGATTCAACCAATAAAATCATCAGATTTTTATCAGACTGGGCAACAAGGAGTCCATCAGACACAGTCTAAACACTACATCCATGATAAAGTGTAAAAAAAAAAAAAAAAAACTCTTCAAAATGAATTCAGCTGCAGATTCAAACTGAGACAAAGAATTTTTTTTGGCTGATGAGAATCGTTACTCCGTCATCTGTTATGAATTCGACTGATCAGCTCTGACACATTTTCACTGTGAAGTGCTTTGTACATAAAAGTAACATTTCATAATCTAAACAAAGCATACCACAGGCTGCACGTGGTCTGAAGCAATTGACAAAGCCTCAGCTGGGTGATACAGTAGTCTACTGATAATTTAATGGAAAGATTAGATGAAAACGAATGTTGCTCATGGTTGGTTTTGGTGTTTATTACACTGCTTCCTGAGTTGTGCGGTGTGATCTGCACCTTTGAAAGTTAAAGGAAACATTTGTTTCCTCTGGAGCAAGTGTGAAAAATTTGCATGAGGAAATTTGTGTAAAAACTGTATCTTTTGCATAGTCACACTGCAGTTTCTACATCATAGTGGCGGGATATGGTTGCAAGAAAGAAATCTGTTGCTGTGATTATAATAATCACAATTATAATTGTGCCATTAATATAATTATAATTGTGCCATAATCCTATATATAAGTAAGGCAATAAGCCTTACTCTCTGATATTACACTCTGATGATTTTTGGAAACCAAAGAAGAGACACGTCTGACTTAACCCTGCACCTTTATCCAGGCACATACACACAGCACACAAAGCCTGCAGTTCACATACAAGCACAAAGGTCTCTGGTGAACTGTTTGATGAGATACATTGATAAATGATTTGAAGGAGCACCCAGAAGATATCAGCGGCCCCTGAGCTGAGGCCTTTCACTGAGGAAAAATCCCTCAGTCAGCTGGGTGTAATGTGCACGATACTTGATGGGCGCTTTATTGATCTGCCGCCACAGATACACAGTCTCCCACAGGACGGTCAGCTAGCAGTGACTCAGCGGTCAATATGTGTCGACCTAGTGGTCGTCCTGCATCGACCTGCTCCGTGGAGGACGTGCAGCTGCCAAAAACAGCAGTCTTCTTCTTCTCTTCACCTACATGCTCGTCCTCCACTGGCTTTTTTACTGTCAATGATCTGTGCGCAGGTCTCTCTTTAAATTGAGATTGAGATCTCAATGAAATTCCTGTTTTTTTAAAAAAAAAACATCAACTAACTATCATCAACAACTTTGAGAAAGATATTGACTTTGACTTTGATTTTTACTTTAAGAACACAAACTTTTTGTTTGGCATATACAGTCATATTAATTGCATTTCAGACTACACCAGCAACTCTGCTCTGTTTCATTTGAACCTGCACCCACTGCGCACTGCACAGGAGGCCTCCTCCTCCCCTCTGATGGAAAGCCCTGCAGGTGAGACAGCTCTCTTATCACAGTGGTTGGTTATGAGTTTCTGCTACACAAGCACATCTTTGTTTTCTTGTGACTACCGTCCAAACATATCTGACAAACAGTATCAGCTGCTTAACAGCTCAGCCCGACTCCTGCCTTACTCAAGGCCAGAAAGAGACTGGAGACTCGCTCAGACGACTTCCACAAAGTTCTTCATCTCTTATCAGACATGTAATCCCACTTGTGAGGGATATTCAACTTTGTGAGTGATGTTCTCATTATGAATACTGACAAAATTTTTGCGATTTTTTTGAGTATTCCACAGAAAAAAATGGTCATTGATCAATCACAAGTAATTAATCAACCAAAAATTCCAAATATCTTCTGTTTGCAGCCTCTCAAATGTGAGAGTAATCTAAAGCTGTGGGCTCTGGGAGCATACACTGGTTATTTTTTGCTATTTCCTCACATTTATTGATTAACTGATTAATCAGAAGAGATTATAATGTATCTGAACCGCTCATGCTTGTTAAAAAATGTAGGACATATATGATGAGAATACAAATGAAGCACAAAATGTAAAAATGCGACATTCACAAAAATAGAAAAAACAGCACTGTATGTTATTAAAAACTTTAGCATGCTGCTGACTTTATCCCGTCTTCATCCACAGCTTTATTTGACTGAGAGACACAGTTGTTACATATATATATATATATATACAGTATATATATATAATGTGTGTGTGTGTGTGTGTGCAATGCATAAGGTCCTGATAAGTAACAAGGGGCATCTGTATGGGAGCAGCAGAGGGTTTGGGATTTATTAATTACCCCATGACAGCATGTGGTGTGAAGTAAACAGTGCCAGTGGGACAGTGGCCGAGAGAGGTGTGGTGGTCAAATGACATCAGCGGGGATTCTGGGAAATCGTGTTCTGCTCGCTGCTATAAGACTGATCTGCTATATAGCTCATGACACACAGAGATCTGAAGCCTCATCTTGATACATGTAGTAAATACAACTAGTAAAGTAATAAAAAACAAACAAACAAACAAACAAAAAAACAACATTAAAAAGTATTTTTTAGTTACGATGAAAGGCACATTTTTAATATTACCACACAGTGATAAGTGCAAATGTGGCAGCTTTTTTCTGGAATTAGAGGCTGTAACACAACCTTTGCAAAAACACACACACACACACACACACACACACACTTGCGTGTATGTGTACAGAGAAACTGATTTATGTAATCCAATGTTGTCCATCACATGATAAGTGAGAACGGGACTGGCTGCAGGGACAGCTTCCAGGAAGCTGTGGTTATCTCAGTGACGATCACATGATGACAGGTCCTGCTGCTGCTGTTGCTGCTGCACTCATAAAGAATATAAGATCAATCTGATCCTCTAAAAAAAGTGTCACTGCAAAAATGGATATAGAAAAATACATCTATAGAATAAACTGGCTACATTGATTAATAGAAATACACACAGCGACAGAAATAAATGTACAAGTCAAATTCCAGCCATCATCCCATCACGGTGACCATTCAGCCGGTGTGATGAACCAGAAATTAGACAGTGCTTGTCATTTGAGTGGATAGAACCACTGAGAGGGAGACGCAGAGAGGCTTCAGAGTGGTGCCCAAGTGTCTGCTCACAGTGGTCTAACAGAGGAAGTGGACTCAGAGTGATACTACTGATGTGATATGAAGATCAACCCAGAGAGAGACACGAGGCATAATGGGAGAGCTGTCAGGCTGATTACTGATGTTTTCGCTCTGCGTCTGGTCGCCTCTCGCACAGCTCAAGAGCCCAACTGCTCCGAGCAAGTGGCTGAATATTGTTCAATACCTGCACTTTGTAATGTATTCTAACAACTTGGTTAACTCAGTAAGCCCGGTCTGAGTCTCCGGTGGCCCAGACAGAAAAAATATACAAAGTCGTTTCCACAATATTCTACATGATGGTCAAAACGGCATGGTGAAAATACAGCTTCTAAAATACGGACAGAGGAAAGAAATGAAAATATTTTTTTTTTTAGAAAGAGCAGTTTTTATAAACTAATAATAAATATAATCTTGTTTGTTTAGAAAGAAAATCCAGGGGTAAACACCCACAACGCTGTCAGACTCAGTGGACAGTTTAACATATATTTTTTATTCCACACATTCTTCTTCCTGCTGCCTACATTACCCACAATGCAACTTGACTGCTGACAGTTGTATTGAATACTCAGGTGTTATATGCTAGAAGCAGGCTCAAGCCACTAGCCAACCACAGAGACAAAGAGCGGGGGGCACTCCCAGATTTTTTGTAACTTTGTATTCTTCAGCCCCAACTGAGGCGGACTCAAGTGACATCACTTCAACTAATTTATCATATTTTGTGCCACAAAACACTTCATATAACTTTTTTTTTTCACATATGCAGTAGGACTCTCCAAGACCTATAACCACACTTCAATGTGTAAAATCAGTGGGGTTCCCCTTTGAGTTGGCACTACACACTGCATTAAAACAAACTGACGTAAGCTACATCGTAACCAGCAATGTGTGTGAAGAGACACATTTACTGCAGCATTTTCAACAATGTGCATGGCGAGATCAATTTCCAAATAAAAGTTGACACCGTTGTCAGGCAACAAGGATGACAAGAGAGAAACAAAAAAAAAAACCAACAAATCTAACACAATTAAATTCCGAGAAATAGGAACGCCCTGGTGGTCCACACGTCTCTCTGCCCCTATCATCTCTCCATCAGTGATTCACTGACAGGAATTTTTGGAGGGAAAAAGTCTAGACACTTGTAGCAGAGCAGCCTACTGCATACCTACCTGCACATGACCTACATTAATCAGTAGGTGCTGGTACTCAAAACACTGTTTGTAGCTGTTCATTTCAACACAGTAAAAGTTACAGTATGCCCCTGATATTCTCTCTATCACCACATGAAAAACATATTATTAACTGCTTAAAACAGCAATTTGTTTCTGTTTCAGTTCAGTAACTTTCTGTTGCTAACACAAACCGCGCTGTATCATTCCTTTAGTCCCTCCACTGTTTCCTCACCCAACAAACTGATGCGGGTGACCATTTTCCCAGCAGCTTGACATATAGCAGGGGATTAGTAATATTGTTTGTATTACTGCTGACCATTTATGTCAGAGCGCTCTATACAGTTTTTTCTATCTTCCAGGCTGTCGGTAGTTAGCATGCTTCTCTGCACACCATGAGAATCGACTGAAATGTGAAACTTGCCTGAGACATGTAATCCACCATAATGAATGTCATGTCCATGTTATGATACGCCTGTGCAGTAATGCAGCGCAGACGTTTCAGTGATGACTTTGTTCACTCTGATTGGCTGCATGACTCAAGCGCGTTTTCTGCAAGTTGATTTTCCTACTATACTGAAATAAATAGAAAGTGAGCTAAACAGATTTTAAACACTAAAATGTGCTTTGAAAAATTTGTAGTAAACAAAATGGTTCTTAATGTTACTGAGTTTTTGGAAGTGATGGGAACAACATGACCTTTGCACTGGGGGAATTTAGTTTCATGACTCATATGATGACTGAAAACTAATCAAAACACATCAGCCTAAAATCTTCGTGCTCCACAATTAGGTTTTTTGAATCAGCGTTCTGCTTCGCACAGGGCTCATCTGCTCTGACCTGAACTACATGGGTGAAATTAGTTATTCCCACTTGGCCCCAGCAAGAATCATTTGGGCCTCTATTTCTACCTGTCAGAGTCAACACACACACACATGCACACACACTCTGCACTGCGTACAGGAAACTGTTTCAAGTGCAGGATCAGACCTAAGAGACCAACGTCTCTGCATGGCAGCAATAAACACGACAGTCTGTAAACCTCATGTAGAAAGCAGCTCCCAAATGTGACAAATCCATCCTCCGCCAGCTTCCCCCCTTCACTTCAACACACCCACACCCTGAGCCAGCACAACCCCTCACCACCACCGCCCCCACCACCATCCCCGCCCCTCCCCTGGGCCCCCTTCAGCCGGCTGCATGTCTCTGGAGGTCGCTTCTGACGTCAGCAGCTCGACTGGGCAGAGTGCCAGCTCTGTGGGCCCTTGATGGATGCGGTTGGTCTGAGAAACAGTCCGCTGTGTGTGGAGCGCACGGCACAGACTCAACTCGGCCCGCTCAAACACATCTAATGACCCGTAAACACCCGACAAGCCCGTTCCCTCTCCCTTTCGTCTGTCTATCACACACACACATACACACACACACACACACGCACACACACACACACACACACACACACACACACACACACACACTGACGATTAAAGGAAACACGTGAAGATGAGTGATTTGTACTGCAAATGGCTGGGATAATAAATGGAACCCGCAGAGTTACACTCTGCCTGGGCTCTGGTTATCCTTTGGTCTTTAAGAGAAAAGGTTTTAGTTTTTCAGAGCAATAAAAGCAAACGACTGACGTGGCTGCAGATATTCATGGCAGCCTGTATTTGTGGTTGACTCCTCGGGAACTCGTATGGGATTATGTGAGCTAAAAAGTACAAACATTTAACCAAAGTAAAATATTACAGAAATTACAACTGTGCGTCAATATACTGAAATCCGCTGATCCAATCATTATGTCACAGTGATCCGGAGAGCCACAGCATGTGTGTGTGTGTGTGTTTCCATGTTTGTCCCTGTGTGTGTGTGTGTGTGTGTGTGTGTGGGAGTGGGTATACCTGCAGGCCTGCTGCTGGTCTTCCTCTTCAGCCATCTGTCCAACGTCTCTGCACTCACACTCTCCAACACAAAGTCGTCCAGCATCTGCGGGTGCAGCGAGAGGTAGGCCTTCACTTTCTCATCTGTCAAGCCTGAAGAGCACAGGAACAAAAATGTCTTTTAGTTCATGCACAGCATAACTTTATCCATGACTAAGCAAAGCGTAAGAATAAAAAAAAAAAAAAAAATAGAAATTAAAAATGACGCTGGGAGATGTTGCACAAAATCATGGAAATAGTAGAAAAGTGTGGAGGAGAGAAACCTAAGATATAAGAGGATGGAAATAACGTCTCAGTCTGGCCCACAGTGTTCCCGACAGCCACCCAAACAAATCCACAGGCTAGAAGCAACGGAAGGTCATCTCTCTTTTGCTTGACTGTGAGGTGAGTGCGGCAGCAGCGCCTATTTTCCGGCTAAAGCTCTCAGATAGCTGGGCTAGCTCACTTATGTTTACTGTAAAGCTGTGTCTCCAGGGATAGGAGCCCCCAACAGAGGCAGCAGGATAAAGGAGGACTCGATTGTGCTTAATAGGCAATTAGGTTCTTGAGAGCTCGCTAAGTGCTGCTGTTTACTGTCTTTGTTGTCAGGGAAAAAAGCCATTTGCCAGACCATCGTTGAGGGAAAGTTGTTTTTAATATACCCGCTGGCGTCTGAGAGGCCGTCATGATGCACTAGGAAACCATCATGTTTAGGTCACTCGCGCAAAATGGAGTGTGTGTCTAAAACAAAGACTAAATCCAGCCGTGAGACGTCATCTCACCATGGGACCGTGAACTCAACACTCACATATGACACAACCAAAAGTGATGATTCCTAAATAAGGAAAAGCAAATCCTATGGCAGTGCTGAATTTACATTTTATGATATGCTCCACAGGACTGATATCTGTTATCAGACAACAGTAGAAAAGAGGGCCGCTGTATTCAGACAGCCCCGATCATTTTACTGCTTTCTCACGAAACGTCTGGTTATCAGCAGCATCTGTGTAGACTCCCTTCAACTATGAATCACAGGAGGACATGCAGCTGGAAGGCATGTGTTCTGCTGTCAGACACACACACGGCATGAAAATATTACTAAGTGGGGCGTCTGTCTGAAATCCTCTATATCAGGGTAGAGAATGGCTGCAGACACTTGTGGACAAAAACACAAGTACATGAAGGGTGGCACAGACTGGACTGTTGTGCCAGATGACAAAATAAAACCAGCTGCAAAAGATACAAATATCCACTTCAGCTGCAGGTAACCTGATGGACGTCAATGAAACGTGTTTAAAACCTGCATTTTAGGAAGAACTTTTACTTATTTGAATTTAATTTGAGAATCAAAGTGCTCCTGACTTCGGTAAACAGTCAGCAGCTACCTACGACCTTTGATTTATTCCCCCAGAACAAATAATTTGATCTTCAGTTGCGATGGATCATCTGCTTAGTGTGCGCATATATGTGTGTGTGTGTGTGTGTGTGTGTGTGTGGCTCGAGCAGGCTTGTGGTTGCAGGCAAATAAGGCAAACAGAGGTGGGGGTAAGTTTGGGGGGTGGAGGACGCTGCGGTCTGACGCTGTCCAGACACGAGACACAGCTCTTCAGGAGCGGAACGCCTCACGAGACTCCTGGCCAGCTCTGACGCACATCGGCAGAATACGGCTTAATAAATGAGAGAAAGTTAAGGGGGGTTGAGGGGAGCTGCAGGGGACAGAAAGACACGCAGAGAGGAGTAAAATGGGAGCACTGCAAAAGACCCTTACGACTTTGTCCTATCTGACACACAAAGAAGGCACTGTGATTAGTGACACCACAAAAAAAAAGAAAACACAAGGAGGCTGTGTGAATTTATGAATACAAGTTTTGTGTCGATGGGCTCTAAAAATTATTTAGCAATCATATGTGTGCACATGAACAAAAATAGTCAAATGTCCTATTTCCATGGGGCAAAAACAAACAGCAGTGATAAGAATTTTGCAGGGGGCATATAATGGTTCATAAAACGGTGTCCTGGGTACATCCTTGTGCTTAAAATTGTGAGCCCACACCAGCAAATACTGTGGAAAAGGGGAGTTTGTGAGGCCTCATTGGCAAAGAAAGAGATCTCTGAACCCTAACTCAACGCTTAACCTAAATGAAAGTACAACTAAATTCAATGTTTTTATTCATATCATAAAGAGTGGGGAGCATAATATAATATATATCAACTAATCCGCATCAAGCTTGTAATTTCTTATAGGAAAAGGCCATTCTCTGTATTTTTCTTATTGTCAACAAGTCACATGAAAAGACCAAATGTGTTAGTCTCTCAGTACTTTCCGATTTCCCCAACCCATCTCTGGCTGTCAGCTCCGAGCTCATTTGTTCCTACTGAAAACATAAATGAAAAAACAGGTTATGAATATGTGCTATTATTATTTTTTTTTTAAAACAAAAAAAGGCTAAATAATTTCCTAAAACAGCAGGGTACTATAGTTTTATATCAAACATTACTAAAACAGATGTAAATAGTGCATTTGTTGGGGACTATTTTCAGCTGTGGATTAATACACATTTGGTGCTTTGGTGATCATTTCAGTAACTAAGAGTACTAAGTGTTTCTGGGATTGATTCAAAATAAACTGCAGTGCCCATGTTCATCATAATGAAGGAACATGTCAGCCAGTGCGGCTCTGCGATGTGTATTTATTAGTTTTTGGTCGACAATGGAGCTCTACTGCACAGAGCAATAACCTGTATCAGGCTTTGGTTAAACACACACTACTTCTTACTGGGATTACTTCATTGTTTCTTTTGGTCTTTTCGTGGTATGTGTGACTATCACCAGACTTATCCAATCGAAGCTATGTTATCTTGATGCATTAATGAAACGCTTACAGGGAAGACATATGACAATGTAATACAATAATATGATGTATTAACGGAAGGCAGTGCACATGACAGGAAAGACTTCAAGGGTCGACTTCCTCTAAATGGGAGAGCAAAGATGTTTGAAAATGTCAAATCAAAGTTACATAATTTTGACGTTTTGTTGAAATAATTTAAAAAATTTCTTTCAGTGAATGACTAATGAATCTGCTCTAAGCACCACAGTTAGTTCAGGTGAACTCCAGAGGTGGCATCTTGACCCATTAAATGCATTTATCTGTATTAGTTTAGAAAAAAAAAATGTAAATGTCGTCAATCTCTATTAAAGTGCTCTGGAAAAAGAAGCCAGAGGAATGACTGGTTTGATCTGACAGCCACTATATTACGGCATGATGGTGATTGATGGCACTTTTTTTCTGAACATTCCTGCAACTTTCTGCCGACCTTACAGGCTTTCCCTCTGATTTCCTCTGAAGTCTTTAGAGCCGCAGCTCAACCTAATGCGACCGCAGTGACACTCAGAGCTGTGGGATATGCGTCAGTGTCCCAAGCCTGCGACTACGGCGGCTAATCAAAGGTGCAGCCAGATCTGTCCCACATGCTGTGGTCCAGAATGGTTAACCCCACTGGGAACCACATGTGCTCACTCAATCAGGAGAGAGAGCGAGAAACTGCTGTGGTACAAGCAACGGCTTGGTTGCTAGTTTGACCAGGGCTTTTTGCTTTTATTTTGTAAAACCCCAGTGATATTTTCCTTCCCACTGGGGCCAACACTGCTGAAGACAATGGCGTCATCAAGATAAGATAAAATATTTTTCAGTTGTTTCTAACAGATACAATGATAAAGAAACACAAACCAAAATCTAACAGGTTGTTTTTTTTAGATTCTTTATATCAAAAAAGAAAAAACTCTTGCTTCAGTCCATGAACTTTCTGCCAGCGCAGGTCTTCAGTGTTACGACATTAAATTGACTGTATATTGTAGACTGTGCAATGACTGTGGCAGGGCATTACTGCCATTTACTCAGTGGTAAAAGAACTATTCATATCTTGTACTAAGCAAAAGCACTAGAGCCTTACTGTAAAAATACTCTGTTAAGATCATAATGAAGTGACAGTACAAAAAAACATCTACTTAAAGTATCAAAAATAAAAGTTCTCGCACTGCAGAAAAATGTCCCCCGTGACTGATATGTTATTATACATGACACTGTTAAGACTGTGAGCACCGATGCATCCATGCATGATTTCACTGTTGTTGATGGAGATGGAGCTGGTTTAGTAAAGTGATTCCCAACCTCCGGGTCAGGCCCCCTTCATAGGTTTGTAAGATAAATCTGGAGGGTAGTGAGAGGATTAATGGGGTAGGAATGAAGAAAAAATTATCTCTCATCTTTGCTCCTTTTTTTGTGAAATATTGCACCTTTGAACTCTTTTTTTTTTACATGGAGCCATCTGGGATTTTAAAGGGGAAAGCAGCTCTGTTGACGTCTGAGTCATGACTAGACACTGCTTTTTTTGGTCAAAAACTGAAATTGTTGGAAACTACTGGTTTAGCCTTTAACAACGTTTTGTATTTGATACATGTATAAAGTTTTTTTTAATATAAAATGCAGATGCAGTGGAGTAGAAATATACCTTAAAATAGAAATACTCAAGTAAAGTAAAAGTACCTTCAAATTGTACTTACATACAGTGCTTGAGTAAATGTACTTATTTACTTCCGACCTCTGTGCTGAAATGACTTTGAGTCAAATGAAGTCGCTTGTTCAGACCAATGTATAGGCGGGAAGTAGTTTGTTGTGCAGCATGTTTATGAGTGGCTGAAGCCCAGTTGGCAGAGATTTTGGTGCCTGACTCAGACTTGGGCTTCCTGTGTAAAAACTGAAGCCTGAGTTCATGCAGTGAGGTATTGTTGCATAACACTTATCTTGACTATAGCACACCACACCCTGGGACTGGGAAGGGAAGGCCAAACCAGTCTCAGTCTGGGTCTCTCAATATGAACACGCTCCCGTTTGACGGGGGAATGCGCCTACAGACAGTACGGGCCACCAGCTTGTGCTGCTAATATGGAAATTCAGGCATCAAAACCACCTGAAAAAGTGTCAAAATAGTAAACTCTCAGGAGTTACAATTCAAGTTTATGAGCATTTTTTATTAAGGAAATCAATTAGGCATGCTCTGATTTTATATGGAAAAGTAAATGGCTTGTAGAGATGCTGTAAACTGTTAAGTAATTCACTCCATCGTATAATAAAATGTGCTATGAATAAATATTTTTTTATGCTTTGTATTAGTACAATGACTTTAAAGTGTTGAAACAAGCATCACAGTTGAAACTTGACACCGAGTCAGTTGTGGTGATAGATCACATATGAGTCACGAGTCATAATAAGACACTTTTCAGGTCAACATTTATCAATGGCACACAGGAGGAAAAGCCCTAGAGTATTTCTGACTCCACATCTCTTTATGAGAAGAAAAGAAACCACCACGAAGCAAGGCCTTGTTTCTCTCTCTGTATCCACAAGTCTGTTCTTATTTTACCATTAACGTTGTGTTTGATTTACGCTTGCACAACACCGCACTTCATGTCATCCCTTCGGTCTTCATCTGATAGCCGAGGCACAGAGACGGTGATTGCAGTAGACATCTTCAACCACTGATCGGCTTCCTCTTTTACTTCTTTTTAAGTCAAAGGGTATATTAGATCTATTTTAAAATCTGAATCTCTCAACATGAGCGTCAGTGATGAGAGTAACTCCACCCACATATCACAACCTTCTTACCTAAAGCAGTGCAATCAGTACCTCACTGTCATTTAGGGGAAATTACCATTTTTATCATTAATTGTTAAATGTCAAATTCTGTTTTTGATTAACTGAATAATCATTTTGTCTGTAAAATGGCAGAAAAATGTGGAAAAAAAAACATATCATTTCCGGAAAACCGATGTGATGTCACATGGTTTGATTTTCAACCTCCAGTGTTTGAAGTTCTCATCTTGTAGCAGCGATGTACAGGTGTACACCGGGACACCGTGACATCATAGTTGGGCATGGTTACAGGTGGGACAGAGTCCACATCAGTGATGCTGGGTGAGGTCAGCCTCGTGTTAAATTTATCTTTAATATTATATCTAATAAAAGTAATCTTCTAAAGTTTTAGCGCAGAAAAATGTTTGGTATGGAAAATGTGAGCAGTTCATGAGCTAGCCACAAAGTTGAACACATTTCCGAAACTATTTGCCCTGAATTCAGGTTAACTCAGGTAAAACTCTTTGCCAAGACATTCCATAAATACTAGTTGTTGTTTTGAGGTGTGAAGGCACACATGGTTAAATTTAAGGTTGGAAATGGTTTGGCAGGTGAAGCTTGTTTGGTGCAACAGACATTACACCACCTGGGTGTACAGGCTGTTTAACAAGGCTGCTCAGCTGAGAGAACGTTGATGAGGCATTGACTCAGTTGGCAGGAAGGTGGTTACTGTAGCCGAGGGTGAGGTGTGACTTCATTTGACCAGTAGTGTACTTTTTTTTTTTTTTTACTTTTTTTTTTTTTTTTCTTTTTTTTTTTTTTTTCTATTTTTTTTTTTTTTCCTGAAATACTGCAGGAATTGGATAAAAGCGGAAGCTCTATGAAATAATATGAGGATTGGTTGAATTGTTTTATTCTTGCTATGTAGGTTTGCAAATTCCTGGAGGGACTGCAAAAGGAAAGTATTTCTTTTATCAGAAACAATAAGCTCACACGCACAGATAAAGAGATTGAAGAGCTGTTACTAAGACAACAACCAGCCCCACCCATCTCCATCATTCATTTCTATTTCCAATGAAACAGTTAGCTATCATGTGTAACAGTGCCGTAACAGAGGTGAACGTGTCTCCGGCGCTCCTGCCAGACGATGTCGAGCGGCACTGTCAACAGCAGAGGCCGACCCCGGCAGTGCCGATGTTTAGTGAGCAAGATGTTCCTCCTCTGCAACACATAGATGAAAAATGCACATGAGAGAAAAAGGGAAAAGACCACTTCTCTAGAAGCGCACTCCTTCTGGCAGAGAGTCAAGGGCAAGCTGCCAAGGTACTACTTTTCACTCTCCTGACATGAGGCTGAGGCAGGAAAGGGGGGTGTGAGGGGAGGGGAGGGGAGGGAGGGGGTTGCTGCAGGGTGCGTGCGTCAGCAGGTCCGCCTGGGACTCCCTTGCCAGGAGGTGGGAAGAGCATGTGGTTCTTATCTTATCTATGGGAGGGCTGGAGCACAGCGTCCAAGACTGACATTCAGTGAGCGGCAAAGATGGGGAAAAAGAGCGAACACTGAAGATGAAAACGCTTTGACTCCTCTCCCACTGCTCACCTCATTTATTCTTTGAGCCTGTGCCCGTGAAACTGGCTGTTTGTGTGTGTGTGTGTGTGTATGTGCGTGTGTGTGTGTATGCAGGTGAACACTACACACACATATAGGTTCATACCCTCCCCCCTCCAAATTCCACAGGAGCCATGGGTGAGGTGACCGGTGTGGCTAAATCAATACACCAGTCAGTGAAAAAGTGACAAATTAAGAAAACGCTGTTTCACCCTGGACTTTAACTGCAGTCCCATCACTTCCAGAGACACGCCCCCACATGGCAAAAACAAACACCGCTGCACAAACATGCAAGCTCACACCTCTCTCACACACACATACACGCAGTGCAAGAGAGAGGGAGCGATTTCCATGGAAATGTAATTTGCATTATTTCCACCTCCATGGTCCAGGTCATAGACGTAAAGGGTAAGGGCTATAAATGGCAAACTGAGATGTAGATAAGGCATGTCCCTTGATCCACAGCCGAATAGTGTGGTCACAGGCGAGCAGCAACGCTCTAACTGCAGTTACAGACACACTGCAGGTCAACCTTCAGCTCAAAACTTTCTTGTGCTTTCCCCTCACTGAGCGACAGCCAGAGGTGGAGGATCACGCAGCCTACAACACTGCTTACAGTAAAGCTGTAGTCGCTGCCTCAGAGTCAGCATCTTAACTGAACCGGTGATTTGATGTAGCGCTGCATCTGCCCCCCCCCCTCCCCCTCCTTTGACCCCCCCTCTTTCTTCCCCAGAGCCACATCAGTTATCAGGGGTCATGTTCCCCGCTCCACATCTGGACTGATGCTGAACTCTGCAGCCGCTCTGCAGAGGGCCCAGTTGGGACCCGGTAATGAGAACCACAGATTCCTTGCGTCTTCTCCAGTGCCGTGTTCTTTTATGAGCCCTGACACGAGGACAAGTTGTAAAGAAATCTACATGCATGTGGCCTTTTCCCATCCCCTCAGATACCAACCCACGACAAGCCGACGAGGGGTCAACGGACGCCTTGAGGAGAATGTCATCTGTTTCCCCACTCAGATCGTGCACTGTGCCCTGGCGCTGATCCAGTCCTGCACAGATCTTCATATAAAAAAATTTTAAGAAAGGGTTCAAACCGCAAACAAGCTAATTTTCTTTGGCTTGAATTTCCTGAGAGTTTAAATAAATACTGAAGACAAATCACAAAGAGAAACTATTTGGCATGTGCTCAGCCCAGTCTGGAATTATTTAGCCATTCAAATTTCAATCAGGCTTTAATTTTCATATGGCAGTCATATCAGGTGCTTTATGTATTTACATATTCTGTGACAGTGCTGAGAGAAATCCTCGCTGTGAGAAAGAAGGCATGCGGTGGGACAGGAAATGTCCAGCGTGAGCACTTCCTGCCTGACAATGCAGCCTTCTTCACTGAGTTAAGCAATTCGTCGACAACCAATTGGGTTTGAAAATGCCTGAGAGATCACATTAAGGGTGACCCAGACTGACCTCCGATACTGACCAGAACTATCCAGCAACAATGCACACAAACACGCACATGCATATTTATTTTCCCGCAACGTGGGGCTACAAACAGCGAAAATATCCCAGGACTAAGTCACTACTGAGAATTATATGAGCAACCAGGGAGTGAATGGGCCAACATGCTGTCTTGACAAACTGGAGTCTGTCTCTCTAGGGAGCAAATGGACTGTCCAGCAACCAGTCCAATTTCAGAAAGGACAAACAATGATAGGAGGATAAACATACCATCAGTTGCTAGAAAACAAAACCGCACTTTTTTTACCACAATAAAAGCCCTCCTTTACCCTCTGTTGGATACATTTAAAGTGATCTATCATATGTGTAATATTTACAGAAAGCAGTCTCAGTAAACAGAGCTGTAAAAACATACAGAGCATATAATGACGTGTATTCTAGTTGAGAAATGAATGTGTTCATGTGCTTTTATCACTGTCACAAAGCCTTGGATGAAGTATAATCAAATTATTTCCTGATCCCACACGAATCAGAGGGAAACATGCGATGAGAAGGCAAACAGTGTGTCAAGTTAATCCTATATTTAACCCAGATTAATTGACAGCTGTACAGCATTTGAAAAAAAAAAAACCCGACTGAGCAGCATAAATGTGAGCTATGATACTCACACAAACACGAAACTACACTTTGTGAATGCCTTGTTTATAATTACACTCTCAAAAAATAGTATAAAACAGATGAGTTTTCAGCTCATCCTACAGTGGATGTTACTTTAAGGCATTCGACTCTGACAGCCACCCACATCCATTGCTGTTTTGTAAATTCAAAAAGTTTGGAGGCTTTGTGAAATCTGAAATTCTTGTCCTTTTTTGGTCAGCGTGAGGGCAGGATACCTACATACTGTACCTCAATAATACATTCCATGACTGCAGTTTACTGCTATGTGCGTACTTTGGCATCACTCAGCATCCCAGGCCCCAAACTACTAACTTGTTATTACACGGTTGCCACTAAAGGTCACTTGAGGTGCCACTGAAACAACTGGAACCACTGATGGAATTATTCATGCGGCACACAGACAGAGTGAATTATGGAAACGCAGAATTGATAAAGTTTGGAGTTCCCACAGCAACATTACAAAGATACAACAGCAGATAAAATGGCAAAATATGGACTGTAAATTCACCACAGAGTTGCACTGACATGCAAAGGAAAAAAAAGTATTTTATAGGCAAATACAGGGGATATTTACTTTAGTGACTGAAAATTACAAATGCATTTCTTTTTTTTGTATACATATGAATCTTAATTTTGTTTGTATCAATTTCTTAAAATATTGAATTTTATTTTAATATGAATAATGTTAAATTGTGAGGAAATCTGCCTCTGATGTTTATTATCAAAAAGTACAAGATAAGCAAAAGAGTTGAAATAAGAGCCAAATTGAATAGGGCATTACTAGGACACTAAATATGTATCACAGCTATGGAATAAGATATACTTTTATTATATATTATATTAATAATAACATTAGTTATATGAGTTTATAGGAGAGTATAACAATATACTAATTTAGATGGGAATATTAACCTAACCTGTTCTTCAGTAATATTTCTAAGATATATTCCTCTTAAGGAATAAACTGTATTTACACTTTCTATCCTCACTCCGGCTCCTGCTGTTCAGACTTCGCTTCGCTCTCTGATGACATGTCTTGTTGCAGCACTGCTGACAGACCGGACCAGCTCAGATCCGAGACGGGTATCCACGAACCCGATCTATATTGTGTTAAAAACTGAAAAAGATTAGAGAGACGCACTCTACATTTTACGCATTGCATGTCCTGCCTGGTCCCCCACCAATGAAGTCCCCACCCATCTAGATCAGCTATCAATCGGTCATTCATAAAGTTGAGTAGACAAACGGGCAAATAACGTCCGCCTGCAGGACCAGCAGAAATAATGCATCCAAAATATGCCCATGTTTTTGCGATTTACTCCCCTGTTTCTGAAAGTCAACGCGGTCTATATTTTTGCATAAATTTCAGCTATGATTTTTCTTTTAAACTCTGTAAGTGTTATTCAAAAATACCTACTTGCACCCAGGAAACAGTCCGTTAACCTTCTGAAACAGCTTGTTGAAGACGGACCATCTTCCATGTCGGATTGTGAGCGCAAGAGGAGAGAGGAGCCACGGAGAAAAGTGCGCCTCTGCAGCTGCAACTTGGTGCGTCTGGGCAAAAAGCAAAACTATTCCAGGACGCGCTGAGGTGATGGTGTCCTCAATGCTTGAGGCTGTGCACGGTTTTAGGAAGGGCAAGAAGAGCAGTGTGCTGCCCCCACCCCCCCACCACCAGCGCTATAACCCAGCACCGCTGGCCGAGGTGTAGCTACAGTCGGTCCGCCTCCTCGGCGTGGTGGCTCCGCTGTGGATGTGCAGCAGCAGACTGGAGGAGCAGAGACGACGACGCATAGACACAGAGAAATGGGAGTAAACACACACACATACACACACGGGGAGAGAGGGTGAGACAGGAGCGCGCCAATGTCAAGTCAGACGCAACAATAAAGCAAGACTTCCTCTATAATTTTCAAAATAAAAGACCACCCAAATGGCGAAAGCAGTGTAAAATGTCTTGTAAGAATTACTGGAAAGAATATAATAATAAAAAAAAAATGTTATCAAGAAGTTAAGTAAATTAGACAACATTTTTCAAGAATTTTCTTCAGTGAATCATTCGCACAGCTCTGAGGCCCGTGGCTGACTGGCTTAAGCCATGCGTATTTGTAATGTGAGGTATTAAGCTACTACAAACATCACAGAGACACCACAAACAGTGAGAGTGCGCTTAAAATGTGCGTCATCGTCAAAGAAAACGAACTGATTATCAAAATGAATCAATAAAATTACATTCATCCAGTAATTCTTTTTTCTACAAAGCAAGACATTTATTTTAATTTGAAGGGTACTTCATCGTTGTGTCCGGTGTTTTTGCGCGTTTGACGCGTCTGGGCAGCGTACTCTTGACGCTGCTCAAGTGCTGTTCCTGTTCCTGAATTTGGCTGCGTAAAAGGGGCCGAGCCATATGCCCAGCGCTCTCCAGAGACACGCTGCCGTTTCCTGATCCACGACTCAGTGGTCAAGGAGGAGACGGCGACAACCTCCAGATTTACAGCACGGCTGGCCAAAACAATGAAGCGTGCACTTTGGCGTATACTGACTGGTAATGAACAGCACAGTGTTTTAAAGAAGCCGGTTTTAATCATCTTGCTCTTGAGCCCTTTAGCAAGGCACTGGATTCCTCCCTGCCTTTGAGGTGCCAGAGCAGACCCTGGCCACACTCTGAGCAGACAGAGAGAGTTAAAAACAGGGATCAATATGTAGAGTTAGGTTTGGTTTCACAAAGCTACATTTTTATGAATGACTTGAGCCCAACAAGCACCTTCATTCAGATCAGCCTTTCATTAAAGCCTGGCAAACAGAGGACACCTACTTGTGTCAAGCACGCAATCTATCAGGTAAAAATAAATGCCAAATATTTGAAGATGCACTTTCATTATGGTGCAGCATAAAGAAAAGATAATTTAATGAAACAGAAACAATGTGTGTATGTGTGAGAGAGAGCCAGCAAGCAGTCTCAACACTGATCACACCAAGGTCTATCAGTGTCTAATCTCACTTGAGATTTTACATTAGGTTAATTTGTGTGAAGTAAAATAAGATGTGTCTTTCTGCCTTTTTTCTGAATCACTGTTGATATTTCAGCTGCTGATTTCAAATATCTGCAGAGACATGCATTTACAAAAGGAATGTATTCAATTGATTTATTTCACCAAGCCAACTCAGTTGTACATTTACATAAATTATAATTGTAAATATCGCCTTGAATGGGCATGATAAAATAAATCAATGTAGTACATTCCTTCAGCAAAGGCCTAACTCTGCAAATCACAGCAAAGACTGCACAGCTGCAGTGCAGCTGAAATATTTAGACTAGACCTGCTCACAAGAATCATGGAGGACAGTTATAATCCTATAATGATAAAAATAATATCAAGTCCCATAGTGATAATAATAAAAATTATTGAATTAACCTCAAATTCAGGTCAACCAGAAGAACACTTTGCATTCTGCACTGACAATCTGGAGTAAAAAACAATGGAAGCTGAACACACAGATACACAATTATAAGAGTGATGAACAATCATTTGGCTTCTACAAATTAGAAAATGGCACAGTTAACACTGACAACCACAGAATCATCCCAGTTTCAGATTAGATGGTTCAAGTGTTCAAATGTCAAAGGATTTCCTGTATCAGTTTGAGTTCTCTCTGACGTCTTCAGGGCCACACTGCACAATTTCTGCGTTAAAACCAGCCAAGGAATGCATCACCACTCATGTTTATATTTCCACTAAGAATATCCATGTAGAAAAGAGGCACATCATTCATTTACAGGACACTGGTAGAGTAAAACAATCCTGACATGGAACTAATTTTGTGCCATAAACCGACAAACTACACATAATATACAGCAAACATAAAGATCTTAGTTCGGATTACTTGTACAAAATGTAAACAATTATCAACATGCATGTGAACTGTCACTGTCTAAATAACTGATCTGCTTTTTCTTTCCGTGTGAACAGTCTATGTGAAGATCCCACATCAAGTCCCAAATGAAGTGAGCTTCCCGGCGCCACAACCTTTGTAGATGTGTGCTGGTGTTATCAGCGCTCACAGGGCACCTACACAGCTCTGAGTCGGCAACATGATACAGCATAAAGTGTGCCAGACTCCCTCATGGCCACAGCATTACATACTGATCATATCGGGGGGAAGGAGAGAGAAAGAGAGAGAGAGAGGGAGAGAGAGGTGTGGGAGCTGTGGCAGGTTACGTCAGCATTTGTGCTATCAATCACTGGCATTCCTACACTCTCGAGCAGCTGGTCCATTCAGAGGTCACGTATAACATAATGGATTCTGTCTGACACACTCTGTCGCGTTTCCTCCCATTTTAGCCCCATGAGAATAACCCTTCAGTGTAGAGACTACTTGCATTTTAAGGTAACACATCAAACAGTTATTTTCAAATGCACGATGTTGATTCTTTTAAGTGTAAGAGTATTACCATAAAATATGCATCTGTTCATTTGAAACACTAATAATATTTTCTGATGCCTGGGAATTTGCTGAAGCAAGAGACAAATAAATCCAGCCATTTAGGTGAAAGTAATCTTTAGATACCATTTTCATCTGAAAAATAAAACCAACTATTTCCATGGTTTTAATATTCTGAACACTGATGAGATTTTATTCTGAATTATGAAACTGATGAGGATGTATAAAAGAATTTGTAAAAGTAACAACCGCAAATGAAAAAATAAACAATGAAAACATGAAAAAAACACATGAGAAGAAGCTCTGAGTTGATGAAGTTCAGAGAGCTCTGTCAGCTGCTCACCTCTGTGCTTCCTCCCTGCACTTCAAGTAGCTTATGCACGGAAATTTAAACAGAAAACAAACGGTTTAAAATGTTTCCTGTAAAGTTCGTGACTGGAAGTTTATGAGCTTATGTGAGACGGTTATGGATGAGGAACTTATAGAGCAATGCGGTAGATCACAAGGGATGCCACAACTGTCTGTGACCCACCAGTGAACCCTTCAGATCCATGGCTCTCCAAAGTGGCAGAGCAGTTGCAGAATTATTACATAACAGGAAGAAACTGACCAGCTTGACCTGTCAAATTAAACCGATGTCTGTGTTTAAAATTAGTCCACATGGTTCAAGACGAGGCTCAGCTCTAATATATTACTCCAACAGTGATACAAACTATTTAAAAAAAAAATTAAAGACAAGCATGAATTCTACTAGAACATGATGGTTATTTTATCTACACAGTAATCATTTGCAGTACAGTACAACAGTAATTATTTTTTGCCCTTTAGCACAATTAAAAATGATGTGTATTCTATTTTAATGTGGAGTCACAGGAGTCATACTTTAGAATAATGGCTGGAAAAAAGACACAAATGCAACAGAATGATACCAGCAAATCTTGAGCTGTCAGATGTTTCCTGTACTATTTTAAGTTCACAAAGCGAGCTGCATTTTGTGAGGGACACGTTGTTGTGTGGCATCTCTGGTGAGTACAAGTGCAAGAATAGTTTACCAAATCGCTACTAGGACACTGACATTTTAAGATTGTGTTGAATGAGTTTTTAATTTGAATCTGTAGTAAATATACAATATAGCAGTATGGCTTCTCCATTGATGTTAACACACTGCTGCTCCTGACATTAAACTTATGATAAAGATGCAGTCCTGGGCAGTGGTGGAAATAGTATTAATGTAATTTATAAAAGTAAAAGTAATAATACAATACTGTAAAATCTCTGCACAGTTGTAGTATTGGAATGTATTAACTGTTTTATTGATGCATTAATGTGACATCTGACAAATCCAAATTGCTTGTTTTCTTCAACCAATCCCCAAAATTATTTAAATCAAGAAAAGGTTAATCTGATTTACTGTTGAGCACTTCATTTCTAAGAATGCATTAGATTTTTCAAGATCATCTGATGTTTATGTGTAAAACCTTAAATTGCAAAGCAAGAAGTAACTATAGCTGTCAAATAACTGGAGTTAAATGTGCAAATCTCCCTCAAGTAGAAGTATTATGTGGAATTATATTCAAGTAAAGTAGTTAAATTTGTACCTCAGTGCAGTACTTGAGTAAATGTACTGAAACCTACATCCTGGTTTTTGTGCTGGACTGAGGATAATGTAAAAAATACATGGTTAGATCACAGGCAGACAGACAGGTCAACAGATGGATTTTGTGATTTATCTGCGTCACAGTATCTTTTTATTTGTTTGGATACAGTTGGAATAAATGAACTAAGCACCACAGGACCCCCCCACAACAAAACCTCAAAATGTCCGCCAGGGCTCTCTCTGGCTTGATCTGTATCAATTTGGACAGGCAGTGTGCACTCTTTTCTCTGTCAACATTATCCTGCCACCAAATCCCATATCCATCTGTGAATGGATCGCACGTGTGTTACAGGGAAATTTATGGAAATCAAAAAAAGTGATGATGAAAGACGCTGAAATCTCATCTGTCTTAATATGATATGTGTGTGTGTGTGTTTGTGTGTGTGTGTGTGTGTGTGTGTGTGTGTGTATGTCACATGCAGTTGGTTTCTATGGCTGTTGGTGAAAGAGTAGCTTTACTATTGTCCGCCGGGGGATCAACAGCTGACTGAAGAGTGAAGTGGTCTGCAGCCATGCTTAACTGTTCTCCCCTCTCGGCTGTTTTTAGCAAACATCCTCCTGATGACTACGGCCTCTGTCTCCCAACGTAAGAGCTGCACATCTTCAGACGTGTGTGCGCTTGTTCACACACAGCTTTACCCCCTACCCCCACATTACAGACCTCATCCACTTAAGCACATTTCTCATTCAAGGCACTGTACAAGCTTCTTGCACGCTGCGTGCACACACACACACACACACACACACACACACACACACACACACACACACACACACACACACACACACATACACACACTTACGCCCCAGATGTAAGTGAAACATTTACAGATCACATGCAAGCACACGCAAACATGAACACATGAACACACAGGAGCATACTTACATCTATGTAGGCACACACACACACACACACACACATCACATGCGGAAGACACACACCACAGAGACTTCCAGTCCCCTCCCCCCAACTGAATAGTCTGTTCTGACAATCCACAGGACAGCCGGAGCATTGACGTCAGAGGCAGGCCCATGAAAATACAGGGTCCCTGGGGGGCTGAGGGAGTTATGCACATCTTCACAGCTTGGCTTGCAACTAGTTCAACAACCAGTGAGCATATTACTGCCTCTGTTTACTCTTATTTGTTGGAAAATGCAACAATAAAAAAAAAAAAAAATGGAGCTTCACATTCACACAAAGCCTGGCATGCACAAATTTGCATGCGACTGCAATGCGGATCATCTCAAACGTGACGTCAATGGACGTCATTGCACTGTGATCCATTAGGACAAATGTGAGATAGGTGCATAATTTAGGTTAATGGAAATACAAATCACAGCACATCATTACCTGCCCTCTGTCGTCTTAATAATTGCCATTTTGAATAACTGTTGTCAGATTGTGGTATATTAGACATACCCAGAGGAAAGGTTTGTTGCTCGCTCAGACATCCTCACGCTCCCAGGAGAAAAGATGACATCTTTGTTTATCGCTCAATGTTCTGTACCTCTTTTTGTTTTTTGTTTTTTCTTCTTCTTCTTCTTCTTCTTCTTCTTCTTCTTCTTCTTCTTCTTCTTCTTCTAAGACATCATGAGGACATCAGAGCCATTAATCACATCCGCTGCTCACCTTTTCTGACATTGTCTATGGCAAATTATGTAACGTAGTTTGTTACAGACAGACAAACGTTCTGCTTGTCTATCTGTAACCAAAGAGAGTTTGTGTTGCTGTGGTGTTAATGACGAGCATATGTTATATTCGTGTGCGTGACGTGTTGGTGAGGAACAGAAAAAGTACAGCTTGAGTCTCACCTCACTCATTCACACTTGTCAGATCTACATGCTCACTATTTTTATGCTGCCAGGGATCTGAAGTACTTCAGTTGTTAGCTTGTAGCTTGCTAGCTAAATCTTCCCTTTGTCGCTGTTGACTCACATAAAATGGTGACCACGACGACAAGGGTCAATACGAGGAAGACTGAATGGAGTAGTGGAAAGGCTTTTCTCAGCATTACATGTGTGCTGAGGTTATTCCTCACTCTGCCTGTCTGGGTGCATATGAATTGGTGTGATGTCACCTCAGTGCATCAAAGTCTTGGCTTGGCATGATCTTTATCGCATGTGGGCTGTGGAAGGTGCATCAGTCAGGTTACCTGGACAGCCACTGTCCTGGTCTGTGGCTCTAATCCAGGATAAGAACATATGAGTCCCTTAAAAAGTGATCTGATCTGGGTAGAGTGGCTAAGTGTAATATCCAAGAAGTTTAGCATTTGTGATGCCTTTGACTGCAGTGAAGAGAGGAAAGTGAGCAAAGGAAGGAGAGGTTGGTCTCACTTGACTTAACCTCTGAAGCATATATGGCCCTCTTAAATCCGGAGCACTTGTTGGGACGAGGCGAAATTCATTTTCTATATAGATGGGGCGATTCTTTTGATTGCTCAACAAAAGCTTTGATGCTTTCCTCCTTGTTGCAGTCAAGTTGAATCTGGAGCAAAGTTCTCAGGAATATATTGCTGATGCGCCGTCTGTCTTCAGTGCTGCAGCTGAAATAATCCATTCTGTAGAGGCTGCTTTGTCCAGTTGCAGATGAACTGCCCTATAAGGACCATGAGGTTTAGCTGCATCTCTGACGTGCCAAGTCCTCTAGGCAGAAGTCCCATCTGAGCATCTTTTCCATGTAGTCCTAAGGCCACAGTCTGCGGCCTGCACAGATGCCATATGTAGTGACTCGGCTGTATCTTGGAGGACTTCCTTCCATGTGATAGACGTGGTGACAGGAAATTAAGAGTCCAGTGCAATGGAACCATTAAAGACAGGATGATTTTTTTTTTTTTTGTCAGCATTGTCGCATCAGTGAAAGCACTGTGTAGATTACACAGTAGGGATTACATGTTGCGTCCCCAAGGGCAAGAGTCCACTAATAAAACTTGGCTCTTCAGCTGCCTATACTGCAAGAGACGCAGCACTGGCTTGTCAACAGGAAACAGGCAGATCTGGTGAAAGTTGCCTTTTATGGACTCACTGACAGTAACAGCATGCTCAAGTAACCTGAGGAGTACGAGGGTCCTAACTTTCATTTGGGGTGGAGTTGATTAAATGAAACGCAGTCCTGTTCTGTCCATTACGGTGCATCATGTGATATAGGCTTGTGCTGTCTGCTCTGCTTCCTCTGCAGTTATCTTAGACACTTAACAATCTTGCTCCCCTTTGCAGACTGCTTCGTAGCAGGCCTCTGCACGTCCAGCATCTACAGTGTGACAAGCCTCTTGCTATGAGCTGTGTTGCTCTAACAGCACAGCATGCATGGGAGCGTGAAAACTGCAAGGGTCTCCGAAATGGCAGAGCTGGATGCCCTCCATCTCCACTACCCTCCATCTGTCAGTGGAGCTTTAAGGACAAGGTAGCTTATGATGAAATTTCACGACTAGTCATTGGTCAACATGAAGGCTGATTAGTCTGACGAAATGGTTAATGCAACCCAATTTGGTGCAGGTAATATACAGTAAATACCAGAGTCTAAGTGTCTTGGCAGTCTCATCAATACACAGTTTAATCCCTAGTAAATGAATCTGGTCAATGTTGGTGAATGATTATGTCATTTTCACTGCTCTAGCGACTCTTACTGGTTGGTCTTTGCACCCATACAGATGTGTGGCTCTGGCCATTATTTATCAACTAAAATATCAATGTAATCACCAAATTAAGTGATAACATGTTAGCATTGCTGTAGCGAAGTCTGACAGGGCAAGAGAGAAGCGGTTAGACAATCTAACAGGTTTTAGACAAGCCAGATCATCTAAACCACATATTTGGAGGTAAAACTAAGAATGAGCACAATTTAAAAGTGGTAATAATCCCTCATTACGCAGGAACCTTTGTTTCTCTTGCATATAAGTTCAGCTAAACTGGGGGTCGGTTTAAAGTCCATACTTGACTACTAATGATTGTTGTTCAATGAGACCCAGATCACAGCAATTGGGTTAGGGTTAGGGTTAGTAGGTTGCAAGTAGTACAATATTATTATTTCCAAAGAATAATAATAAAAAAAAGCAATAATCCAGAATTTTTCTTTAAGCTTTACCAGTGAAGTTTCTTGTGGTCTGATGAAAAGAAGCTGTTCCATGTGAACTGCTACACCCTCCAAGACCAACAGAGAGACTTAATGGGACTGATAGTAACAAAGACAGCAGGGCGAAGACCTCCTCGTTGAGAACTCTCCACATTGAGAGAAATGGCAAAAAAGAGGAAAGTAAATAGTAAAGAACTTGGCAATAGTTTAAAAACAAAAAGGGGACAGTTTTACAGTGTTCCACTCCATGACTGGTTGTTCAAAAATAAATAAAATTACTATCATATGGTGTAATATCTCTACCAATTCTGAAATCTCAAGCCATCTAATTTAGAACATTTTACATGTCATAATATTGATCTGTCTTAGTTACTTGAATAGAAGTTTACATGTCGTCATTCCTGCCATACATAAAATAGGATAACACGATTTAGGTCTAATTGTGATGTCATTATACATACATCTTGTATAGGTGAGAGACTATTAAGTAGCATCAATGCACATTGACTCCAAACCATAAAATCTATTCAGAAAGAGAATATTTCAATCCCAGTTGGATCTTTGTCAGGTCAAAAATTTTGAGTTAAAATTAGATTAAAAAAAATCTTTACCTGACTTAGATCCGACAGGGATGGAAACATTGTCTTTTTGAATAGATTTTGTGGCTTGGAGCCAGTTTACAGGCGTTATTTCTTTTCACTAATTGTAGTGTTAAACTATTTAATTGCCTTTTGAAAAGTAAACTGGTTAGAAAGAAATGTTCACATCACCATCATAATTTGTTGCATTTCTCATAATAATTCAAATATTCATGATAAAATTATACATACTATGTTACTACTGTAACCTGGTTATTACTGTACTGTGAGGCACCAGAAGTTTGACATCTCTGATACAGATGAATGTTTCATTTTATTAGCAGATGCTATTCTGAATAATTAATAATCTAATCCCTGCAGAGAATGTTTCATCATATCATTTCCCATTTATCTACATGGAGGTCAGAGGTCAGAGTAAACTGTAGCACCCCTGGAAGCTGATGGGTAGTCTTGTGCATCACTACAAGCTGAAGCAGGTCACTCTAGACAGTAAAAAAAAAAAAAAGGAAAAAAAAGCATCCAGACATTATAGACGTAGGTTTGTAAGGCAGCACTCAGAGCAGCAGAGCGTACTCTGACTGCAAAATGAAGCATTTGTAAATTTAGAGCACTGCCAGAATTCCTCTGCCTAAATTCAGAGCATCAGACACACTGTTAGCAGACAATGTGGAGCAGACGCCGCAAATGTACAACTGTGCTACAACTGTGGCAAATGGCGTCACGCTAAAAGGCTTGAAAAGTATGAAAGTAAAGTTCTTCTGACCTAATCTTGCTATGGCTTTTAACTCACATTATGGAGAGACTGTCCAAAAATGTGCTAGTTTTTCCTGTTTCTCTTCCCTAATTACATTTTACACCTTGAGTATAGTTTCAGTTGGATTATACGTTTGTAATGAATTATTTTTCTTTTTTTTTTAGATTATTAGTTCATTCGTCTGCAGAAACACTTTAAATGAGACATTTAACCAATAGGGATAAATTTAATCAGTTTTTTTTTTCTGGCCAAATGTGAAAAGGCAGCGTCAAAAAGTACAAAATTTTCACAGTTGCTACAAAATATACACAATCTCTCTCCAAATGTTTGTTTATTTAAAGCGTTTTTACTACATGATCGTGCTTAACAAAACTGCACTGCGGTTGATGGAGAAAATGTAATGACCCCTGATCCCTGATGAACATATTTTATTGCACATTTCAACAGTTTTAATGCAGCAGTTGACTGAAACAGTGCACGCCGTCTTCTGCTTGTCTGCCTCATGCTGACAAATTTAATGTGGCCGAATAACACCTCTAATGCTCTCAGTGGCTCACTGTGATTCAGAACCTCGAACTGTACAATTGAATTGAAAAGGAAAGAGGATTAACGTGGATAATATGGCGAGAAATAAATGAAAGAAATGTTGATAAGGTTCCTATCAGTGCATGAGAGACAAAACAGAGAAGGCACGTTCAGAGAGCTCACATTGGACAGGTGGTGCAGATATGTGATGTGTAGCTGTGTGGAGCGCTGCAGTGGAGGGAACTGCAGAAAGCACATGAATCGAAAAAAAAAACAAAAAAAAAAAACATTTAAATAGGTGAAAAAAAAAAACGTGATGAAAGAAGTGTGCAGGGGTAGGGAGGGGGGTGGTGGGTGTATCTGCGTCAGAGCTGGAGCCAATGAAGTCAGAGATGGGGCAGGCTCGAGCAGGAGATGCTGTTACTGCCACTCACAGCACCCGCCTGGGCCTCATGTCCTCTACGTCACAGAGCTGGCACAAATTATGCCTGCCTGAACGTTTGTCACACACATGCACACTCACACACACACACACACACACACACACACACACACACACACACACACACACACACGGTAAAATGTAATTTATGTGCATTACACACATATACCGCAGCATTCAATGACATTTAAATTAGCCCACCAGCAGACGTGTATTTTTATTCCCTTCAAAGTAAAACCCCAGTCAAAGATTTTACTCTGAATTCAAATTTCTGAAAATAAATTAAAAAGTAAATACATGAAATACAGTCCTGAAAATGAAGGAAGACTTTTACATTCTCTCATTAAGCAAAGGTCCATACATCATCCTTTGCGCCTTATGCAACATCAAGGTAATGCTAATGTATTTAAATGATTGCAGCATATATCCTGATGGCCAAATGTCTTTCTTCTGTCAGTATCAAAGGATGCATTACTAATAAAGCAGCTGGTCCGGAATTATATAATATGTTCTATTTATTCTATATTATTACAACATTAAATAGTGTAGGATTGGCTCTGAAGTGTACTTAAATATAATTGATTCATTAGAGATTTCCCCCCCCAAAAAATGCATATTTATTTGAGTATTCTGTGATAAAATCCTTAGAAAATAAAAAAAATAAAAAAAATAAGGGCATCGCCGATCAAAGAAACAGCCTTATTTCTTTCATTAATGCAGAAATCAATTCACAAAAACATATATTTTTAAATTTTTTGTCCCGGATTCACACGGTCCAGTGTTTACACACACGCACACACACATGCATCTCTCACACATGCAAATCCTGGTTATTTAGATTAGCGGGCAGTGTTTCTGTTGGCACCACTTCTGACCTAGATTATCACATCCGTAATTCTAGAGGATGATTATGATGATGAGCATGTGGTCAGAGGTCTGTTGAGGGGTGGGGGGTGGGGTGGGGTGGGGGGTTGGGGGGCGGGGGGAAACAAACAAACAGTGCTCATTGGCTTTGCTGACGTCACTCAGCCATGTAAAATGCTTCACTGTGCAATCTCGTAAAAACTGCAGGCAAAACGGGAGGTCAAATGTGTGCCTTCAGATGTGCTCATGAAGACATCGTGTGTTGAGCACACACATTTATAAAAACACACACACACACACACAGCTGCAATATTATATATGTAAAAATGTGAATTCTGTTGTTTCAGCTATGATCCATATTTTCTCTTTCATCAGGGAAATTTTGCTTTGCACCACAGGTCTGCCAGAGTGATGACTTTTCTCATATGATTCATATTCTGTTATTTCTTTATTTCTTCTTTTTTTTTGTGCTTGCACTGTTTCAAAAAATGAGAGCAGCAACTGCAGCTCAGCTGGCAGCGGTCACATCCTATAGGTGATGACGCAAGCAGGAGACATGAGCCATGACCTCATCAGCTCCCCATCAAACCATCACTCTGCTCTCTACCTCTCACATAAACACACACACACACACACACACACACAGCTACACACTACATCTCACACAAACACACAACAACACACACACACACACACACACACACACACCACAAAGATGAGCTACTACTGGCTTTTCAAAAGGCAAACACCCTCCTTCGGTGCTCTACACTTTGCTTGTTAAACACACATGTGCTGGTCATGCTAACACCATCCTGGTCAAACTGAGGCCCTTTAACTGCCAAACACTCATCAGTGCTTACAGTCGAGTGATGTCACACAGCCTGTCAGAGTGTATTTCTGGTGACGGTGTACAGTGTGTATACAGGGAGGCGCTGCCGACCGACTGTTTGACTCTGCTCCTTGTGCAAGCATTACACGTGGACACACCAACAGGAAATTATCTTCAACACAACAAGACTGTTTATTTTTACATTTAATGCTTGTTCCTTTTGTACCCACCATATTTGATATTTTTCATTGAACATTGTATTTTTTTCTATTTCAGTGCTATTTCAACAATATGTGTAAAACACAGTGTGACAACGGAGTTGCATTGTCATCCAAAAGATGCAAACATTGTGTTTCATGTGCGCAATGAAATGTTCTTAGGGTTAATTTCTATGACTTAATTTTGTGCCTCATGATAGAAATGTTTTTACAAAAAAAAAAGAGAGAGAGAAAGACAGACGGTGAGCTCCATATTGAGCTCAAAGAATTTGGGGAGTGGTGGGGAGAGGGGGGGTCGGTAGCTGGCGGCCTGCAGCCCTCATCAGACGCCAAACAAATTCGGTATGAATCATAGGTGAGAAATATGGGTGCTGACGTACAGGCCTGTCAATCTCTCTGCACAGCAGACATCAGAGCAGGCCAAGACGACCAAGCAGCCAGATGTCAGGTCTGCCTGTTTACTGATAATACATGGACACAATCCATACATGAACACACAGACACACTCTAGCCTCGTCGCTTACTCACACTTCAGTTTGAAACTATAACAAAATATTCATGTTCGATATTTTGCTGTAACATTTTTTACTGGTTTATTGTATTTTTTATTATAATTGTTCTATTCAAAATTGTAGTGATAAGACTTAAGGTTGTTCAGCACTGTCGTCAAACTGAAACTGTGAAACTGAAAACCAATAACATCTGTGTAATGTAACAACAAAGATTTCACAAAGGATTGGAATTATTTTTCTGCCATCTGCTAATTCACAGAAAAAAAACAGATAATGAAATCTCTATTGACATTAGAGGATCATATAAATCTATAATTTTGTGAAACGTTTCAGCTGGTATCACCAACTCTGCAAATAATGATGATCATTTAAAAAAAAAAAAAAAGAGAAAGAAATATCTTAATTCAGTGTCACTGGTTTTCTGCACAATGGTGAATTTCCCTGATGCCGCTCCCTGCATTTCATCTTTATACTTTAGCCCCACCTAGTGTCTGTCTGTCTGTCCATCCATCCGTCTGTCTGTCTGTCTGTCTGTCTGGAAGGTTTATTATTGTCAGATTAAAGAGGGGTCAAAGGTTAAAATTTTGTATTGATATAAAAAATGTGGCAAATATGATGAAGTCACGACATTTTGGATTTTTATTATCTTCTACAAATCTTTGTGTGCACTATTGTGACCTGCAATACACATTAAGACCACTAAGTGGTATTCTTGTATAAGTTGAGCTTGTTCCAGAACGTCTGTAGCAGCTCAGGCCTCAACGACTGAAGCTGTGAGCTGCTGTACAACATTGTCTTGGGGCAGAAAGTGGATGAGAGCACGTGTGAGGATATGTGAGTGTTTGAATTCGTGTGAGGTTGTATGCGGTTTACAATCTGAAGGCTCTGTGGCGTCATGAGGATGGCAAATGGCCCCTGCGAGCCTCCGTCTCTCAGCATCGCGGGCAAAAAGCCAAGCTAAAGAGACACACATGGTGCACCGCTGGAAAGCCATGCCAGCGTATGACGCTGAGCTGCTCCTCAGTTTAATCTATGAGGACAAACCAGTCCACAAGATGTGGAACTATTCTCTCAGCAGTCTGAATCCACTATGAAAGAGAAACTCTAACTGGCCTTGACTGCACTGATCTCCTGTCTCATAGGAACAGGGCCTTTTTGTTCCTGAGTGGAGGCCATTTTGTAATGTTCTTCTTGACGTATTGTTAATGAGGTGGGAGCGCCATCATTGTTACAGTGGAGAGGATATATGGCAACCATTTGCTGTAAAGGCTCTGATGCAGGAAAACAAAGTTCACAAAGTCAAATTGTCATCCTGCCTCCACCATATGAACTTCATTTAAAAAATTGGACTCTACTTTTTGTCTCTTTTGGTGAAAGTTGTATAAACCTATTATATACATACAGTAGCGTACATGATAGTACTATGCTACGGGAATCTATATTTTTATATTAACAATGGATCAAATGACTCTACGATGTGAAAGAGGTCCTTCGTATGGAGCTTCATCAGCCAACTCTGCGGTTCCCCACAGCTCTGTGAAGCATTCTAGTGTCTTTCAGCTCACTGTTTTGATTTCACAAGTCACAACTTTACTCATCAGAGTTGTTTTATTCGCAGCAGAAAGTTGTTTGTGGCAAAAAAAAAGCTATGATAAATCACTGTACACAGCAGGCAGGCCCATTTAGAGACTATCTGTTGCATGTGGTGACAAAAAGTCAAAAAATTGAATCTAAAAAAAATGAAAAAACCATTCAAATCAGCAGTGCATTCAGACATAAAGCTTCATGGCTACCTTTGCACTGGTGTCTTACTGTAATGGGACAGAGCTGGTCATTTGCACAGCTGAAGGCTGTTGACTAGCTGTAGTGGTGGTTGGTGGGTGGCTGGCTGCTTAGGAGGGCCCAGGAGTGGCCCTGTAATCGACAGGTCCAGGCTGCACACCAAGAGGCAAGACAAAAACCGCTTTGTGGTCCTGATATGAATCTCAATGCCCCTGTTTCTACACCTCCTCTCCTGGCCTCGCCGTGGATATCTGAGCGAACAAAAACGATCTCCATGAGAAAATACGAGCTCGAACACTCAGAGGCGACAGTGAATGGAGCGGCGACAGCAGCAGCACCACAGTGACTGGTGCTAATTTTCAGATTCTGTTCATGATACACAAAAACATCATGGTTTTATTGTATTTGTCTGTTTTTGTTGTAAGAGCAGCCACTTAGTTTGGACAAACGATTGTATCACAAAACTGTTGAACAGTTTGATTTCAAGATGCTTTAGTTTAAAGCATTAAAGCAAAGTATATCCTCTGGTTCGTTCACAAATCCATCTTTAACAAAAAGATGACTGTCATTAATTCTTTTTCTCTAAATCTCTAATCTCTTATTCTATAAATTTGGTTTCAAATCTGCATTTGCTTTGACAGCATATACCTGTATTTGTGTACTAGAGTGTACCGAGCCTGCACCAAAGTGTGCAGGATGGCAAAATCTTGAGTGGGAGGCGTTCAGTGGGTGTGTACCCCCTAAGTAGACACAGATGCCAGGCACAGTCGGGGAAGGAAGCGCCCGGCTCTCCTTCCGTGTTAGCCAAGGGAAACTCTCATTTGGGCGTGGGCCCAAAAAGACTTGCAGCCAAAGACTGTGATGCAAACAGGTCACATATTTCAGTGCAAACAAACAAGTCTGCAGGCCTGAGGAAGACATAATGTTTACTGCAAGTCCTGCACTGCAGCTATGAGTTTATATTGAGGTCTTGAAGGATCAGTTCACTTAAGTTAGAAAGAAAACGTACATTCAGTGGTGACCATGCAGATTGATGCGATTTTATTTGTTCAGCTTATGAGATTTCTGCCTCCATCCTAATACCACGGAGGAAATAGGAATAGTATGATGTAAATTTTTCTTTCTAGAATAAAAAGAAATAGGATGATCACAGCTAAACTAGAGAGGATGTGGATTGTTACAAAATACTTTTTTTTACCAAAGAAATAGTACTTATGAATACTGTTACTGACATGTTACTGGTAAAGAGATCTCACTGATGGATATCTCAAAACCTAGGCAAATAAAAGCCTAACCGTCCGCATACCTTGATATTACTTGAGGTAAGTGAGAAAATATATTTGGGTGAACTGATCCTTTCAAGAGTCGTATTTTGAAGGTGTTATGTGGCACAAAACAAGGGGTGGGATGAATGTGGTCTTTAAAAAGAAATAAAGAGTAAAAGACAAACAGAGATGAAATTACGTACTGTATAGTATTTTCCATGTATGTCGCTGAATTTTAAACCTGAATAACGTGATGCAACGGAAAAACCACACATGTCCAGTCCTCATGTGAGCCGTTTCCATTGCCACGGCACTATTCATGCAAGCAGGCACGACTCTCTGCTTAAAGGTGATGTTGTTCTTGGCCTTGAACTTACAACTCCTGTCATGTGTTTGCCGGCATAATAGCAGCCACACTGCCGATCGAGGTATTTCAAAAGCTGCCTCTTGAAAAGGAGGAATGCTTGAATTTCAAACGGAAGGATGAGCCGAACCAGTGTTTTCAACTACACAACCAGGGACGCAGCAGAAAACCAGACCCAGCTGTGCCCAGTGTGGCCACGTAAAATCATCAATATGCAAACTCGGGGGTCTGTTGTTAGTTTACCTGATGCAGAGAGCAGTAAGTAAGCAGCAGTATAGAATTAACCTCTTCCAATCAATCAATAAGACCAAATCAGGTGTGGGGCCAGAGGGTGGCAGGGGTCCTCCCTCTACCAGTTACATCATGGACGGATTACTGAGCAGGCCCACGTGCACTGGACTGAACCTCTCTGTGAAGTGACTGTTAACGGTTGAAAAGTCAATCAAGCGACCACAAAGAGACGCAGAACACAACACAGTGTTGTGTTTCTTTCAGTGGGTGGGAGACCTTTTAAATGTCTGTGTCCTTTGTCTCATAATCTTTCCATGACTGTAGGCTATTTGGAGTTACAAATAGGAGCTATTTGCTGATGTAGTTTCATATCACAATATTCAATGTTCTTGTTTCTCTTGTCATTCTGTCATTACAAATATGCCTCCAGAGGTCTTTCTCTGGAGCTGATCATGGCTCATCTTTTAGTTTGAGAAATTATACTTTTATTTGATTTTGTTGAATTTACCAATGGAAATGTGCACGGTGGTGGTTGCTCTGTGCTGCTGGGTTGCCATTTGCAACCACAGCATTTAGCGACAGTCTACTTTTATTTTCTCTGTGCAAACGAAAGGGCCTCTTAGTACGCGGGGCCCCTGGGTGCACACCAGGAACACAGTTATGGTAGATCCGGCCGTGACTGTTCCTCTGAACTCACACAGTGCAATAACAAATGAACTATACAGTGACAACTAAGCTCAAACTTACACAGTATACGTGGGCCACGTAAACCATCCCCTGTACTGACAGATCTACTATCAACAAAGCTGAGTTCACACACATTCTTTGCCTCTGGTGCCCCACTTTGCAATACACTACAGTACACTTCCTCTTGTGGCTGAAAATGAAAGTCTGTTCTGCAGCCAAACCTAATGTCACACAAATGTGACTCCACTGAGGACTGAAGAGAGATTATAAAAAGTAATCCGCAGCAGAACACAAGATCGCAAAAAACAAACAACTTATTTTAAAGGAGAGTTGATTGCATGGCAACATGGTCATGTCCCTGAACAGGTTCATAGAGTTAATACAGCAGCTGTGGTTGCTGTGCAGTCTGTGGGGTATTGCCAAGTACTGTGGTTCCTACTCAGATAAGCTCTGTGGGAATATCAGAAGATAAAGGAATTCATCAAACAGCACCTGAGGATGTACCACACCTGCACTCTGGCAACAGTTCAACTTTCAGCCTGTCATTTCTGACCATGACTCCTACCTTGGTCGCTGCATCCTGCAAGCGGAGATTCCTCAAAGCCCTGGTCGTCAGGACTTTTCCGTTTCTTCGACATTTGCTGCTCCCTATTCGAATGATGGATCTACCCACCGCTGAGTCGATATCTGCTGATAACGTGAGACACCTTCAACCAGCGGGATATACAACACATACAACAGTCTGTGGGAGGCGAGAAGAGAAATGCGAATAAATCTCAGTCCCATTCATTCAGATCCTTGCTGTATATGTCATCTTTCCAGCGTGCTGTGTGCGCAAAGTTACCATGTGGTGGCCAGCAGAGCATCTGGAGACGCAGCGAGGCATGGAGCTGGAGCCGGTCTGCTCCTGATTCCCGCCGTAATCGGACAAGATGTGTCTCCGCGGACAGTCCGGGGCTTATTTCTCTTGACAAATGAGAAATATTTGCAGCTGAAGTGATTTGTCGATCACGTGCGTCGCGGATTATGCTTGAACCCCGCTTAGATGGAAATTACGCACTGGAGGAAACTTGTTGATCCACGTCTTTATGAAAACAGTGGTTTTCGTCACTCCGGATGGTTGTTGAAAAAAAAAAAAAAAAAAAATCAATTTAGATTTTCAACGTTGTATGAGGTGTTTTGCTTGAATGGTGCTGGGCGACGTCAGACTAGAAGTCTAATCAGGCATGGATGACGCACAGCCGACACAACGGGAACTCTTGGGTATCTTGAAGAGTACAGTCCAATGTAAATGGAGATTATCTGGACGTGCTCCGAGTACACCAAAGCATGTGTGGCAACATTTGAGCTGCACACTAAGTTGCGGGTAGAAAATGCTCTCCGGCAACATCTGTGAAGGAAGAGAGTATTCCTCCCCAGCGTAAAACTGGAGACAGTGTACTACAGATGTGGTGTAGGGGGAGTGCGCGGCACAATACCTTCTCTTTTATAACACCATCAGTCCAGCGACGAGTAGAAAAAACTCTATTAGTCTGTGACACTTCTTGCGCAAAACCTCCAAATCCAAGTGCCAGGGTGACATAAATCGAACAAACACGCATTGTGTTATGAGGACCAGTCTTGGACGGACAGGTTTGCTTTCACTCCAGTGTGCGGGGGCCACAGAGCAACTTGAGAATATGCGGTGAATAAATGCAGCGGGAGAGTCGTGCTGTTGCGCGTACTATGGAGCAGGCAATGACGCCACCGGTCTGGCTTTTACAAATTGCTTGATGGTAGTTTTCCCCTCCGGTCGACTCAGCTCTGAATGCAAGAGAAACAGGGAGGGAGGAAGAGAGAGAGAGAAGAAAAAAATCAGCGCTCCTCTTTCAATAAAGCAACAAAAGGGCTGCGCGTGCTTGGGGAGTTTTAAGAGAGCTATCTAGTTGGATAAAAGTGCACAGACCCTCCTATAGATTAGATCAGTGACTTCTACTTTCACGCATTAATTTTCCTTTCAGGAGTCACACAGATGGGTGCCTGACACCAGTTGAGCAAAGACTCCCCCCAACCGACCACCCCTCCCTCCTCCTTCTCCTCCCCATCCCTCCTCCTCTCTTCATTCTCTCATATGCTGATTTATTTATGAACTCTCCCGGGTCAGGGGATCATATTCCATTTACTACATCTGGTTTAGATTTCCAATGCAGCACCTATACTGTTTCTTCAGAATGTGTCACTTGGATGTCAGGGCGAATAGTTTTGAAATTATAAAAAAGAAAGAAAAAAAAAAAGCTGGGGGTATTTTTTTGTGCATCCATGCGCACATCCGCGGCTGCAGTTGCATTCAAGCCCGTGACGCTGGTATTTCGTGGTATTTTCTGAAGGCAAACACGCCTGCCTCTCTGCTCTCTCTCCTCTCTCTCTCTCTCTCTCTCTCTCTCTCTTTCTCCCCGGCCCCCCCTCCCCTCCCATCCCTCATTCACTGCAGCTACTGACGTCAAGAGTTGCTTGCGTCAATGCTCCCTGCTTTGACAGAGCTTTTTTTTTCATTGGGATCATAATGGGATTATTAGGCTTAGAGAAATACCCTGCCTTCGTGGCTTTTTAGATTTTTTTTTGATAGATGTCCCGTCCTCTATTCTTGCTTTAAACATTATTTCTTATAAGAAAAAAAGGACACCAGACATATAATTGTCTAAATGCATAACATGCACTGAATGACTATATATCATTCCACTATATGATGAGGCTTTTGCCTTCGATTTTTTTATTACATCTGTAAAAAAGCTATAAAGCATTTGACATAAAAAAGAGCATATAAAGATCCTATTATATTTATTCATAAAACACAAATATGTGTGTTTATGGATATGAATCTGCACAAAAATGAAGACAGTTTTCACTATAGTTGCACGACAGGTAATCCAGCTGGGCTGTGTTGATTTATTTGACACTGATGTATTTTAATATTCATTTTTAATATCTCGGTACACACACACAAACAGCTGTTTGACTCAGACAGTCGTACACACACATGAACTGCACAGACAGAGACCTTTTCATCCACTGGGTTAGGTTGACAGTGAGATGCTCAGAGACACGAGTGAATCAGTCAGTTGTGTATTTCATTTAGATGTCTGTGCCTTCCTGTCTGTCTGTGGTTGCTGGTTGTATAAGGGAGAGGATGTCATGATGTCCGTATACGCTGACCTTGATCTTCTGGACTGAATGGGCTCTTGTGCTGTTGACTGACCTCAAGTCACTTCAGCCATAATGCCTTTCTTTACACTTTCTCAGCTGAACTGCTCTGCACTTTGTGTCACACTGCATGTCTGGATATTCAAACGCCATATGCTCTACACAGGGTAATGTTGTTGAGTTTTCTCTTCAAGTAACATTGTGTTGTGCTATTAAAGGTTTCACTTGTTGTATTAGCACATTGATGAAAATGCAAACACAAACCAAAAGAGTTAAAAGAAAAGATTAGACAAATGTCATAATTTCAGTGAGGAGGAAAAGAAAATCTCATTATGTTTACTCTCTGAGCGTAGCTGAACTTAATGGGAATGTCATTAGTTCTGCAGATATTTAGTCATAAATCAGAGTCCTGGACAGACTGAAATATTGATGTGATGATGGTGCTAGATGAAAAGTCAGTGGATCATCAGAGTTATTGTGAAATAACCATATGGCACCTGGTGGGCTTCATCATCAATAACATGGAAGGGAGACATGGGCTGCCTCATATTATGATGTTCTGTTAGGAAAGGAGCTGGATAAGCTGTAAATGACTTGATCACTTACCCTTGAGGTCACATAAGGTCCACCATCAGCAACACCACAGAGTGATACATGAATATCTCCAGCATGATGTCATTCCTGTGGCAGGGGAGACAGCACAGCAGTTTACTTCAAACCAGGAATTGTCCATAATTTATAAGTAATTATTTTGTGCATTTCGTCCTGTTTACTATAAATAGCTCTATGGTACACTGGACATACAGATGACACAGTTATTGCCTCAGTGAAAGATGCTTGATGGGTGGATCCCTGGCTGTTAGTGGATACTGAAGAATATTCACATGTTTTATGAGGGTGGAGAGAAAAGAGTTTCAGTTGATGCAAAGATGGGAAACTGTCCTGAAACATTCAGAGACTATCTTTCCCTGAATTGAGTCTTTCCATCTGAACAGTATGAGCCACCAGGCCAGCAAAGTGCAGAAGGCCAGTATGTTGTACTTATGATTATTTAGATGCACACCGTGTGGTGCAACACCAAATGAAGCAATAAGAGGTGATATATCTAATGGCTCGTTTAGTATTTTAGACAAAGTATTGAAAATTCACCGACAGAACTGGTGTCGTGGTGTAATACGCTTGCAGGGGCTTGCTTGCATCTGTCACATGTAGAATCTAAGTCTCTTCTAATTCTAAACAATCTGACCTTTGACCTGTGAAGACAGTGTACTATCTTGTAATTTTACAACAGCATACCGTTGACAAATGGATGATGAGTAGATCCTATGGATAATTCTCTGCCAAATTACATCTGGAATTATTTCATTCAAGCCGTCTTCGTATAGATTAAGAAAGTTGTATGTCCTACCTATAATCTGCTTTATATAATTTCCTAGCTTGGACATCTAACAGAGACATGGGCAGATATAGGGGGAAGCAGTCGGAACGTGAGGCTCTGAAAAAAAGTTCCTAGTTCCTCAAAAGAGGCAAAATTATTGTCTACGTAGAGGTCCTGTAATAAAAGAATCTCACTCTTAAAGGAGCTATTTGTAAGTTTTGTTATTGCTACATAACGATCGTTAACAGCTGTTTACTTACCAATCTAGAAGAAACACTGCAAGTTCAGCATCAAACTTCATTCCTTTAGTTGCCAATAGTTGTCTGCAGTGGTGGAAAGCAACAGCAATGTTATCACATCTCTATCACGTCTTCCACTGAAGTTAGCATTTTAACCAGCTAGCCCCGGCCTGTTGGCCACTCAATAATGAAACCAAAAAATTAAGGAGTACCAAAAAAAATGGAAGGCATTTGTATTATGCATTCCTGTATGCATGGGACTTTTTTGTTCCAGACAAAGGTTGATAGCTATAGACCTTAAGAACTTCTACTATGAGAAAGGGGCAGCAAGTCCTAATGATTAATGTCCTGTTTCAGACCACTTATCAGTGGCAAGGAGTTATCTTTGCAGAGGTCTTTATAGTTATGTGTAATCCAGATTCCCAGATATTTTGCCTTTTTGTGTTGATTGTTGGTTGTTTAAAAGGAGAAAGAGAATTAAAGGAGTTTTTTGCAGATATGTTGATTGGCAATAATTCTTTTTTTTGAGGGTCAATTTTTTTAGTTGGAAATTTTGTCAAATTTAATATACTTGAGAGAAGATATGAAAGGTATAATGGCAGATCATCTGCATAAAGTGATACTACTTGTCTATAAGGATACAAACTTTGGGCCAGATAATCCCACCCAACCCTAACCCAATAGAAAGCTTTCTCAGCATCACCTAAAATCTCTAGTGTGTCAGATGGATAATGATAAAAAAAGGATACTTGGAATACGTCTGATATTTAAGAATTAACACTGATTCTTGATGAAGCCTGTTTGGTCTGCTGAAATGATTGAGGGGAGAAATTTGATTTCTAAACAAATGAAACCTATACTGTTGTTCATTGGAGCCATGTCTAGACGTAAAGATTTTCTGCTTGGCAAGTCGAGAGCAGATTGAGCTCCATTTGAAGTGTCAAACATTGTTTAAGTATGTCCATCCAAGGCTGAATGTACCTTATATCTACTTTCAAAATATCATCTGTCAGCTGCTTAAGCATTTTAAGTTCTTTCACATTGTGTAATAAAAGATAACCTGCCCCATCAAGAATGCCTTCAATGATTCCCATACCATTGTGAACAACATTCCCCATTGTCTGATTATGGGTGAGAAAAAATTTGATTTCAGATTTAATGAAATTTACAAAAAGCTTCATCTGAGAGAAGCAAGAGGGTGGGGGTAAGACGATGACCGGGGACTGCACCAGGAATGCATATCCCCATAGTCAAGGGGCCATGATCACAGTTTTATGGACTGGGGTAAAAAAAGGAATAGTGCCTAGATCAAGGATTGTGGAAACAACAAATATCTGTTATTGCATGTAAATGCCTGAAGAAGAAGTTGAATTGTTTGTGCCAATTATGATATATATGCACAGTATATACATGTATATATAGAATATAAATTATGTAAAAATGTATATGATAGAAATTTCAGATCAATCAGGTAGGTCAAACACAAACAACACACTAAGGTCATTTTTCATGTCATGCCTTCACTGACATGACTTAATACATTTTTCACACCTAACTGACAAATTGCATGTCTTGGCTTGCACTATGACAGGATGGTGCTAAAAAGCGCCATGCATACTTAAAGGGGGATCGAACAGCGTGTAGTTCTGCAATTTTGATAAGTAATACATTGTTTTGAAAACACTATAAATCTTATTTATCCTTGACCAAAGGCTTCAAGTTATATTTTATTTAGTGTTTTTGAAATTCTATCCTCTAGGAGAACACTGCCCTCATGTCAGGGAGATGTGAATGGGAACAGGGTGAAAGGGTTAAAGTTGAGTGTTGATCTCTGGGGTTTCTCACCCTGACATCCACACACAGTCCATACAGTCCCAGCAGTCCAACCCCTCTTTCAGATGTACACGGATGTAATTCCTCACCCATGTGTGCAAAACACTCCGTCTCTACTGCTCTACTCTCAAAGAAGGGAGCAGGAGGATGAGCTGAGTTAGCTGACACTTCCACTGCATATTTTGAAAGTAACGTCACTGAAAAATAAAATGCATTTCATTCATTAAAGTTTTAAAGTGCATTTTTCTAATTATGTTCTATTAATTTTGCTCTTTTCAGCAGCTGTTGGGGAGGAAAGCATCAGCAGTACAGCCATTAAATCACAAACATCTCACTGAATGTGCATGACAAAGACACTGAGCACAGGAAGGAGAGGAATGGGATTTTGGGATGAGTTTTAGATGATATTTAAGAGTGGGCCTTTTAAAGTTTTGGTGGTGTAGGTTAGATATTCAACTTATTTGTTGCTGGACTTTACATTGAGTGACTTCTGTGGAAATGATGAAAATTTTATAAAGACCAATTAGACCACTGACCCAGTTTTTTCTTCCAAGGAACCAAAGAACACTCAGATCACACTGCCCTTTATGTTGCTGGGGACCCCACTTAATTTGAAGAAATCCTGGACGTCCCTGAACCTGACTTTACAAATCACTTGTGTAGATATTTTTAAACATGCCCACTGAGGAATTTCCCATGGTGGCATTGTTTCTACTATATAGAAAAAGAAAAGGGCACTGCGACCAAAGTGCAACAACTTAAAAAACAACACAAAGAGCAGTGTTAGTGAGCAACGAGCAACAGGAAGTAAAGCACATTCAAGTTTTTATTGTCATGTTCAAGGCCTCAAAAACAGCCACCTGAGAGACCTGGATATGTTTTTTTAACGACATGGAAAGTTCTGCATCATCTGCATAGCAGAATATTGCCATTTACTCCTCCTTTTCATTTCATTTTTAAAAGAATCTGGAACGTAAAGCTCAAACAGCATCACTGTAGTAAAAAAGCTTCATTTATCTATTTACATGTAAAACTTGTTTGTTTTCTCATTTACACTATAAACAATTTTCAGCTGTACAGTTTTTGCTTACTGCTGTGAATATCATGGACTTACGCTTAATATAAGCAGGTTAAAAATGATTTTTGGTGACAAACATTAAAATTTACTTTTTCCTGCTATGCTGAACAAAAGCATCTGGTGAACCTGAGGGAAAATCAACCAAACATGAAAATAAACATTAATTTTGTTGTTGTTAGAGTTATAAAACATATAGGTCATGAAGGTAATTTATAGAAACATTACATTACAAAGTAAAATTTAAAGGTTGAGTTCAAAAACTCAAAGTCTCTGTTGAATTCTATTTGTACCAAATGAAAAGTGAAAAATTCTTGGATTAATTCAAACTCCTGAGAGCAGCCAGTCTGTGAATTTTAAGATTTGCAAACAAATAAAACCTATTTAATTTGGGGTTGATTTTTCCTTTAAGTCACATCAGATCAAACATCCCGCAGACAACACTTCATGGCCGTCTCTTTCTCAGCTTGCAGAGACCCTTCCATCAGAGGGATGGAGGTGTAATAGGGGTCCAGGCTGAGGGTAGTCTCCCCTGTGGGGAGGTGTCGTACTGAGCTGTGTCATGCACCTCTGTGGCTGTGCCGCTGTCGTACATGGGAGAGCCAGAGGAGGGCGCTGTGACTGAGTGAGACAGGCCTTGGTAGTGGCTGCTGGACCCTCGAAGGAATTGGGAGCTCAGGCTGTTGTTTATCCCTCCATTCTGGGACACAGGAGTCAGGGGCGAGTTACTCACAGACCACAGGCTGGTGTACTGACTGTACAGAGAGATGGAAAGAAAACTTCTTACTCACCTCCTCTTAGGTTGTTTTAGACGTTATTTTTTGCACTGTGTTAAATCTTTAAGATATATTTATACAATACACATTACAATACTTGTATGTGAGATTAAGTACATTTTTTCTAATTTAGTACTTTTCTCTGTCTCCATCATCTTCTTCATGTTTCTGAGCAGATGTAATAAAAATAAACGAAAGGAAACAACACAAACCTAGAGTTGGTACCAGAGTTGGAATTGTGGGCCATGGGCATCATGCTGGAGTGTGTTGGCATCTGCAGACTGGACCAGTTATCGTGGTTTGATAGCATCGACAGACAGGCTGAGGAGTTATCGGAGTAACCAGCTACAAACAGAAGCACAGGGGTTGATGAGGTACACAGGTCACATGGTTTCAAATATAGTTTGTAAGAAATCAAATCCTTTATCACTTAACCTGTTGTTTTCTCACTAAACCTGTTGTTTTCTCAGTATTATTCAGGACTTGTCCCTCTGATATCAGTATGACACTTAAAGGTGTGAATCTTCTGCCCATACATTCCCCGTCTGAAACACGGCCATTTACAGCTCTGTGGCTCCACTCACACAAAAGCCAGAGGAATGCAAAACATTCCTCGCTGAACAACATTTGTTTGAGTTTCTTGTTAATAGCCGGAAAGGAAGTGGTGTAATTCCTGGATGTATGAAGGTAAAAGGTGGAGGAGGGCACTCACTGGGTGAGTTGGTCCGATGGGCGTACGGGCTGGTGTAGGGGGCAGAGCGGTGGTTCCTCAGGGTGGAGTAGCGCTCGCAGCCGTGGGAAGAAGAGAGGGTGATGGGGCTCCCAAACTGACTGTGAGGACTGGCAGGAGGGCAGAGGGAGCTTGTGCCAGGAATAAACCAGCCACCTACTGGCTCCACAGAAGAGAATAGACATGATGGGACCATTTGGGCACCATACACAGTAAATTACCAGTCTGACATGAAACTGGATAAATTAGAAATAAATACTGGCATATACTCACATTGAGAGTAAGTTGACTGTTGGTTTTCATTGGCATCTTCTCTGATGTCTTTGTTATCACTTCTGCAAGATTAAAAATTCATTACTTTCTACCAGACATACTGTTGGACTGAACTTTTTCCCATCTTGAAGACACTTTACAAGTTTTCTTACCTCTCCTTTGCATCCAGGAAGGCCTTGGCAAAGGGATTGTACTTTATTTTAAGAGAAGTTATCTAAAACCCAAAAATAAACAACAAAAAATAATTAGGATTGAGTTTTGGTAACAGTAAAATCACAGAAGATAAACCTAAGCGTGCGTAAATACCATGCGTAAATTACGCATACATTTTACGCGCATACAAGAAACATTATTAACATATAAACATTGTTAATTTTTTTATATTATTCATTTTTATTCACTTGTGTTATTTTGAAATATTTTATTTCCAACCTCTTCGTTTTGGTATGCAGTCACTGCAATGAACTGTGTCTCTGGGAAAGAGTGGCTGGTGATCATCCTCCTTGGGCCTCCCACGCGCACTATATGGATGCGTGGCTCGTATTTGTGTAAGGAATTTAACATTATCTGAAAAAAAAACACATAGTAAAGATGGTAATTTTATGTGACCAAGTTTTGATTTTATTTCAAAATTAAAGCATGAATTTGTAAGAGGAAAAAACATGAAAAATACGTTGAAAGACAAAGAAAAATACAATATCGAACATGTCTCCTTACCTGACCTCCTCCGTTGAGTTTATTGGTGAGTTTGACTTTACTAAAGGAGACTGGCGCTTTCATCCAGTGCGCTCCGAAGTTTGGAGAGTCCGGGTGGATGTACACACAGCTGGGAGTTTGAGGCTCGGGTTTTCCTCCGGGGACCCACTCCCCGTTCACATATTTCCACCTGTGGTTGTCCGCAGATACAAAGTCCAGCAAAAACGAATACATGGCGTTCGGGTCCAATCCAGACACATTCACTTTCAGCACGGGAAACATACGCCTTGATGAAAAGAATAATAAAAGAAGTACATTTATTAGCTTTAAAAGTGCGGTGTTTAATATTTCTGGCTAGTTATTAAATACTCTGTGCACAGTTAAGCTCACCTGCCATTCTTTGTCACTATCATTTCATTTGTAAGGTCCTTAAATTTTTGCCAAAGCTCGCTCTCATCCAGGGAGACTTTCAGCTCCCTCTCCGTGGGGTCGCCCTTCTCGCTGCCGGCCTGCAGCTCGCTCTCCACCGCACTGAGGAGGTGATCCACCCGGTACTGACCGGCCTTTCCGGGGCACTCGCCAGCGCCTGCGGCCATTCTGTCCAACAGCTCCAGGGCTAAATAGTTGTAATCTCAGTGCTTACTGAAAATATTAAATCTTCTCCGGAATATCTTTCTTCTTCTTGTGTCTCCACAAAGACAACGTTTATGTCAGGACGCTGAACGTCACGAACAGCTCCCGAATATATAGGCTGAAGAGACGCTCCATCTCAGGACGGGTGTTTGGAGCAGAGGTGGTTGGTTCATCTCCTCTTTGATCTTTGCGGGCTTGTCACTGATTGGCTGGGAGCGGCCATATCATTGAGGTCCACAGGATGACAGCGTTTTGAATAAAGAAGTTTAGCCTACTTTATTACATCAACCTGTAAATGTTGACACTTCAAGATCAAAGCCACACCTACAGAAATTAAACCACTGGCCGGCGGGCCGTGGCTGGTCCTCAGTCCCACAAGGCTTAGATTTGAGTCCAGATGTGTTTCTAATTTAGCTTTAACCAGCTCGTTTCTTTTTGTCCGAGCAGCTCCATTGTTTTCCAAAAATGATTAAAAACACATCTGTTAGTACAAGGTGACATGTGCCTGTTGATCAACAGCTAAAAATAGTCACCAACTAATAAACAATTTACTCCTGTTTGTGTAAGGTTTGGTAAAAACTACAGTGCCCAGCTGTTTAAAGAAATCACTGAGATTTTTTAACACAAACACATTCTTGGGTTTGGTCTCTTCATGGGATTTTTTTTTTGATAACAATAAAAAATGAAACATAAGTGTGGGGAGTCAGCCTTATGATTAAATAATTTTATTTCAAACAAACAGTTATTTAAGTGTCACTAAATAAAACAAGCTGCTGCTATAAATCATCATCACTGATTCTTATTACATCACTTTTATTTCAGAAAATCTACACATTTAATAGGTCTTTATTTCATATATGACTAAAATAAATGAAATAACTAACACATGAAAATCATTGAAAATGATTATTTAACTATAATACATTATTGTATTGTTGTTATGTAATGCTGGTGTATGACAGTATAAAAGTAAGTTAACCAATGTGACATGGACAAAACACTACACATATGCCCTGTAAAGAGTTGGTGATATCCTCAGTGATCTGTGTTTTCTGTATAATTTCTCCACAATTTAAACCCTCGGTCAATTATCTAGAGTGAGAACAGAAAATAATCTTTTAAAAGACAACACAGTCTTTAAAATAAAATGACTTCAGTCTGAGAAATAATTTTACCTGTATGTGATTTTGTTGACACACATCTTCGATGGATAAGGGCTCAGGTGTTTTACGGCAGCGCACTGCTGTGTCCAAAACCTCAGTGGTCTCAAAACACCGGTGGCTGCCAAGAAAACACCCAGTCATGAAGCATGTCAAGTGACAATCAGTCTTTTGTCTCAAACAAACAAATGAAAAAAAAAAGAAAAGAAAAAAAAGATTTTGCTTATTTGTGTTCATGCACCTGGCTGAGGTCGTTCTGCTCAGCTGTTGGGGACATGAAGGTCGGTCATTGTGGACACTTGCTGATTGGTTCAGAGAGCGGAGAGGTGGCTGGTTGGTTTGTCTTGTCTTCCCTTGTTTGGAGTTAAGGCCTGGAAGCATCTATGGAAGAACAAGAATGGAATAACATATAAACTTGATTTATATGTGCAGCAGTGTCATGTTCACAAATAACCACTGTATGCCTGTAATTCTATTCAGTGTGACCTGGTGCCATGAAGGATTCTTTATTAAAAAAAAAAAAAATAGGGAAAAAAAACCTAACAAACGTTAAAGGCAGATAGTGTGTGACAGCTACGTGTTAGCTTCCATAGAGCTCTGTGGTGTTGTGCTGTGTTGTGTTGTGGCTGGTTTGTGTTACTAACCAAATCTTGGACGCCTCGTTCCTCCTGCCAGCACAGCAAGTCTGACTCTCTATCCAACAGTCTGGACCAGAGTTCACAGCAAGCAGAGAAAAACAAACCCCTTTCAGTTTAAAGAGCAGTTAAAAGACTTCTTGAATACGCTTCTGATCTCCTGTCTCCTTACCGGGCCTGAACGTTACTTCAAAACCAAATTTGAACTCATAGAAAAAGGTCAAATTCTCAATGTCTGTGCATCATTTTCTTTGTGTTTCTGTCTGTTTACTTCATTACCAACCTTTTGGAGAACGCCACGTTGCTTAAGCAAAGATCATGCATTTGTCTCAGCCGTCTCAAGTAAATCTCTGTTTTCTTGCTCTTCTCAGGAATCTCAGGAATAATCTGGTTTGAGAAAGTAGTAAATATGAGCGTATTCTCCCGCTGTCCTGTGCTGAGGTACCACACAGTGTAACTAAAAGAGGCAACATTAATGGCTGACCTACCAAATCAGGCATCTTGCTTTGGAAGTTCCTCATAATGTTCGGCTGTAGTGTTGCAAATGCGGGGACTTTCATCTATGGGTGGCACATATTACATTCATTCATCATTTCCTTGTCCATTAATCATTTAGTAATTTAAAAAGAGACATCCCCGGCCTTGTGTATCAGCTGAGATAACCATGGTGTAAAAGTCAGAGGTGTCATAGCCAGTGTTATTTCCCACAGTCCTAGTGTCCCATTTGGCACCTTTTCTCCTCCTCCAACACCCCACCCAGCGCTAACTGTCACACTTGGCCACTTCCTGATGTGAGACTGCAGCACTGTGACTTCATGTTACTGCTCTATATGGTAGTATAGATCTCTGAGCCCATTCCTCCAACCCCCAACAATAAAATGCAGGTGCAAGTCAAATAAACACATTCAAGTATGTATTCACTTTGCTTCTTTTTAAAAGTTAAAAGGACCATAAAAGTGTTTTTGCACATTTTGACCCATTTATTACAAATCATTTGACTTTCCTGCAAACCATTTTCACAACTGGATGTTTGAAAATCAACTTTATGAGACACAAATTTGCTAAAGTTATGATGTTACTGTCAACTTGTCCTTCACTTGTATGTGTAGTTTGACACTGTTGCATGATAACGTAGTTTATTAGTGTAGATTGCTTTGAAAACTTTTTCTAGTTAACAACAAAGTACCTTTGGCTGTACCAGGGACATTTATGCTTTGTATTTATTAGGATTTATTACCTATGTATTACCTAAGAAAAACATGTTTCAAGTCCCTACTGATTTTCATAATGACCTAAAGGGAAAGCATGTGGCAACCTTCAAATTGTGAAAAAATTAAATATCTAAAGCACTTTGGGAAACAGTCGGCATAAATTGTAATAAATGGGCTCAAAGATGTGGAAACACTCATCACATAAGCATTAAATACATGAAAAACATGAATGTAATAAAACGTGACCTAAAAAAATTACCATATAAATGACCATAGCGTAGAACTAACACCTGCCTGGTGCTGTTTTGTAAGGATCAATAGGACGTTGCAGAGTTACTGAATTGTTTCCCTCCATGTAAACATTAGGGAAACAAAGGCAGACTGGTGGCCTAACACAGACAAGAACTGATAGTCTTGATCTTTGCAACACTTTCTACTTTAAATGTATTCATTCAGTGATTAAGTGAAGAGGCGACCCTGCTTCAGGACAATTAAACTATCAGTCACATAATTGAAAAATAGCCAAATTATAACACATGAAAAACAAAAATACCTTACTTATCAGATATAACCAGCTCAATACATTACGAAAGGATGGTGGTTGTGGTCTCCTAACATCAGTTCCCACGCATATATATGTCCGCACTATAGGTGCCTCACAAACACTCACAGCCTGAAGCTTGGATTGACACCCCGAGGATGTCAATATGGGGTGACAGGCCTCTCCAGCAGCGGTGCATCTGAGATGTCAACACAAAGCTGCGGTGAGTAATGCTTTGACCGGTCTTGTCTGACCACTGTTTACCTTCCCCGGCTCTCCCTCCATCCAGGCTCGTCCTCTGTTTGCTCGGGCCCAGTTCGACACAGAGGTGAGAGAAAAATGAGTCCTGCGTGCTCGTCCGTGTATGCTCATCTCAGCACCTGAGCATAACCTCATCTCCAATGTTCTTGCTTTTCTCTTTTTCTCTTCACCAGCCTCTCCCCTGATCTCTGCTATCACTGTAAAGATTTGCAGTTGTGCTCTGTATGCCTCTATCACCTCTTATTATTCTTTATTAGTCTTTATGCTAAGCTAAGATAAGCTAATTCGTATTTTCCTTGTTGAGGAAATTATGAATTATGGGAGAAAACTGAAGAACTGAAAGGAGGGCTAAAATTGACACAAAGAAAATATATTATTAATCCCACAGTCTCACTGCTGAGTGTATTCTATGGGGGTGAGTTTATGCGTGTTGGGTGATCACTGCTCCAGGTGCGTTTGCCTCTCACTGCCCTTGTTAAGTTGGATTACTGCTCCTGTGGTTTTGACACTAACCTTGGGAAACATTTCCTCTATTGCATCCTTCTCCCGGCTGCCCCTGAAGATCAGCTCTGCCGAACTCTCCCCTGAACCAGACCCTCGCTCTAATAATCTACACACACACACACACGCACACACGCACACACGCACACACGCACACACACACACACACACACACACACACACACACACACACATACACATACACATACACATACACACACACACACACATTTGAAATGAGTCAGTGTTAAAGCTGGAAGAACAAAAGGCCAACTGCAGGAAATCATACCCTAACCCAATAGATAATGATTGAAAACAAAACAAAAAACTGTCACCCCTTTACAAATGTGTAAAAACATCTTTATCAGCCTGCTTGCTGCTGTGATGTGTGACCTGAACACAAAATGTCGAGTTGTTAATATATTCCTAATGGTGTGCTACTTCTCAAGAGTAGCCATAGTGCGGTGCTGCTCACACCCGATAACACTGCGCACTCGGGTGACAACACACTTTGTCTGCTGGGTGCAAACTGGCTCCAGGGAGGACTCCTGAGCAAGGCAGCGTTTACTCACAGGACAGTGCAGCAGGTAACAGATCTATACAAACCCCACGAGCTGCACAGGACGCAGGCGGAGGAAGGAGGATGTGGACCTGTGCACTCATATATGTACAACATTAGTGATGAGGTGTTGACAGGTGACGCAGTGGAAACTTGAAAATGAAAAATTCCAATAACGCATTAAAAACTGTTGCCTAGTATGGATGCTAGAAAAATAAGAGGCAGCGGGACCGGCCCTGTCTTATGTACGTTTTCCACTCATCGAGGTCAATTTATAGCAATAGACACGGTATGTTCTGGTCAATCTAATTTTGCAGATCTGTACTGCACACTTGTGAAATTCAACATGTTGAAGAGACCATGACCAGATGGCCACAAAGATAGCAAATTACTGCCTCAACTGTCCAATAAATCAGAGCAGCTAATAACAAACATATAAATAGCCACAAAGCAGGACAGATTGGATAAATTGGCTCATTACTTAAAAAAAAAAAAAAAAACCAAGGACTTTGCCGAGTCCATATTTTGGATTCAGTTCTAATTGCTTTTATTTTGGGTATTTCTCATGGATGCGGGGAATGTGCTTATGGCACAAGGCAGGCCTGGTTTGCGGGGTGGGGGGTGGGCGCTGCTGTCTCGCCATGTTTGTCTGTGGAGCGGTGAGATTTCACACTGATGGAAGACTTGTCAGCGCAGGCCTTCACCCGCCTTCTTACCAAGCTCCTAATGTCCCCAAGCCAACGTGCTGCTTCACGGTGGCAGCTTCGTACTAACAACATACATGCTCCTACTAAACAGAGTTCAGCCCTAATTAACAACAGTATAACACTGTTCTGTTACACATTCACAACATGTAAACACAAAGGACAGTGAGGGTGATATGGACAGATGCAGTGGATCTGAGAAACAGTCCTAGGAGATTAATGTTTTTAAAAGCAAAAACAGTGGTATAGAATAAAGGAGTTTTCTAATGTAAAATATACTTAAATCAATGTTCTATGTGCTTTCAAGGTATCTAGCTTCAACTAGAAGAAGTTAAATTTGGAAAAGGTTTGTGTGCACTCACTGCTGAAATTTAGCAATTTAGCATTTGAGACATTAAAAATAGTTGAAATAGTGGAACAGTTGGAGTGGTAGTTGAAGTGGTAGCTGAAATGAAATTGTTGGAAGTTGAAATGGCAGTTTAGGCGTAAACCACTGAGTGAAGCTGAAATGTCAGACGAACTGAAAGTGCTGCGAGTTCAAGCACCGTGAGAAGTTGAAATGTTGGTGAAAAATTGAGCTAGTAGGGTCAGTTGAAGTAAGAAATTAGCGGTGGTTCAACTGTGTAAAAACTAAAAGACAAAGTTAGTTGAAGTGTCTGAAGCGAAAGTTCCCCAAAACTTACATAACTAATGATGAGCGGAACCACAATACAACTGAAAGTCTAACAGGCTCTCAGATTATCTCTGTCACTTCTGGTAAATGGAGCACTGTTTGCCTGGAAGCCCATAAAGCTTTAAAAGAGAAGAAACTCTCCAAACATTTCAACATCTGCTCGCAGCGCTGGCATGAAGTGACACCACCGGCCCAATTGCTATATCTCTTTTGTAGTGGACATAATTACGACATTTTCCCCCAGGATGATGTTTGCAGGAGTCGGAGCGGCCGTCCGAGGTGGTGAGTCTCCACAACAGAGGGGTCGGATTGTGTTTGGTCATCTCACTTCTACGTGAGTAATCAGCTCTCTCCTGCAGGAGGGTCCGCACTAAACAAGCCTGCAGTGGAGTCTGTGTTTGTTCTTGAAGGCAGTGCAAACAAAGATCCAGAGGACTCACAGCTTTAGACCAAGGGCCTCTGCCAGCTGACCACCAATACCGACTCTACCTTTTGAAACATTAAACCATAAACCTACTGTAGGTTCTCAGATATAAGCTTTTCACTCTATCTAAAAAAAAAAACATGTTGGTGGCAGGAGAACATCTAAACTGTGAACTTATAGGTTTTTATATGATGAAAGAAGCAGTGGTGGTGATTATTTCAAATATGTTTATGTTTGTTTTGGCTAAAATTATTCCGTAGAACCTACTTAGTAAAAGTTTCCACTGGAATATGTTTAACAGAAGGTAAAATTAAAGCATGTTGACGGTGGTCAATACTTAATCTGGTAAACAAATGACACATTACTTATTGGAACTTAGGTCGTCACAACCTGGAGTGGCAAACGTCATCCTCGTGTCCTCTATCTTCAGCAGTGCAGGGGTGTTTTTCTGAAGTCTTGTCCTGAAAGTCAGCTGCGGACCTGCTTTCCAGCACTGTTAACATCACATCAACATATGTACGTAGTCACATACAGTGTTTTTCCACATACTGTTGAGCAAGGACAAAGAAAACCAACAGTATAGTTTATGGATCTGAGACTTAACTCTTTCTCCTGATGTCCTGCAGACTTCTCTGTAGCTGTGATGGATGACCGTCATACTTGATGCACCTATAAAAGTCCTCCAAGTCGTGGTGGGTTTTCATATGTCCACGCTCAGCTAACTGCCTCTGGAGGTCAAAGATCTCAGAAAAGAGATGCAGTGACAGAAGATGAAACATAACAGAAGAGGGATTGAGCGTGAATCAAAAGTCAGGTGTTTTTTTTTGCTATCAGTGTTGCAACCTACCAGGTGATAACTGGTTTTGGGGAGGGACTTCAGGTATGAGTCATTGTGCTGCAGCTTGGAGAAAGCCAACTTCTTTTGTTTCTGAGTACAGAGGAAAAGAGAAAGAGGCAGACAGACAGTCAGAGACGGGAAATGTGGGAATAGAGATTTAAAGTGAGCCCTCCTTGTTTCAGGGGCTGGGAAACAGAGCACACACAACAAATGAGAAGTAAACACACAGCCACAGGAAGCCATTCAACTGCAGCAAGGACCAATTAGGCCCCAGCAGGTGTTCATGCCTTTGCCTGCTTTGGTCCTGCCTCACCTCTGTGACAGAGCCTCTCGATCTGAGCTGAGGAAACAACGGGTAGTTTCATTTGCTAAGCAATTTGAAGCAAAGGATTCCTACTAGAGGGCCTCTAAAGTCCTTTATTGTGCTCTCTTTACCCCTGCACCCCCACCACCCCTAGTGCAAGTCATTAGAGGGGGCAATTACATCCTCCTGAAGAAACTCGGCTTTTACAGGAGAGGAAGATAAGACAGGATCTCTCTCTTGTTAGACCCCCTCTATGCAGGCGCTCTCTGAAGCTTATTGCTCTTTTCACACCCAGTCACAACAGAGACAAGACAGTCAAAATCAAAGTCAATCACAGCGGCCACAGTGGGAGGAGAAAAAAATGTATGGAAGCAAAGAAAGGCTATAAAGTTTCAAATCTTATAAGCAACTGAAAACTGAAACATGAAATGTCGCCATTGCTAAACACTTGTTGATACTTATGTTATCTATGAATCACTGAAATCATAGAATTGACATACTGTACTGTTATTTTGAAAATCATCTTTCTGAATTTTTGTGGTTTCAATTCTTCTATTAAATTTTTTCAGAAATTTACCCTCAAGTGGTGCAATCGAAAAAACATGATTTTAAGTATTTTCAAGGGTTCACAAATTTAGACAGAAAATCAATATGACCATTTTTGAAAAATAAAAAATAAATAAAAACTTTCTTAAAGTTTAAATTTCAAATCAAGCCCAAAATGGATTGGTGAAACCAAGACACCAAAATCCTTAAGAAAAATTCAAACTTGAACGTCTGGGCTGCTGTGGAGAATCAGTCAACCCTGAATGGAATCTGTTAGACCTCCGTCCTATCAGATCAGGTTCTGCTAATCACCTGATCTAAGACAGACGTTAATGTTTGACTAAAGCAGGTTCATACAATAATTGCTACTGAAGGTCACATTCATCAACAGTGGTTGTCCATACTTCACACAGTGTGCAGGACATAACGACTTGCAGGGTTCAGTTCCGTGATCATGTTCATGATGCATGTGACTGCCGAGGTTAATATTAATGTGAAGGTGTCAAAACAAAGAGGCTTTGATACACAGGGTTGTTTACTTGATCAAACCACAATTGTGGCGATTTGAACAGAGCATGGTCTAATATAACTTACCAGATGAATGACACAAACTGATAATAAAAGATTTAATTTCAATGAAACAAACACCATATAAATTCCAAAGCTTTATGTCGTCTAATAACATTGTTTTTTACACAAGCAGGTGACAGTCTCACAGAAATGGCGTGCAGATGGCATTTTTTTTTTTCCAAGACATTTTCATTCAACCATAAATGAAGCAGGCCACTGTTTATTGTCTGTGTATAGTCTATAAATTAGAAATTCAATTCTCATAGTGCACACAAAACCTTTTAATAGGTTTTTATAGTGATGGTGTGATAACGCTCTGTTGGCAACCAGTAGAAACAATAAACTTGAAAAACTAATATTACTACAAACAAACAAGCTGATCGTTCATTTGAAAGTGTTAAAAGCGAATGTCAGGCAGGTTATAACCTCTACAAAACGTGACATAACAAGACATAAATAAAGACTGAGTGATTCACCTGCTTAGGTTCAGTGTGTGACTTGGGCCTGGCTGTCTCGTCTCTCTGCTGCAGCAGTAATCTCTGTGACTGGACCTTGTCTCTGAGCAGAGCAGCATAGCGGCGATAAAGAGCGTCTCTGAGACGGTGCATGTTCCTGTAGGTCTCTAGATGGCGCTGGAGGATAAACAGAGAAAATGAAGGATGCCGACTGAAGGGAAGTGAGCTAAGAGGAAGCATCACTTGAGTGTGGAGGCAGAGAACAATGTGCCAGTATTGACTACAGATAAAGATATGATGAAATTATTGATTACTGTGAAGGCATTGATCAAGGGACACTGTTCTTGCTGCATTATTGTGCCTTCTCTGTGATGACTGGCTGCAGAATAAATGTGTTAAACCTTACAGCACAAGTACAATATTTATCAACCTTCTCAAGCTGAGCCTGACGCCGGGCCTCGGCCTCTTGGTCTGGGTCTGAGCTGCTGTCTTGCATCGCCTTCCTCCTTCAGGGCTCGACTTTGACTTTATCCCCTGCCTAACAACAGTGAAAAAAAAAAAAAAAAAAAAAAAAAAAGTATGCTGTGGGAGTGAATCAGTCATCTTGCCTGAAGATTATAAAAAGAATGCATTTTTGGTAATCCCTCTCGTCTGCCAAGAGCATCCTCCCACACAACAGCCTGACATTGTGTTCTTGCAATGCCCAGCCAAAAGAAAGAAGAGATACGCAGGAGGAATATGCCCACCTCCTCTCCTATAAATCCCTCACCTTTTCTCCCTGATCTTCCTGAAAACAAATATGGGGAGGCTATGATCTGCCCCAAGCCTATTTTGGGCAACGGTGTCTTTAATCTTTAATTAGTGGATTTAATGATGATGAACAATGATGCCCAACAGACGTTGCAGAGGGAAGTGTTATTAGGGACAGATTTCACTACTACATCTCGAGGCAAATGTTGGCTTGTCCCAGCAAAGACTCCTGAGAGTATAAGGAGGAGATATAAGATGAAAAGGAATGTAAAATGTGGAGCATGTTACAAAAAGAATGCAAGGCTAATGGGAGTAACATCATGCATGCCAAAGCAGATTAACTTCGCAGAAACATATGGACCTCCATGCTTTCCTTTTATAACCCTCAAATGAAGAATAAAACCTGCTTGAGCTTTTATGGGAGGACTGTACTCTCTGATCTAAATCTTCTCTGTGAGGTCGCCCTGTCCCTGGGAAATGCCTCATTCTTAACAGGCTGCCACTGAATGACCGCATTACTAAAGTTTATGGGCAGAGACGGTTCAGGGAGTGTCTGCTTTGTCTTTTCTCACAAAAGCTGCTGGAGACGAAGGATTTATCAGTTCCGTTGCCACAGTAATGCTGTCGCGGAAGAGCAAAGGGACCTGCGGCTCTTTGCTCTCACTTGCTGTGTGCAAAGTGTCAGTGACGGGCTGAAGGCAGCATCCGTCTGCGCTGCCTGCCACTACAAATCAGTGGAGGATAATGCAGCTGTCCTGCTCTACCGCGTCACTCCTCAAGACATCATGTCACCGCAGTGAGGTGGACGGAAGCCTGCAGCCATTTCCTTTTTACTCCTGATCCAAAACGAGAAGATTAGATGGGAATGACTCATTAGAGGCTCAGACTTTAGACGCTGTAGGTGTAAACAGAAACAGTTTTGTAGCAGAGGATGAGAACACAGAGCTGAGACCTGCAGCATGGGTTGGAGCTATTAACTCCAAATGAAAAAGACCTTAAGAGGCGCTTTGGAGAAAAGTGTTTCCACTTTGTAACCAAGCCGACCGTCTCAACTGTTGCCAGCTCCTGCTTCTTTAAATTCTACTTTTGCTATTGAGCACAAGTATTTGAGCAGCTTCAGACATAATAATGCAGTTCTCACCCCCAGGACAGTCATGAATAGCTCAGCTTCAGGCCTGAATCAGACAGCAATGAATACCACAGGGAGGCACATAAACAAGGCCACAATTGAAATGACACAATAGACGAGGATTACACAACTTTCAGACACCGAGCCAGTAGATAATATCATCACAGGAGTCATGGAGAACCAAACGGGTCCTGGTACAAACTGTACTGGCTCAGCCATGATCTCAGTCTGCCACATACAACAATAAAACCACTTTATGACGCTGAATGGGGACATCTATTCAGGACAAGACGCTGTGTTCTGGCAACTTGTTTGTTTACTCACATGATGAGTACATCTGTAATGGCATGTACTGTCCTACAGAGTTATACTGGGACACATATTTGACAACAGATTTATTACTCTGGTGTTTATCTGTGCCTGAATGAAACGCCATTTCACAGGATAACAGGACATCAAAAATGTGAAACTCTCAACTGCTGATGAGTGGGTTATTTAAAAAATACCTTTCTGACATCAACAGGTAACAAGTGTACATCCAAAACAGAGGGAATAATGATTGACTGATGAAGGTCTTTGCACTCTGATCTCATGGCAAATCCACTATTGAGGCCTTTAGAGAAAACAGGCTGCCACACTGCTCATGGGAAAAATGATTTGGCATCAAACTACAAAATAATATGGAATGACAATGTTACCTGAGGATTTAAATTTCATTTACTTATTTATTTATCAAAAAACAGCTTACCAGTCGTTGGTGTGTGAGCTTTTCAAATGCACTCTACCGTCTTAAACGTTACACTCCTCTGTCCAAGCTGTAATTGAGCTTTTAAAGTGAACCACACTCTGAGTAAAACTCGGGTTACCAAGTTACAGAGAACAATACAAAAGAGTTTAAAACTTATTGCAGGGAACCGCCACACGATACACACATTTAACTATGTTTGCGACCCTGCATGAACTTTTCATTTGCGCCCAAGGTTTGCATGCGATCGCTGTTTCCTTCAAAGTTTCCTTTTGAGTGGTTTAATGATTAGTGCAATAAAATGAAGGCCGCTGAGGTGAAGCAACAAAGAAGCCAGAAGTGTCTTTATGGCTCCGTTTCTCTGTTTGGTTTAGTGTATTTTGCTGAAAACTGTCACTTACTGGTTTGTTTCTAGGCCCTTAACTGGGCCTGCTCTTTCTCCCTAGGTTGCACAAGTTCATTGCTACCTATACAATACAAAAATGGTGCTTTGTTGGTCGGTGAGGACCACATGAGTATGGAATTGTCAGGATTAAGCTCTAAATTCATAGTGGGAACATCTTTCTGGCACTTTGAGAATATGGGCCAGATTTTTGTACCAATGACATTTATCTCTTGTAGCTGCCAGCATTGTGTTGTTTGATGTGACAAAAGAAAAGCAGACTGGGGGTAATGTCCTGATGGGATCATGCACCTGGGCCTTACAGTACACTGATCAACCCTGCTTAACAGGAAATCTAAGAAGCTTAGGACACTAATGCCCAAATGGCCTCAGGTAGCAACAGTGGCAACAAAGAGCCTTTAAAAAAAACAGTCTGGGAACCGGCCATGAAGTGTGAAAGAAATCTAAATGATTGCAAACCAGCATCATGTAACAGAATTATAGAGGCACAACACAAACCAGCAGATTTAAAAGGGTCAGAGACACTTGTATAATTAAAAAAAAAACGTTTTACTTCAAATGGCATAAAATCATCAGCTGAGAAAACGTTTGACAGTACAAATATTTAGTAAATATTAAATACTGTACAACACTGATAAATCCCTACAAAGGATATAACCCTCTCATTAGAGGAAAAATAAACAGTCCAGTTTGGTTTCTGCAGCAGGCGCAAATAAAGCCCTGTTGTTGACAGTTTATTGTTCTCCAGCACAAAGGAACGGTTTCGCGTCCCTTTAGGCAAAGCTCTCTGCCAATCCACAGGCGCCCCGCTGAAAACAAAAACCATGTGCAAAGGACAAGAATATTAAGGTATTAAAATCAAACTTCAACAAAACATTGAATAGGCATTAAACTCGCAAAGCAACGTCCCTGTGAACCATAACAAGCACTGTTGGATGAGTTAGGCTGCAAATAGCTAAGCTTTAAAATCTGATTCTTGTTAAGAAGTGAATGTCAGATTTAATCTTATTCCAATGCAATTTATGCATCTATTTCTGTTTTCGTGAGTAAATGTCTTTTTTTTTTTTTTTTAAGGTCGTAACGTCTATTCTAGGAAATGATTATTAAGACAAATTGACATTCCTCTGGAGACAAGTGTGTTCTCCTCTCATTTACAAACGTTCAATTTGCAAGACTCGAATTTCGGATGCCACCGCAGCAGGCCTACATCAGTGCGAGTCCATCGTCTCTTCACTGGAAGTTTAGAAGTAAGAGATCAGGCGTAAGGTGTCAGCAGCCTTTAAGGTGCGGGAGTGCAGAAAGTTTGTCCACTTTTCCCAAAGCAGCGGCGTTTTCGACCCCTTTCAGCCACTCTTTACATTTCCTTACAACAGTCTCATCCACATCCGCATCCTCTTCCTCATACTCCACATCATCGTACTTGTATTGATCATTCAACAGAGATATTTTAACGATGGCGGTGATGTCCTGTTCGGCGCTCTCCACTTTGGCGACAGGAGCGCAGCCCTTGGACCCTCCGTGCGTCTTTTTGGATGGAAAAACTCGCCGGTGCCGAAAGTCCGCGGAGGCGCAACACTTCTGCTGCTTCGCCATCATCTGTTTTTCTAAATTACGTTTTTGGATGACGAGAATGGCCTCGGGGGTGAGGCTGAGGGTAAACTGAATCTCCTTCTTTCCTTCGTCTTTCCCGTGGAGATGTCTGGTAGAGTCCATGGAGCTGGAGCGCCTGACTCCCTCCGATGAGTCCTGAGGTTTGGGCACCGACAGCCAGGAGCACTTTCCCTGAGACTCCTGAGCGGGCCCCGGCTTCTGAGCTGGGCTTTTACGCTTCTCTTGCAGGGCTTTTCGCCCCAAATTCCTTAAATTCGCCGAGGTCCAAGAAGAGGACTGCTTCTCCTTGTCGGACCCCCCTTTCTCTCCACCGGATTTGCTGGTGAGCTCAGATTGAGGAGGCACTCCGTTGGCTTTCTTTTTCCCGAATAGTTCCCTGCCAGGAGAGGAGATCCGCTGGTGGAGGCTGATGGGCGGAAAAGGCATTTTTTTTTCTGTATCTGGAAGCGATCAGGATATAAAAGCGTGCAAATGTTCAAAGTGCAGATGAGGAAGCCCGGCGCAAAGCGACGAGGAGCGCTCTGTGGGCATTATCCAACGGCGAGGTGGAGGGAGGCTGTAGTGCACCTGTTGTCTGCGCCGACTGGAGTTCAACTGGTGCACGCACTCACACAGCCTGGCTGCTTTATGATCGCGGTGGCAGGAAGGCGTGGTCAGGAGACGCACCGAACAAAGCCATGAAAAAACTGGTGATGTCATTTCATAATTTCCAATAACTTCCTCAGGCGACGAGCCACATCCACCTCATATTCCCCTCATCGTTTCTCACAGCGCCGCTCTGCTGTTCTCCGGTCACTGGACTATGTCACACATTCATACTCCAACATCTGTTTCATAGATAATCTGAAGATCCATAATTGTATTTAAAAAATTGCGGTATAGTGACTGGGCTTATTCTTAAGAAATAAATTATTTCAAACGGGCAAATTAACTGAAAATGAAGCAGATATTCTCCCCTGCCTTATATGGACATGATCACAAACCAACTGTTTGGTCCTTGGTGCTTAGAGCTAACTGTAAGCATGTCACTGGCACAATAAAATGCAGCTTGCTTTTTTTCCTTTCAGTCAGTCAATACAGTCTCAAATGTCAATAAACTGATGTGTATAGATGGTCCATTGTTGTTCTTTCAGCCACACAGCCTATGAAAGACATCGAGGGAATATACAAATAGTCTACAATATTGATTTCTCTCCCCTTCTGCTGTTGTCTGCGCTTTCACCCGGACAGTTCCACAATTGATTCAATGTGATTTTGTTTCCCTCAGTGTAGGGTATAAGAAACAATCAATACTTCCTTCCAAATGTATAGTTTTTAGACTGTTTATTTGATATTGCCTGAGGATGCTCATATTTCACAATTTGTTTAACATTTTTCCACGGAGTCATGAACTGATATGTTGTTGCTCGTATGATTACCATATCACATGACATTTAAGAGTAATTTCATATCTTCAGATTGACCTAATCCTATATGTAACAAGTAGAAAATGGAACAGGATATTACACTGCAAAACCAGCAGGACAGTTCTTTTGACCAGAATTATGTTGATTATTTTAAATTCACTCCTCACTCTACGTTAGGCCAACCATACAACTTGTTGTGTTAATAAATGGCATAGAAATTACCCATACCAAAACAGGCCAGGTTATTTATTCATCTGTACCAGATGAGCTGGATCATGAGGCTGAACAGGGGACACAGACTTGTTTAATTTCAGTGGCTGTTGTGGCGTGGGAGCCCTCTTCTCTCTGACATAAGAATGGATTAGATGTAATGAAGAGGAAGCAGTTGGGACACTAACAGATTGCCAAGGTCAGGGTATTTCCCCTTCATCCTTTAACTTTGGCGTAATCCAAAAATGGCGGGTAAAGAAAACGGATCACAAAAACAACCACAGTCCCTTCATTCGATGGAATGATTTTATCCCTAAGATTACTTTGAGAGGGATTTACACGGTCTCCACCAAGTTAGTTGAACAAGTAGTACTGAAGGGAGATTGTGTCTGTGTTAATCCACCACAACATTATACAAGCCTCTAAAGAAACCGTGTGGGGGCTGCACAACAGGAAGTAAAAAGCAGTTATTTAGTCACATCAAGTACAAAGAAAACCCTGAGGCACGTTTCTGGTCAAATTCTGCAGTTGATGCATGGGATAATAAGAGGCACTAGAGTTTGGTATGCTGAGACTTATATACATATATATATATATATATATATATATATATATATTCCCAGTGTAAACCAAAATCTGGTGATATATTCCTCACTGACTGCCAGTCCAACGTGCGTCATGAAATAAAACACACCTTCTCATCAGGATAATGTACACATCTGCACCACAGATGGGGGTAGGCAGAGGTTGTGAATCTTCCCAGAGGCGGTTGTCATGACAACCACATTCTCAAAGGCTACGCCACGATGCCGAAGCAATATAGGGAACCGAATGCAAGCTATACTGGGTTATTAGGTCACGTCAAAATCACAATGCTCAGAAGGGCGTAATTAACTGCTTCACTGCTACATCTGGCAGGAAATCACTTTTTCTTTTTTTCTTTTTTTTAAGAGTAATTTTAATGTAATTTGTTGAGCTGGCGGGGTGGGTGGGGGTGTTCAAATACATATTGAAGACTAATAGGACTTGTTTTTTGTTTTTAATCTCTTTAGCTTAGCTGGAGAAACCTCAAAAGAGCAGTGGATATCATACATCCCAGTGCACCATCGGTGAAGCAGTGCCTCAACTGCCTCAGGGAAAATGATCATATATAAACATGGAATAACATCCGAGAGCCTCTCTATACATCAGTGCCTCATACACACACTGAAAACAGGAAGACCATGTGTTTTAATTATGTTTGTGTGTAAGAAGTAAGAACACCATTTACAAATCCAGAAGAAAATAGAATTTCACACTGTTAAAGCTGTAAATATGTATGGTTGGTCAATGTGTAAACAGATCTCTTTATATATATATATACATAATATATATATATATATATATATGTGTATATTATATATATTATATAATAATACAATGTTAAGGCACTTTCCCTGCATTTAAACTGTATAAAATCCTTGGAAAACATCGGAATATCTTAAATATATTAAGCACTCATTTCTCTCATCAAAAGCAAAAGACTGATGAGTGTTACAATCTGATTATTGTTACAGACCTTGTGCTAGACCTAATAAGCGAAAATTCACAGTAGGAAAAAGCCACAGTAAAAATTTGGAGATATAGTGTATAAACAACATAGGATTTATATTTTACAGAGCCACTGTTCTTGCAGTTTGCATTTCAGGACCAGTCTTCACATTGAATTGTGGACTCCAGAGTCCTAACTCAGACAGGTTGTGAAGCATTTCATCACAGCATCCCTGTGAGACAACAAAATGGGGAGAAAGTGTCAAAACAAATTATAAGCAGCATTATAAAAAAATAAAATCAAAAAAAGAAATACAAGAAAAAAGGAATGACGGTGTGCGGCTTGAGTGTTGTCCTAAAATTGTTGAGGAATAAATGAATCCAGTGGAGGCAAAATTCTGTCATGCGTGTAGAATTAAAAGTGACAAAAAAAGCAACTTGCACCCTTTGTTGCGATGATTAGGGTGGGGCTCGTCATGAATAAGTGAGTGTGTTTTGGCGGGGAAGCACCACATGTTCAGAGTGATGGGGGCTCCCGCTATCCAGGTAGTCTGTGTTGAAGGATGATGCAATGCGAGCGATCACCATGGCAACCGCAGACCCTTGCCTACACTGTTTCCCTTCACACCGCTTGCTCTTGCCATCAGTGTGTTGCTATGCAGACTTCGCCTGCAGCCACAGTCAAATTTCGGTGGAGGAGGTGTGAAACCCGTCAAGGTTAAAAGGAGAAGGGGGGATCATAAGCAGCCCAAGAGGGAGGAGGAGGGGAGGTCGTGGACAGACAGGAGACTCGCGCCTTCAAATGCCTCGGTTAGTCCCTCCAGTGTTTAAACCAAAATCTTTCAACACCAGAGTCCTCATATTATCCTCCAATACAGCATGCAGGTTGTTTTTTTTTTATTCACTGGAGGCTTGATACTATTTAAAACTGCATGAATAAATGATCAGTCTCAGAGACTTTCCCTCACTTCTGATTAAATATCAGAGCAACAGTAGCCTTAAAGCACTGTGGGAAGTGCACATGCAGCAGGTTTTAGTACCTTGGTCTACAGGAATGAGAGGTTATAAATAGGCAACAAGGTAAAATGCATTAAAGGATCAAGTCCACTGGCCATGTGGTGTTGTGGCTAGCCAGGTATCACAGTTTCTTTGACCACAGACAGGAATAGGAAAGGCAAAGACTAATGCTTTTTTATGTGTCACCCAGAGTGAGAGAGGCCTGATATCAACAGATGCAGCTGCTCTAACAACATGGCAAACAACAGAGAGCTCAATAATGAAATCTAAATTGAATGAAAAATGGATTAAAGTAAGAAGCTTAAGGAGGATGTGTTGACAAAAATGGAAGAAATATAAAAACAAAGGACCAACACATAAACAAGTGATCACTGGGACTTCAATAATCAGCCCTAAAACTAGCAGTCAAATTTGTATTTCTCCATTGGAATTTGGTTTTTGGAAGAGTGGCACGGGAAAAAAGGCCTTTGTCTCAGCTTTGTGTTGTTGTTAGCATTTGGGTTGGGGGAGGGGAAGCCATAGTAGTCTCTCAGCTGTCAGAATGGATTACGGGGTCGCCCAAATACACAAGGCACTTAGTCAGGGGGCTGCATGGGGGGCTCTGGACCTCTCACCAAAATGAGACAACCCTGCTTACAGCTGGACTGACAAAACATCTTTACACCTCATGCTTGGCTCGTGGCTCTGAGGTGGTACACCATATGGGACAATTTAAGAAGTAAATACCTGAGTATATGGGACTATTTTCTTTCAATGCTATTAGGATCTATATTGTATATGATCTACAATAAAAAAAAATAACCCGTGAGAACGGCTGGCATCTTTATCCTTGTTTTGGGTTTTTCTGTTTTTGATTTGGGTGTAGATATAATTAAAATTTTGTATTGTGCTTCCGCCCTAGAGAGCTTAACATAAGCTCATCAACAACCAGTGTAAAAGCTACATGAAGGAGAAATACCTTTGGTAAATCTGGCTGAAAGAGCATTATTCCACAAAAAATTATTTAATTTAGATATTATGGATAAAGCAAATAACGTCACAGGGCAACAGCACAGTGTGAAACAACAAGCTGCCATTTGTTTGACACTGAGAGACTGCACCAGTTGTAGTAGGGGATTACAGCCATATGGTGGAGGCAAACAGTGTCTAGAGGTAAATAAAAACATGTTTTCATTGCAGTGTCGCTCCTCGTTTTCCCTCCAGTTTGTTGTGTATGGCAGTGCAGCGCATTACCAAGATATTTAAATGGCAGATGAAAATGTATTCAAGGTCTCATTTGGCAGTAAGTTCTCCTAAGTGGCTGAAGTGAGAGGCCTACTCTTATATAGATGTATAGAGACTTAGTCAGAAAGCAACACATACAAATTAACATAACATTAAAGGACATATGCATCACCTTAAGGTCAATGCAGATGAAACATAAATCATATAATCATCTTGTCTTACCTGGCAAATGGGATGTAAGAGATGCTATACCTGAAAGAGAAAAACAGAAAACATCAGGATGAGGAGACACTGTTTATATTAAACACAAGTTAATGTCTGTAAATGTAAAAGACACTAATTAGACAGAAGAAAGTATGAATATACTGTATTGAGCATGTCAAGCTCATGAAATATTTTTTAAATACACTACCATTAGTATTCATTTCGTGCTCATATGTAATGAATATGAAATCTCCCTTAGATTCGCCTAAGAGATGACTTCAAAGTTGAAATTTATCTTTACATTCTGTTCAGCTACTTTAGTGAAATATTTACAGGCAAGTTTCCATTATTTAGCTGCACCAGATAGTTCAGTATGTCTTTAAAATCACTGCACTTCATACATCTTCCTGTAATTCAACATGACATATTTGGTATCATTAGAAATCCAAGGATCTTTACTCTAGTTTAAGTTTCAGTCTGTTTTTATAATGATGATGTATGATGTAATGTCCTTGAGATTTAAGATTAAACGCAGAGAAAAAAATCCAAAAAGAATGCTCAAAGTGATTACAACTTAAGTTTAGCTAAAAAAGCACCTGATCAGAAAACTAATATATGAAAAATATGTGAGGAATCTGGTACAGCAGTTAGATTATTAACTACAGCCCAAGCCTGAGCATGACTGCCATCTTATTTGACCACCAGTTAGCAGGAAACCTTCATCTGTCCCATCTGAGCTGTAACAACTGTTTAAGTACTATGAACATTTTTCAAGCTAATGTTCTAAATGTCCAAACTAAATAAGCAAACTAAGCGAATAAGTCAAGTGAAATGTTACTACTTCCTTCAGTCGGCCAGTAAAGCTTCAGTGTCATATAGTCACTTCACAGAATTCAGCCTGAGGACTGGACTTTGCCCACCTCTGTGTGTGGGTCGGTGGCGACGTCTTATGACAGAACCACCTTCACACAGACCTCTGAATGCCTGTGTGGGAGTGCACTTTGCCCCCCAGTCTGTTGTGAATGAGTCCGGGATGTGTGATTTGTGGTTGCCATGGCGATGCCTCTGAGAATGCAGGCAGAGCGGAAGTGAATGTATTACATGTAGGTGCGAAAGTAGTGTCGTCATGAGGCTGACACAGTCCTGCTCAGTGATGCACTGAAACTGTCCATTCCTGGTGTTTGTTTCCATGCACATTCACACACTGAAACTCTTTTGTTGCTTCTGTGCAAATATGCACAAACTGATGACCATACAAGTGCTGACATGCCAATACACATCACTGACAGCTCTTATTATTCACTGCTGTGCGGTAACTTAACCTCAATGACCCTTACTACATGTTCTCATTTCTCAGTCAGCTAGTCTGATTTATCTGCAGGGTTCAGAATACCAAATGCAAGATGATGAATTTAAAAGTAGTATGAAAACTAGGACTGAACCTTATTCACATTTTTAATATTTTACTTTTAATCATTAATTTCAAAAAATGTCAGACAAAAAAGGCAACTGCAATTTTCCAGAGCAAAAGGTGACGTCTACTCCAAAAACCAAAGATATCCTACTTGAAATTTTATAAAATGACATAAGCATCAAATCCTCACACTTTGAGAAGCAGGGAAAAGAGAATGTTTGGCATTAATCATCTAAGTTCTTCACCATCAGTTTGCTATAAAAAAAAAAACATAACTTTCACACTAGGTTGTGTAAAAAACAGAAACATGAATATGATTTTGTAAAGCAGATGAAATGACAAAAGACGTGGCACGCGGTTTTGTGTACTGCAATAAAACCTTGTGAGTAGAACTTAAGAAGAAGTCATGACCCCAGAGACAGCTGGCACTGACTTTGTCTTGTGTGGAAATACCTGTCCATCTCTACTTGCCAGGGTGACACGAGTCAAAACAAGTAGGTCCACACTGATCCTGGCACTACCTTTTCCTCTACAGGCCAAAAACACACTGACCGCCTAAAACACTTGGCATGACCTACCTATCAGCCTTATTACAACACCACTGACTCAACCTTAATGTCAAGCAGATAACAATGCTCAGGCCAACTAGGGCAAATTGGTTTAATCAAATATTTCATGCTACATTAAATGTGCTTCTTATTACCATTAGATGACTTATGTGGTATAATATTTACTCTAGATACTGCTAGTTGAAAAAATTTGAACTCTCTTGAGATATGTTGCTCTGAAACATTGGAAAAATTCAGGTATAGCGTGGTGTGAATGTACAGTGTGACAAGTAGATAATGCACATGCTGACAGCAGTAAGTCAGCTTAAAGGCTTCAGCAGCGTGATTATCAACTCACGGACATTTAATGCAAGCCGAAGCAGCTGGAGCAAAGTTCTCCATCATGGAGAGATGGCTTCATCTGCGTAGGTGTGAGTGATGAGTAGATGAATGTGCCAACTGTACCACAGAGGAGAGATGGCTTAGAGTCTCAAGTCACACTTACCATGTCATTGCCAAAAACTGCAGAATACAGAAGATGATAGCCAGTCCCCTTTTATGCCACTGTAAAATAAAAGAATGGTTATAACTCTGCATTAAAATAATAAAAACTATATACAGGCTTGAAAACTAACATTATTTACTTACCCAAAACACTGCACAAAGTGTTAAGAGAAGGCAGAGCTGGTGGAAGAAGAAAGGAACGATTACAGTATCTTCTTGTTTGTTTGCAGAATAATGTCTGCTATCTGACAACTCATTTCTCTCAACATTTTATAAGAAGCACAATTCTAACTCAAAGAAAACCACTGAATCTCAGAGAAAATAACAACGGTGTCAAGTTGAAATATGTTGTCAGTCACTTTATCTTCTCAACCTCTTAAGGCTGCCGAGTATCAGACCTTTAATTGAATGTGGCCTTCTAATCCAAAGTCAGAAAGACCTTTCAAGGGTAGGTGAAAGCAGACAAATAAAATTTTGCCTCATGTCAAGGAAGATTTATTAAGAAAACTGTTTCTAACACATTAAAAAGGTAAAGCCCTCAGATACTCTCCAATTTAAACTGGAAGATATATAAATGTCCAGTGAAGCATAATAAGAGCTCAAAGTAACAGTAAAATACAAAGTATTTACCAGCATAACAATGGTGGCTATCAGTCTTGTCGGTTCAAACATGCGTTTCAGCTGTTTTAATGGTCCCATTAGGAAGCAGGTGCTTTAGAAGAACAAAAAAGAAACAGACAAGTGACAGTTTTTCAAACTTCAGTAAACAGTACAGTAACCTTTTGTTTAAAATGTTAATCCCAGGAACTGAAGAAGCCTTTTGGATGAGAGGTGAAACGTCCTCAAGTATCTACAACCAAATCCAGTTGCCCTTGATTCAACCTTTCTCACATTTACATTTACTCATCTGGCAGACACTTTTATCCAAAGCGACTTACAAGTGAGGGACTTTTCTTGGATAACCATGGCGTGGATGACTGAGAATCTTCATAGAAATCCAGGAAACTATTATTATCATGTTTTGTCGTTATGTCTGGTGCTAACGTTTCATCACTGTGGTATAATTTCATTGTGCTTTTTAGAGATTGCCCATTAAACAAAACAGCCAAGACTGTAAACATGTGTTTATTAATTTTCCGTTTCTGTGGGGGCCACTCTTTTCTTTGTCTGTTCAGCATGCTAATATTGTAATGCTAATGACAAAGGTTTGACAAACAGAACAAATATCATCATCATGGTCAGCTAAAGCAGATATGTCACACAAACCTCTGTATGTACTCAATATTTCAGGGGAAAAAAATTGTCTATTCATTGTCTAGGCGAATTTCAGAATCAGAATTTCAGAAGTCTTCATATATGTGTACATAAACACAAACAAATCTCTTCTGAGAGACAGAACTGTCTGGCCACCACAATCAAATTGACACATGTGGCAATCATTAGGGGGCTAAATATTTCATGCCCAACACCACGATGACACATTTAAAACCTCCTACATGATGCATGTGTGACGTCAGTAAATGTAACGAGACAAAGGCTTTCCCCGCTGACGAGGCACGCAGCTCTGGGCTCAGCAGAGCTGTGTGGGTAGAGGGAGTCTGTGGAGCGTCACATCTGTTAGATGAGACACCAGAGTAGTCAGTGTTGACGCAGGCTCTTTCTACTGGTCTGGAGAGAGGGATGGATGTTTTTTTTTTTTTCAACTGCTCAATGTGACAGAAACAATAATGATACCCACACAAACACACTGCTGCTGCCGACTAGAGAGGGAAATCAGTCATCTGTCTACAGCGCATTCAGAGAGTATTGAAATCTTTTCAAATGTTTTCACTTTTTGTTATGATGCAGCCTCACACTCAAATTGTTTAAATTCATTTTTTCCATCACCAATCTAAGTAATACCGTATAATGACAAAGCGAAAACAGAATTTTTGCAACACAATGGTCACTTTGGCTGAGCTCCGGAGCTCCTGTGTGGAGATGGGAGAAACTTCCAGAAGGACAACCATAACTGCAGCACTCCACAAATCTGGTGATTTATGGCAGAGTGACCAGACAGAAGCCTCTCCCCTAGCTGCTTCAAGTTTGCAAAAAAGCAGCTAAAAGACTCTTAGACTGAGATCTGATCTGATGAAACCAAGATTGAACTGTTTTGCCTCAATTCTCCATGTCTTGTCTGGAGGAATCCAGGCACTGCTCATCACCTGCCCAATACCATCCCAATGGTGAAGCATGGTGGTGCAGCATCATGCTGTGGGTTTTTTTTCAGCAGCAGGAAAAAGGAGATTGGTCAGGGTTGAGGAAAAGCTGAGCAGATCAAAGTACAGAAATATCCTTAATGAATACCTGATTCAGAGCATTCAGGACTTCAGACTGGGCCGAAGGTTGAACTTCCAACATGACAATGACCCTAGGCACACAGCCAAGACAATGCAGGAGTGACTTAGGGACAAGTCTGTGAATGTCCTACAGTGGCCTAGCCACAGTTCTGACTTGAACCCAATCCAATATCTCTGAGGAGACCTGAAAATGGCTGTCCATGGACGTCCCCATCCACCATGACAGAGCTTGAGAGGATCTGCTGAGAAGAATGGCAGAAAATCCCCAAATCCAGGTGTAAAAGCTTGTGGAATCATACCCAAGAAGACTCGAGGCTGTAATCGCTGACAAAGGTGCTTCAACTAAGTAATGAGTAAAGAGTCTCAATACTTGTGTCAATGTGATATTTCAGTTTTTCCTTTTTTATATAAATTTGCTAAAATTTCATAATTCTGTTTTTGCTGTCATCATGGGATATTGATCTCAGATTGATGAGGGAAAAATGAATTTTAAGGATTTTAGCATAAGGCTGCAACATAACAAAGTGTGAAAAAAGTCAGGTTCTGAATGCTTTCTGAATGCTCTATATGGTTGACCGGGACTGGGATTTTAAATTTAATTTGAAAAAAGACAAAATGACACACTGAGATTGGATGACAGCAAGGTTACACAGAAAAAAAGACAAGAAACCCATCACCAGAATAAAATGTATCAAACTGAAGTGACTTTTCTGAAGCTAAACACTTAGACTGCTAGTCAAAACGGATTTTATTATTATTGATAATAAAAACAAACAAACAAAATAATACATGTTAAAGATTAGTTTTAATTTAAGGGTGTTTGTCATTACAACATGACTACTGTGGGTGAAATGATGAAACCACTGGTCTCTGTCTTGTCAAAGTCACATACAGGTGAAAAGCGGTTTAAGCTTTTTAAAATATGACACTCACTTGCTTTGGATCAGTAACCTAGGCTATGAGAGCAGAAGGTGACCCAGTTTATTGATGCATCTAAACCTTCTGGACATATGATACCTGAAAATAGAGACTGTCCTGTCTGAAAACAAACCCCTCATCAATGAGCCACTGTCTGTCAAACAAGTCAAAGACATTATTATTGGGTTTAGACCTCAGCTTATCTACATTAAATCATACATGATGTTGTAAAATCCAGGAGGCCGCTGATATCTAGTGTAGATAAAATTCTAATCTTACTGGACCATTCAATTAAGACAGACAAAACTGTTACCAACAAGGATAAGAAAGTGTCTAATGTCAGTGTAGCACACACTCAGATCCTAGGAATACTGGTTAAATCAATGTCACACAACAAAAAGGAAACTTTTAGACTAGTTTTAGACTTAAAATTCAAATTACTGTGCTCAGTTACACATTTGGTTTTGTGTAAATTAGAATTATATAAACCATAAAGATTAGATATTGCCTGTGTAAGGGCACTGTAATGACAGATTTATTAGTATGACGCCCTGTCACCATGAAGGAATTATCCTTGTATGCTTCTATAAAGAGGTCCTGTCATTTACTTGGTGTAATACCACAGAGCAAGCAGACACTAATGTCTTCTCTTCTCACAGAGTCAGATGGCAAAACAAACAGTTAGGAGGCACAGACAGCTTACCTGTTCACACCAACCACTGTCTCTTTATCCCCAATCATTACTTACTGACTTTCAAGCAACATATAATTAAGCAGAATTAAGCGCATAATAATAATCAAGATCACAAAAATAAATTTAATTAGGAGCAATAATAATCTTTTGCAATTGGAGTGCCTTCTGTGTTAAATCAGAATTGTGCAATCCCTATTCACAGGTAAGCCTGCCTAACTTATTTCTCTTATTCATGTAGTAATTAACAGTCTCTGCTTCTAAAACAAATGTGCAGCTGCAGGCTAGTGCATTCTCTCTACACAGGTAACCGTCTAGCATAATGTAAGTGCATTTTCTATGTAGGTTTAAACAGTCTCTATATGGCTGCATGCTGCAGTGGCATTATTGGGAGGCCTAATTTTACTTACATTTAGATAGTTTGACACCCTTTATTATGTGACCTTTTCATGAAACATACTTTATGTTTAGTGATGCAATGTGATTGTGATTCTGTTCATTTAAACTGTAGCAACGCTAATAATTAATAATAATACTAATCTGATTAAATCATGGAGATTGTCGTTTCAGTTGTAATCCTACAGTCCTGAGCTGAACCAGTAGCTGCCACTGTTTATCATTAATATCAGAATGTCAATATCAATAAATCAGAATGAAAAAAATCGCATGGTTCCTCAGGCACTGTGCTCCACGAGTTGGACAACAGGTGCTGAGTGCACACATGGGAATGGTGGTAAATTAAAGGCATGACTAATTGATGTGTCTTCTTTATATAGAGCTTAGAAGCAAACTTTTAAGAAATGTGTAGCTTTGTCAAGGATGACTGTTACAGGGTGTGGCAGCTATCAAGACAAAATTATATCAGAGTGTACAAGTCTGCAGCTCATTACTTGTTGCATTCCTGGCAGTGCACCACACTGGTGAGGAAAATACAACATCAAGTTAATACTCAGACCAGCCAGACCTCGACTGGACTTACCTGGCAAGAGCAGCGATATTCCCTAGTGTGTAGAAGACAGCGAAAAGCTTGACTCCGCCTGGAAGGAACAACAATGCTGAGCCCTGTTAAAACAACAAAACAGCCTGTCAGCTACACAGAATAATGTCACCACACTTTACTTGAGGAGGACAAAAGGCAGTAGTTTTACCAAGTAGCTAAATGATTTCTGGACCTTAAGACTGAAGGCTTACATCTTGTTATTTATTGTTGTTAAAATAAATTTAAAAAAACAAGGGATTGTGTGGGCTGTTCTATGATTATACTGAAACATAATGACATAATAGGCTTCCCCTAATGCTAAAATACCACAAGGCCTGCTAGGCTTTGTTAAAGAATCACTGCCAAAACTTAATTGAAACCCATATCATATGGGGTGGGGTGGGGGTTTGGACATTGATTATTTCTACACCATAATACGCCAACCATGAACCTGTTTTGAGTCTCGCTGGCAGCGTCTTTTTTGCATCTCTCTCCCCTCATTGCTTGTCATCTCTTTCTGTGTGTGACTTCATGCACATTACACATTCTTATGATCCACAGTTCTTGCTCACATTTAATGTGTCTAGTGGTGATCAAACCAAAACCGTCTATTCATGGTTTTGCGAATGTGTCTGTACAATTACTGTGGTCAGGACAGTGATAGAAAGTGGTTAGCTAAGAGGGAATCAAGTCATTTGTCAATAATGCTTTAGTAGACAGTGATCTGATGTTTAGGAAACCAATTTTGAGGGGCTTCTTGAGGCTGGAACTGTCATCAGTAGGCCAATCAGTAAGTCTACTGGCAGACATCTTGTATTTTTTTGGGGAAATTTAGATGGCCTGCGCACGTGACGAAGGGAAGTGTTTAAAAATGCATGAATGGAAGAGACATTAAGAAATGTTGTTTAGTTGACAGATGTGCAGAAATATCCTGACTGCGAATTTCACCAACAGGCCTCCACAGAGAGGTTTTGTCAGGGCTTTCTCAGTGTGAATTAGCATTATGAGGTGGCTTCAAAGTGTTATCAGCAAGTGCTGTCCGTGACAAGACTTCCTAAACTGAAACTTTCAGTGAGATAAAGCAATCTCTATGTGCTAATTAAGTATAGGTGATGTGCTATTCACTTTAATCTGCAAGTGCAAGAGAAAAAGAATGTGTATTGACGGCAATGGTGCTGAATCATGTTCACAACTTGACAGTTTAGAGTGTCCACAAACCAAACAGCACACAAGACAGAGATGAAGAGAAAAGATTAACTTGGACTTTGCTAACAGTGTTATGTACGCTCTGCATTCTCTACATTGCATATGTCAGACAGAACGTAAAAGCTGCCTTTTTCAATTTTAAAGGCCAAGACACTCACAAGTATTGAACACAGGATGCCTCCAGCAAAGCATATGACGAACCACTTCACCCTGGTGCTGTAGCTGAGAGTGCTGGCATCAAGGACCTGGTGAGAACAATGGGAGGATGTCACAAGACAAACCTAATGACCTGCACAAAAACCCACAGGCTTCCTTCTCATGATTTAACTATGTTGGCTGGAGCATAGCAAATAACAACCAGCTACAGTATTATCTTAAAACACAAACACACACACAGTGCTGGTCTAAGTTACTATTACTCAGCAAACTGAACTTAGGCAAATGAACCAATAAAATCAAGATTTTATTGGAAAAGGGGTTTAATTGGAAAGAGTACAATCTGCAAAGATAAGCAGGAGTTCGAGCACTGAAGACGCTAGTGAAACATTAACTTTGTAACAAGTTAAAAAAAATAAAAAAAACATCACGAAAAACAGTCTTGAAATCAGCACCTTACCTCATTTCCTTCTCATCGTGAAAGCGTGTAAAAAGTATAAATAAACAAAACAAATACAGTTCATTAAATGCCAACAGAATAACATGATAGCTAGCTCAGCATGAGACGGAAAGATAAACAAATATAAACATGCTAGTGGCACTGTTTTGTTGGCTAACGTTAGCCAACTGTCAAACTGCCATGCATCGACGTTTTTACTTACAGCTACCAACTTACTCTACGAAAACCACATTAACATTAACAGCAGGTATCCGAACATTGACGCAGAGTCTCAGACAACACAATGCTATTTTTTATACATTTTATCCATTGACATGACGTTAGCATTAGCAGCGTATACTGTCATACAGTAGCTACCTGTGCAGTGAGACCCAGCTCCTCATTTTCCTCCTGGCCGCTTAGCACACGACGAAGCTTGTCCATCGCTAGAAGCTAGCTAGCAAACTGGTTAAAAACAGAGTAGTCCAATTTTTATAGATATGTCTTACTGTACGTCTACTGTTTAACTATGTCGACAAGTTTTTTTGTCGCAGTAGCGACTTTGACTTCCTGAGCGATACTTCCTGTCAGTACCGGCTTGGAATCGGTTTGTCAGCGCTCCGTGTTGCTGCGGAGGCATGCCAAACACTGACCGCAGATCAGCGTATGAAGACAACTTCACCAACCCCACTACCTCGGAAATGTTGCTGCCTTTAGGTGCTGTCGGAAATAAGCGTATTACGAATGTACTTGCGTACACAAAAGAAAGAACAAAACGAAAATGTGCAGCCTTGCATTGAATGCACAAATTTACGGCATTTCAGGTGTGACTGACTGTTGGTACCTTACAATGTTTAAATCAATTCAAAACAACAATAACAACAAAACCTATTTATTTAAACATAACAGTTAGGCAGCCATTAATTTAAATTATTTTAGGCAAAATCTTTAAAATCTTGAACAGGAAAATAGGTGTAGCCTACATCAGTGGTAGCGTTCTCTTGCTTGTTTTATCATATTAACCATTTTCACATAGTTTAGATTGCTCCTACTCATGAAATGGTTTATGCTTCCTTCTTTTCTTTTGCTTTGTCGCCACCTAGTGGAGATATAGCGACATGGTAAGAAACAGTTGGCACAGTCAGTATAGGAGGTTTCTTGATTATTCGTCCTCTTGATATGACCATGCTTGGTAGTTTCACTCGCTTATCTTGTGCAGTGTTTTGACTAATTCCGTACATAACTTCACCTTTAGCTACCCAGTGCAAAAGATAGACAACTATGTGTTATACACAATTATATTAATGATTTTTAGAGGTGGGAAAAGCAGAACATTTATTTTACAAGTAAATTAATAAAAGCAAATTTCACAGAAATATGTTGCATAATTCCTCAAAGAGTTTGTGCATGTCCTGTTTTACCTGAGGCATTCATCAGTCCTGTAGATCTAAGTGCCATGATTTCATAATGCCAGCATGACATGTGTATAAAATTTTGTGTGCCAAGGTTATAAAATGTTGCCTTGCCTTTATCAACAATATAACTGGCGCCAACCAAGATACAGCTATGGGAGTTTTTTGACTTTGGGTCACACTGTCCTCCTGAGGGACATAGTCATTGACTTGGCTTTTTATGTGTATGGCAGCAGAAATCTTCATTTTAATGAGCCTTAAATACACAGCACTTACTGACACAAGAGTGAGCAAACACAATCAAAAGGAAATGGTGGCAGTGAAAACACACCCGATCACAACCATATACTTGCCAACAGAAGAAGGATGCTGACAGTGTTACTGTACATCATCCCTGAAGGTTTTCTGTCTATATGCAGACATAAACTATCAGAATTCAGCTATAAATGATCAAGGTGAACCAGTGCATTCACACTAAACAGGAGGCAGAACACAGACACAACAGTGTATACAGTGTACATCATGGATACTGCAGTCATTTCCTTGATAATAACTAATGGTAATGGAAGGTGGAAGCTATCATCTAAATATTTAGAAGTTATCAAGGAACATTTTAGGGATCACAGTCAAAATACTGAAATGAAAGGAAGATACCAGCACAGTGGAACATGCAAGTATTATGCCCTGGGATGTTGTCTTTATTCAACATTTAGCCTATTTCAAGCTGCCAATACAGAGGAATGTACATCTCTAAAACAATGTCTCTCTAGTAAAATTGAATAAAACTATTAAGGATTATCTACATTTAGAGGCTAAATGTTCCCTCACCACACAAGCAAATGACCCTCACTCAGATTCAGGAGAGTGGGGGGCATTATTTCACCTCACCTTAAGGTCAGTCAACTTCAGTGCACCTTTAGTAAATCATGTATGGAAACCGTCCCGTAATGCACAACCACCCTCAAGATGCCACATTCAAGTGGGGATGAGCGTGTTCAGTTGATTAAGGAATGGAAATGTAGGAATACCATCAGGTTATTCCCACTTTAACAACCCTCTACACTGAATTAATGTGACTTGTCAACTTCACATCAGTATGATAACATAAAGCTCAGCCGACTCTTTGCCACCCACTTGATATGAAACTGAGCAACAGGTGGCTGAGGGTCCCCTCTGTGCGTCAACGATCTGCCACAGCTACAGCGAAAGAGACTTTGAGGAAGAGCCAAATATTAACATGCGCAGCACTTAGTGGGAACCGCGGCTCCGGAGAGTTCGGACGTTTTCCAGACAGCAACAACAATGTGGACGTCGCTGTCAGTGTTCTTGTTCCTGTCCGTTTTATTCCTGTATGGATGGCAGTGCGCTTCGGGTTTCGTGTGCCCGAGGATCTGCCGCTGTATCTCCAACACCATCAGATGCAACAATGTGACAGAGGGCTCTGCACTGATGCTGGGTCACAGACATAAAAGGCTGTAAGTTCACACCACTGTCATGGTTTTACCAATCTAGCAAAGTGAGTGAGTGAAGCTGTGAATTGATCATCTTAACTGATAACTGATCAGTCGGTCTGTGTTTGTTAATGCATGATAGTATGGATAACAGATAGCATTCGTTTCTGTCTGTTTCTTTATGCGACGATCTCCTCTGTTAAAACCACCACCAAGACTACTCCGTGCGCATTTACGCATGGAGCGAGAATCCATTCAAACTCACTCGCTTGGTTACACGTAGAAATGCGTTTAAATGCAAAAGTGGTTAACTGTTAAGTAAAATTTTTTGAATTTTAAACATTTTTGTCATGTTTGATTCGAGTATATTTGAACTGTGTCGTGAGGCATTCGTTTTGGCGCACTGACAGCACAAGTTATTTGGGGGTGAAACACTCGTCCATTCAACAGCCTACTTACCTAAGTACAAGTACTGACTGTACTTGGCAAATTTGTTGGAACATTGTCCGTGTGCTTCCTCCAAGTTTAAATTGAAAGAGTTTGTCAACTCAGCCTGACATTTCGGCACTACTTAAAAAAGATAATCTGCCACATATAAAGCACCAAAAAGTCAACAAAAATCTTATCAGTTTGTCTCTAGACATTAAACCATCTAGGAAGCTCTTCCTACAAATTAGAACCAGTGTTGAGACATTATTTGTCTGTTCTGGTTTATTTACATAATTACATCATTTAAATTCATTATTCTTTTCACATTTAAAAATATTGATAAACCCATCATACAGACTGAAAGTCATCTGCTTCCGAGTAATGTTTATATATTTTAATTTCTTCATTTATCAAAAGTAAGACAGCACACCACGCTCTCCTGAGGGCCCTGCATGGGTGCTGCTTAATTACCTGTGAAGAAAATGTCAAGTTGTGCTCATACAGTCAAGTACACAGTGCATCCTCTCAGTCTATAGGGGGTCTGGGCATCAGAGCTCACAGTTTGAGTTCAGCAGACTGTCATACGCCTTGAAGGTGGGGAATCTTGACCTCTCCTCTGGTAAATCACAGAACCTTGAGTCTCTCCTGATAAGTATTCGTGAACATCCAAGGCTAACAGCCTCATGCATATATCAAACTATTGTACCTCCAACACCAATGCACACACGCACACATTCCAAGAACTTCCTTCAGTAAATTCATATTTCTTTACTTACTTAAATGTCTTAAATTATCCATGAGATAATATATTTCTGTAATTTTTCATTTCCATATCCTTTCTTTTTCAGGTTTCTCTATCACTTGTCTTTGCGCACTATTTCAAGCCATTCCTTTGAGGGTTTGAGAGGAGTCCAGAGGATGTAGGTATCAGTTTTCTTCCAGTGTCTAATTCTGACTTAACCAATCTTACATAATCATATAACTGCAATGAAAGGTGGTAATCTAAGTTTTCAGGTTGTCTTTTTTTTCCTTTATTACCTGCTTAACTGAACCCTGGGTTATCATGTAAAAAATGTTTGAAACTCAAAATACAATTTCACTTCTTAAGATTGCTATGCCTTGAGGTCAGAGCAAGTTTATATACCATAGAATAGAGTCAAAGATTAGGTTTCAGTGCACGTCCATTGTTTGATGACCCTGTCTGCAATCTGTCTTTTACCATCAGTGTTAAAGTTTAAAGGTGAATGTTCTTTGTATGAACTTGATTGCTTTTTCTCTGCTGTATATTCAGTGAGATTGCTCAGAGTGTGACCCTGGAAACCATTGAGACATTAGCATTTAATAACCTCTTCAACCTCTCTGAAATGTAAGTTTTTTTCTGTGCTTATATGAAATAACTAACATAATGATGATAATGTAGTGCACTGCTGTATTGACTGATGTTTTGATATTTCTTTGCAGCTCAATCCAGAACACAAGGAATCTGATGCACATTGGCAGAAGGACATTTAACAACCTTCCCAAACTACATTACCTGTGAGAGACCTGAAAACAGTTTTGTTTTAAAATCACATTTATTTGGGAAATAACCAAATCTCAATGTAAATCCAACATCAGACACACATTTACTTATATTTCTCTCACAATAACACCAAATAATAACTTAGATTAGATTAGACACTGCTGAAGCAAACCATTTACAAAGTAACAAGACATATAATTTCCCTTGTTTCCCTTTGCATGACAGGAGCATCTCAAATACTGGGATAACAGTTTTCCCTGACATTACATCTATCAATTCTCTGGAATCAGAGTTTATCTTGTGAGTACACCTGTTGCTAAACTCTTGGAGACTCATGACGAATACAAAACAAAAGGCTCATCGCCATCACATTACGTTGCATCATTATGAATTGTCATGTTATTGCAGGGATATCTGTGATAACCTGTATCTACTGGAAATACCTCCAAATGCTTTCAATGGACTGACAAATGAATATGTTACAATGTAAGTGGTGCAAGAAAAAAGTTTTCAACTGTCAGTTGGTTAGAAATAAATGTTAGTCAATGAGATAGTGATTCCTCACCTTTAATCATAACGATGTTGTGACTGATTGCAGGAACCTGTACAACAATGGCATCAGAGAAATACACGACCATGCCTTCAATGGGACAAAGATAGATAAGCTGTACTTTCCCACATTTAGTTTTTTTTCTAATTAAAAGATTTCAGTTTCTTGCAACATTAAAGTTTGTTCCCTTACTCTTAATTCTATTATTTTTAGGCTGTTAAAGAATAACCGAAACCTCAGAGTGATCCATGGAGACGCTTTCAAAGGAGCCACAGGCCCTGGAGTCTTGTAAGTGATACTTGGAAAGCCTCTTGGGATCCACTTAATGTAACATTTATCTGCTTAGATTTATTTGGGAGAGGGAAAAGGATGTTTGTCATCAAGCTTGATGGGTGGGTCGGGTGATGCTGACAGACTTTATGCTCTAAGGCAGTGTACAAGCAGCACAATGCTCACAAAAAGGCGTTCACAACCCTGTGCAGTTATATTCTTGTACGTGCACTCTGTTTATTTTCACAGGGACGTATCTGCGACAGCTCTCACAAAACTACCACCACAGGGACTGGAGTCAGTTCGGGTGCTGTTAGCTCAGTCAGCGTACGCCTTGAAGAGTCTACCTCCTCTGCAGGGACTGTGGAGCCTGCGAGAGGCTCATCTCACCTACAACAGTCACTGCTGTGCACTGCTGACCTGGAACACACACAGGTGACTCACACTGTGCATTTTACAGGTTAATTGATGATAGATTTGTTCACGGATAATCTCTGTAAGCCCCATCACGGTTGCAGTTTTCACTCACTACTTTAAGCAGAATATTATTCAGAGATCTTACTAACTTGCTAATTCCTTAAAACAAACGACACTGGACTACAATAAAAGCTCAGTATATAAACTATACAATATAAGTATTGGTATTTCACAAATGCGTTTGTGTCTCTGACATATTTTTGCAGTGAGTCTTTACATTATTTCTTTCCGCTTCTCCAGGGACTTTCCGATTAATCCTGCATGGCCTAATGGCTCCACATATTGTGATGACAGTGATCCATCAGCAAGGTAAAAACACTGTTGTGCTCATGTTTTCCCATCTTAAACCTGCTTCAAGTTAAACTGAACTCAGAGCCTCTCATCTTAGTAGTTCATCAAAACTGAAAAGAGGTGTTTCCATTGGAACAGTTTGACCCCTGTTTACTTGAGGTCTGTGTTGCTCATTTTATCCACTCTTTACTCTGGATCCCTCAGCTTAAGACGAACTAACCAGAACAATTTCCTCTCCTTTGTCCTCTCCTTTAAAAACAGGGTTCAGCGTGTGATTGGAGGCTCAGCAGATACAACTCTGGCTATGAATGTGCCCTTTTTCTCAGACGTTGACTTGTTTGTCAAGGATGAAGGTTTCGGAGATGTAAATTTCCACTATCCAGAACTGGACTTCTGTCCGACCCGACCAACCTTGCTTTGCATACCTGAAGCAGATGCTTTCAATCCCTGTGAGGACATCGCAGGGTTCAGTTTCCTCAGAGTGGCCATTTGGTTTATCAACATACTAGCTATCGCAGGAAACCTGACTGTGCTCCTGGTCTTCTTCACCAGCCGGAACAAGCTGATGGTGCCTCGCTTCCTCATGTGCCACCTGGCCTTTGCTGACCTCTGCATTGGGATCTACCTTATGATGATAGCGACTGTAGACCTGCGCACACGTGGCTTCTACAGCCAACATGCAATTGAATGGCAGACAGGACCAGGCTGTAGCGCCGCAGGCTTCCTGTCTGTGTTTGGCGGGGAGCTGTCAGTCTACACACTTTCCACCATCACCCTGGAGCGCTGGCACACCATCACCAACGCCCTGCAGGTAGAACGGCGTCTGGTTCTTACACAGGCAGCGAGTATAATGGCAGCTGGTTGGCTCATCTGTCTGGGGATGGGGATGCTGCCCCTGGTTGGTGTGAGCAGTTACACCAAAGTCAGCATGTGCTTACCCATGGACATAGAGACTCCTCTGGCTCAGGCCTTCATCATAATTATCCTGCTCTTCAATGTGGGCGCCTTCATTGTTGTGTGTGTTTGTTATGCACTGATCTACCTGGCTGTGAAGAACCCCGAATTCCCAAGAAGAAGTGCTGACACCAAGATTGCAAAGCGTATGGCTGTGCTGATCTTCACAGATTTCCTCTGCATGGCACCCATCTCCTTCTTTGCCATCTCTGCTGCCTTCAAGGTTCCCCTCATCACAGTTACAAACTCCAAGATTCTGCTGGTCCTCTTCTTCCCCATCAATTCCTGTGCAAATCCTTTCCTTTATGCTATCTTCACCAAGGCTTTCAGAAAGGACGCATATCAGCTCATGAGTGCCATGGGCTGCTGTAAAAGCAAGGCCAGTGTTTATCGTATGAAGGCCCACTGTTCAGAGAATACACTCAAGAGCAATCTGAAATCCAAAAATAATGGATCCCAGATGGGAATGAGACTGTCTGCCAAGCCACAGCAGAGCCATCACCTGAAAGAGGAGGGAGAGCTCACTTGAAATTTATAAGAGATGACACTACAATACAACTGTTTGAGACTGACTGGGATTTGTTGGATTTGGTCATGTTTTTCTTTTTTATTTTATTAGAAAATGTATTATTAGCCTATTTAGTAAACTTTCAGGTAACTCTGCTATGGGAGTGAGAGCCCTATCAAGTCTGATATCAGTTCAACCTAGTCAACAGGTCTAACAGGAAAAGCACAGGTCTAAATAACAATATTGATGATGGCTCTGTTCAGTTAAGTGTCCCAGTGAGCCCTGGAGAACCTAAATGGAATGCAGCCATCATCAAAGGCCTTATAGTCCCAGGCTTAGTTTTCCTGCTCATCACATGTCAACATGTGTGCAGTGACAAAAAACACCTGTGGAAAGGTGGACATCAATAAACATAAATCTTCAGAAGACATCACCAGATATATATTCATAGACCTTAATGCTCAAAAAAAATTGAAAATTTGAACATCTACAATTCCATGATAACTGGGCACAGACCATTTGCTGAAAGCAATCATGTCATATAATTAAAAGCTCCAGAACAGCTACTAGCTTGTGGTCAGATTGTTTAATCAAACAGAAATCACCTCAAACATGAGTCATCACCTCCATCTCCAAGAGGCTGTTACTATGTAAACCAAAATTTAATCTGAATCCACTTACCAATTTATGTCAAATAAAATGTGTTATTCTGAGGCTGGTTAAACGTATTTTAATTGACAATATGTCAATTAAAACACAATAGGCATGATTCATCTGGAAAGCTCAGTAGCCAGAGTTGACCACGTGGTGGAGGAGTTGCACAGACACTTTAACTACTGCCATGCTTTTGTTTTTCTACTAAAGGGGTTTGTTGTTGTTATTGAGAATTAAATAAATCACCTGCTGTGCTACTGTACGTGTTGGTGGGGAATATACATGTGCATAATGCTTATTGGATCATAATTGTAAGGCCATATTTTTCTGTTTCAAAAAATAAATAAAAAAAAGATATAATAGGAAAAATAAAAATAAAAATCCATAAACTCACGTAAAGGTTTTGTTGAGTGTCTGATCTGTTGTTTTACTGCAGTATTTGGCTGTTTTCAGTATTTCGGGAGAATTTCCACACTCAGTCGGTCCCGCCTTCATGGGATCCCTCTTGTGACGTCGGGAAAGGTAAACTTTTTTTTTTTCCCTTTCTAGCTAAATGTGATCGAGGGTCAACAACTCTCCGCACAAGCTGTGTCGAGGCCACCGCAGTGGCTGATGTGGGTTATTGTCGGAGTTGAAGCTCAGTCCGCTCGGAATCAGAGACGTGGACGCTTGCAGGCTGTAGCGGGACACAGAGCAGCAGAGAGGAGAGCTCACACCGGTCATGGCAAAGAAGTCAAATCCAGGCTGGTTTGCAGTTTTTCTCTCTTCATCGACCATAGTCGTTCTTCTTGTGGGGAGTACGGGCAGCGGTGAGTGCTTTTTTTTTTTTTTTTTTTTTTGGGGGGGGTTTTTTTTTTTTTTTTTTTTTGGTGTGGGTTTTTTTTTCTCTCTGTACTAACTTCATGTGGGATTTCAGGCTAAAGTCGACAAAGCACAGCAGGGACCTGGGACTATCTGCGTGATAGGCTGGAACAGACTTAAATACCTATTTAATAGCTTTATATTTTTATGTAGGCCGGGGAACTTAAAGGGTTTCTTCATAGATTTTGAGAGAGTTCCTGAAATACTCTTAAAAAAAAAAAAAGTCCTGATTTCATAGCTCCAAACGAGTTTATCTGACGGTAGGCCTAACTTCTTTTTAATGATAGTAATAAAATGTGGCATCCGTGACAGCAATAGTCAAGTGGCAGTAAAAACACGCCATAAATAGTGAACAGTATTTAAAAACATCAGTGGAAAGACTGTCTTTGTTTTGGTAGCCTAAGTTCACTATTCATGCTTCTATGAATCTAGGAAAAGGTTTAATTTATAAAGTTAGGTCTAAGTGTTCTTTTTTTATCATTGAAACTGGTAAGTACTCAGACATTTTGTTAATTTATTGAGTAGTCAATCACAGAAAATGAATCCCCAACTATTTTGATCATCATCATCATGTTTTTAAGCATATAAAGCCAAAATCAACTGGGTCCAGGTTCTTAAATGTGAGGATGTGCTGCTTTTCTCTGTTTTGTCTCACTGTAAATCAATAAATAACAAAAAAAAGAAATTGAATTTGATGGCCATTTTCGCTATTGTCTGACTTTCAATTGATCGACTAGTTGACTGATTGATTGATTAATGAAAATAATCTTTAGTCTTAGCTCTGAACCTTACACATACTCATATGATCTTTGAAAACTTCTTTATGGTGGTTTGTGAATATGAAGATGTGAACACATGGCTAGTCACTTTTGATATAAAGTCTTTGATTCTTATTTTTATATTGTTTACTCTCTCTCTCTCTCTCTCTCTCTCTATATATATATATATGTGTGTGTGTGTGTGTGTGTGCATTTGTTTTTTGTTTTTTGTTTTGTTTTGTTTTTTTATATAAAGCAGAAAACCTATTTTTCTTTCAGCATGCTGGTGTCAGTATAACATACTCTAACATCTCCCCCTATAAACAGCCCAGCATTCTAGGCGCCAGTTTCACCGACCAACCAGGACCTCAGAGCCTCTTGTGATATCTGGCCGTGTTCCAAGGGTTTATCTGACTCCAGATCAGCTCAGACAGCTGCACTTCAAGCCCACCATAGGCTCCATCCAGCTATCAGAGGGCCATGAGACTAAGTTCAACTGCTCAATCAATATCCCAGATACCAGGGTGGAGCCCACCATCACCTGGGTGAAGAACGGCCAGGACCTGTCGAGGAAGGATCAGGTGTTGATCAACGAGCTCCATACCGTCACAGACGGGGTCACCACTCTCCTCTCCACTGTCAGGTGTGTAAAACATGATGGTGAAATGTGAAAAAGTGTGAATAGGACGGGCTGAACGCACAGAATGATGTGTCCTCATGTTACTGTATTACAGCATTAAGTATGTGCTGAGACTGGATGCCGGGGAATATCGCTGCAGACTGAGTATCGGCCCCACGACGGTAGAGTCTCAGCCAATCACAGTCGAGGTGGATGGTGAGTTTTCACCTGTTACAAGCATTGTGAGCTTCCTCTTCCTAATTTTTCCAGATACTCTCACACTTCTTTGATCCGTCCGTAGGTCTACCAGCATTTATCCACCAACCTGAGGACTGGAACGTAACAAGAGACACACCTTTTACGCTGTTATGTGAGGCGGTTGGACCTCCGGACCCTGTTAAAATCCGCTGGCTCCGTGATGGATTACCTGTTAGCGACTCTCATCTCTCTCCCAGCAGCTACTTTGTGTCAGGTGAGACACAAACCACACAGTCTAGTCGTCTTTCTCTCTCTCTCTCTCTCTCTCTCTCTCTCTCTCTCTCTCTCTCTCTCTCTCTCTCTCTCTCACACATAATAACAAATATACTCCCTCCATCTTGAGTTGGTGAAAGCCTCTAAAGAGAAGTGTAATTTCTCGCTGTTCTCCTCACGCATTGTTCAACAGATGGTCAGAACACGACTCTGTATAAGTCTGAATGACACCTTGAATTAGACGGAAAGAAGCAGATGATGTGCTTCACGGTTTATCACGGTCATATGAAATTTACACTTAGTTCCTTTATCATTTTTGAGATGCGTTAGTGGAGCTGAGGAAGTCATTTCCTCTGGTAGAAAGACTTGGTTTCATGTAGAAGTGCTCCTTTAAAGTCTGAACAATCTGTGGAGATTCTTTCTTTCAAAGTCTTTTCAAGTTTTTGATCTAGCTCTGTATTTGTGGGTTGTTTTTTTTGTTTGTTTTTTTTTTAAGTAAGAAGAAACTTTTTTACTAGAAGAACTTCTAGTATAAAAAACATTGTAAAAGTAGCGTACCGGAAACAACACAGTGCTGCAGCTTATTAAACAATTAACTGCTTTCACTTTGGTTGACATCCTCAGTGATTAATTGTGGAAACATTCGTCAGCAGAGTTTAAGGGATGTTTGGTTCTTGCGCACAGGTGGTCTTACTCAGCTTGCATCACTTTGTCGATGGTTTCTAGTCTGCCTCGTCTCTGCTGCCTCAGCATCTGGACCCTGCTTACTGCTGTGAGATTTACCACCACGCTCAGTGTCACTGGGGCCTCCTGCTCCTTTGCTGAATGGTTAACAGTGGTCATTCACGCATGGACAGTGCTTTTTGTTACACAGCTCTGCTAGCTGTATACTGAATACAATGTGATACGGCTGTATGTCTGATTAAAGCAATAGTTTGACATTTTGGGAAACACGTTTATTCACTTTTTTGCTGACAGTCAGATGGGAAGATTGATACCACTATATCTAGCAGTTGGTTAGCTTAAATAATGCAAATGTGCTACTTACCAACATTTTGAACTGTTGCTTTTAAAATAGGGCTGCACCTAACAATTATTTACATTATTTGTTCCTTAAAGTATCAGAAATAGTTTTAAAAAATGTCTGTCACAGTTTCCCAAAGGATCAGTTTACATATTCAAGTATCTTGCTCTCAAACATCTTTGGGTTTTGCAGTTTAAAACCTGAAGATATGTAGTTTAATAAACCAACACGTATTCACATTTTAAAAGCTGGAACCGATGAATTTTAGGCATTTTAGCTTAAAAAATTACTTGGCAATAAATCAGTTATCAATTGTTAGCAATTGATTGTCTGTCAGTCGACTTATATCTTAGTCAGCTCTACATTAAAGCTCCCATCAAAGTAAGAGTGATTTGTTTTCCTGAATACTCTGTAAGTAAAGACTAATTGTAAGAAAATCAGTTCAGGTTTTATTTCCATGTTATACTACTTTATAAATTATAAATAGCAATTATATAGTATTAACCCTTGAGGAACTAGAGAAATTGTTGCCAAAATGTTTTTTTTTTTTTTTTTGAAGTGGACTTTCCTTTTATGGCCTCAACTGCCCTCTCCTTGAAAGCAAACATTTGTTATTAGAAGCATAACCGCTCTGCTCTGAATGCTCTAACCCTTCATCTTCAGCTCGCCGCAGGCTGAGCTCTCCTGCTGCGGCCAGTGAGTGGTGATACGGCCCGAAGCTGAGGGGGTTAAAGGTTCAGAGCTGTGCTTTGGTGCAGCATGTGCAAGGGCCTGGGCCTGGCCTGGGGATGGAAGGCTGCACAGGGAGTCTGTTCGGGGGTTGACCTCGGAGACAAAGAACTCATTGACAGAACGGCCCACTACCCAGCAGGGAGGGGCTGGACACAGAGGCTGGCCGGCTGCAAGCTACCAGGGCTCTGTGCAGGATCAAATATTGGCACAATAAAACAGTGTAAACCCACTCTTCTGCATACTCACCTCATGCATACCAAGAGTCTAAGGCCCCTTTCTCGCCGAAGGCTGCACTCCATGATATTATTAGAGTGCTTTTGTCATGTGAAGTGGTAAATGATTGTAGGTTTTATTTAAGGAATGTCACTGGTATGCATTTATCCTTGAGGGCATTGCATGTTTATTAAAGAGAAGCAGAAGTAGTAAAGTGAGTTTAATTTGGGTTATGGGTTATCTGCACGTCATTATTTACTTTGTCTCGGGACAGCAGCAGAAGATCTGGGTTAATGTGAACACAAGTTTGGCATTTCAGCCTTGAAAATACAGAAGAAATGACTGGAGCAAAGTGAAAAGGCATTGGCTTAGTTGTAGTAGTAGTTTGAGGCTATATTTGCTGGCTACATATAAAAATGGAAAAATAACATAGACATCTCAGGCAGCTCAGTAAGCTGGAGCGCTCCCAAACCTGATAATTACAGGCTGCTGGATCTACACTGCATTTACTGAATCCCTCCCATCTTTTCTCATGTTTCCATTGGAGAGGCCAACCCATCTATTTATTTATTTTTCTTCATTGTTGTTGTTGCGTTTTGTTGTTAATATACTTGCCAAACACAGCGAAAACAGAAATGGTGCTTGACTTTTGTTCATTTCCCTTTTTCCAAAAATGATATGACATCAAAAGAATGTGCGTCTTAAATAGATTGAGACACACTGGGAGTAATCTCTGTGTTTGACCTCAGATTGATACTCTACTGTAGGTGTTGGGTCAGAGGATCAGTTTGCATCGAAATCCACTTCTCTGTTTAATAAACATTTATTTTAACAAAAAACTGCTGAGTACATGCAAACACATGTTGCATCTTAGTCCTTGAAGCTCTGTTACCATATTTTAACAGGATTATGAGTGGAACATATTGTTCATGTGTTTAGACAGCAGAGAAGCGGATTATGCTGCAGGTGGAATCGGAGATTATGTGGACATTATGCTACTTTTTCCACAATGAAAACTTGTCACCATAGGAATCCGTAGTGCCTGGCCTCATTTTAACGTGACCGTAGCCAGAGAAAGGAAACAACAAACTATATGTAGCAACGTCTCCACCTGACAGGGGCTGAGTTTTCCAAACTCAAAAGACAGATTTTGGGGAATTTCACTCTAACATAAAGCTGCCAGTGGTGTTGTGACATTTACGAACTTTTTCCTCTTGTCCCTTTGCTCTTTGGTCAAATTATAAGGGTGACCAGTTTCATTTGGGACAACAGTCAAACCTGCTCAGTTCCCACCGTGCCCCAACTCTCTGTTTGCCATGCAGTTTGAAATGAGGCATGCGGTAATTACATTTGCACAGCTTGGCAGCAAATGTGCAGATGTGTTTGCACATTTCTGCCGCAATCCTAAACATAAGTTTTATTGAGCGATTTTGATCTGTGTGATCCAACATTTATTTTAGATGTTTCTTTCAGATGTGAGCATAACTTACACAAATGATTAAATCAGACCTATTTTAAGTAGGGATCTATCTCTGTGCAAACAAATGGACTGTGAGCAGTGTTTGAGTGAAAAGTGAAACTCTCGTTACCCTGGTGCCCTGGAGCAGTGGAAGGCGAACTCATGAGGTCGTGATATTCTGCAGAACGTAAACAAAACATCCCAAGTTGGTTCCAGTCATCTCGCACAGGCTGCTCTGTGATTGGCTTTGTGGAAAGGTTTCCGAGATAGAGACACTGGAAAACAGAGGACAAAAGGGACATTATTTAGCAGCTGTCCCAGTCCCATTCTAACTGGGCAGATCTGGGGCTGTTGAAAGACGGGAATTGTGTGTCCAGGGAAAGAGACCAAGCAAAAGGTTTGTTACCACAGTACATCACACTGGAGAGGCTCAATTTGAGCTTAGTGCATGAGGCACTGTTGAGAGAACTTTGGAGGTTGTACTAAAAAAGTGAGTCATCCCTATCTGCTTCTTGTATCAACGTCAGTCTTCCTTCTCCATTGAGGCTGACATTGCACTTTTGCCCCAGATTCCCCTTCGACACAGAGAGAAATCAGTTAGTCTGTACAAAATGTACATCCTCATGACGAGAATGTGTCTTGCTGACTTCCTATTAGGGTTTTTCTTCCCAGCATGAAGTAAAGTAAGACCTGATGAACTGCTGACCTTAATTTTCCTGAAATATTTTGCGCTATCACGGCCTTGAGGATTGGTTGTTTTGAATTCATGCAACATTGCAGTGCTACATTGTGCCCTCCAATGTGTCAATTGCAGGTGTGGACAAGTACACTCAGTTCAGCTGCGAAGCTCACAACTCGAAGGGTGTCGCCACCTCCAGAGAAGCAAATATCAACATCAAAGGTAAAACTGCATCCCTGTGGGGCTGTTAGACATTCCAACAAGTTTCAGTGCTCTGCATGCTGAACATTTGCCTCCATATTAGGGAGTTAATAAGGGTTTTTATGATGTTTTTTAGTGCTTCCTAGTCCTGTGTCTGATGTTACTGTGATGGAAAGTCGGCCCAATAAGTTGATACTGAGCTGGAGCCCTGGTCACGATGGCTTCTCTCCAGTCACCAAATGCCACATCAGGGTAAGCCTGGCATCTGCACACACAGTGCTGTTGTTTAATGTCCTCAGATTGATCCTCACACTTTCTTCACTTTTCCCTCTAAGGTTAAAGAGGTGAGTCGGCGGAAGGGGGAGGTGATGACCACTAGGTTCATCAATGTCACAGTGCCGCCTTTCCAGTATGAAGTCCCCGGGCTGCAGGCCATGACGTCGTACAACATGAGTGTGTCCTGCAGCAATGAGGTGGGAGCCTCTCCTGTCACCATGTGGATCCAGAGCAACACCACAGAGGGAGGTGCGTGGGAACTTGAATTGAATTTTGTTGGCAGTTGATGATGCACCAGCAGATTGAGTGAAATTGCAGCAGATTTTGTAGCAAGAGCAAATAAAAACCCATCCCAGCACATACACATGCCGGCTGTTTGATTTCAGGAGGTTTAAAAACCATCAACCACATCTTATGTAGTTACTTTAACGAAGCCTCCTTCTTGTTGTTGCAGAATCCTGTTTAGGTTTAGGAAGGTAGCCTACCACATTCCCATGCAAAATGTGCTTATTGTAAGCTTTCTTCAGTTGCAGCATGTAATAACTGGATTTTACGGAAGTTGCGCAACTATCTACTCTACTTGTGGCAAGTTCCCTTCAGAAATCGTATCCACTAAACCTCTGTTGTTTTCCTGAGGGGTCACATAGGAAAAAGGAGTGGTCTCTCTGAGAAAACACAAAATTCTTACTGGGTGGAGCTGCTTTCAATTTCCTTCCTAAAGCCATCACAGGGGATATTTTAGTTGAGAGATTGAATATACTGTGCCAGGAAGTGACTACATTTCAAACTGTAATCAAAGAATTCAATGGAGGGACAGTTTTAGTTTCTCTTTTCTAATTTTTGTTTTTATAGGTTGGCATTCCTTATGAAGTATTTTGAGTTTGTTATAACTCCCAATGATATCTCAATCCACCTGTTTCCTATTTCTTGTCACATTCTCAGTGCCGTCGGTTTATCCCCGAAACGTCACCTTACAGCTGAACGGGTCGTCGCTTGTGATCAGGTGGAAGCCTCCGCCGGATGATAAGATAAATGGCATCCTGCGCGGTTATGATGTTATTGTCAGATATGGCTCACAAGAGAAAAAGGTGAGTTTGTCAGCAATGCCATAATTTAAGATAGATAATCTTAGTATAGTGTACACTCAGTTGGATAGCTCAATCTAACACAGTCTAATACAATAAACCCTCCTTCATGAAGGTTATAATGTTCAGTTTTTGTTCAAATTGTTTCATTTGAACTTTAGGGTCATTTTGGAGGATTTAGTTTGTGATGCTGTTAAACTTTATTACTCTATTATACAGAGAGATGTTTCCGTTATTTAGTCTACCTCATTGATATAAATACACACACACAGAAAAATTAAACACATGCATTTATACTGATTATATGTATATTAGTATATTCTCCCTCATATACAGTGTATTATATATCAGGTAAAGTATGCAATTACTCATACTCATGTTCATGGTGTTGTCTTTGAGGTGTGTTTGAGATTTTTTATTTTTTTTATTTCCCATAACAATTACTAATGTATGACAAATATGAAAGGAATGAGTCTCGTATGTTGGGAATATGTGACCCTCCCTTTGTGCGGCCCACTGAAGCAGAAGGTCAGCTTCCCTATTATCTGAGAACAACAGTTTTTCCACTGCGCTCAAGAATCGACAAGGCAGGGAAAGTCATTTACAGCAAGTGGCTTTTTTTTAATTTAGACACACTTTCTAAGAAATGGCACTGTTTAATTTAATAACTGCCTTTCTTGTTTATATCAAATGTCCGGTGCATTATTCCATGATGCTGTTTGTGCGTAGTTGTACTTCTGTGACTGCATTAGTGCTCTCTAGTACAATAGTGTGTTTCCTGGCCTTCCTGTCTGTGTCAAAGGAACCTGATGTTGTGAAAACTGTTATTCAGTGTTTTTATTCATTCGGCACGTGGCCATGAGTCATCACAGACTGAATGGGATATGAATACAATGGGATGCGTACAATAGTCCCAAATATCCATATGTGTTTTCCAGTCAGATGGTGATGTCATTACAAACAAAGACTTTGTAATAGTAGCAGACTCTGGAAATGACTCCTCAGGCTCACCTGCTGCTAAGAAAAATCCTTTTTGTGAAAAAGTCACAGTAAATTCTGATAAAGATGAATTAGGGGAATAAAGGAATTAGAAGAATAAATAGTACTATCAGTTGCTCATAATTTTCTATGTTTCATGGTAGAAGTCGTAATGCCATCATCTGCTTTTGAATTTGAGGTTGATTCCCAAAATTTGTTGAGAATTTGCTGTTGTGAGAGCATACAACCACATGTAGCCTTTTGTTTGGGGCCACAGACGTGCCAGACCGTTAATCATGGGTTCAGCATTCCCCATCAGACTGTCAGCACATTAGCAAAGCAGAGGAACCCCAGATGCTACCGTGTGGTGTTGTGAAATACAGGACTGTGTCTGTCACATGTTCCCTCCCATTGCAGCACATGAACTTATCCAGAAAGTTAGTCTCCTTCCCTTTTTCATTATATACAATAAATGCAGATCACCGGGATTTTCCAGAAAGGTTTCATACTCTAAGTGACTACATGAAAATAGCTTTAAGGAACTTTTCAATTTACTTTCTGTTGTGGTACAGATGTGTGACTAAGTGGAAATGTTTTGTTTTTGTCTTTAGAGAAATCCAACCATGACACTATGCACAATCCACATTTAAATGATCTCTGTTTTTGTGTGTCATTTCAGACCCACAGTTACACCACCGATGTCGTTGTACCTGTACAGGAATTCAACACAACCTACAGCGTGGAGGTGGCTGCATGCACGCAGGCAGGGAGCGGCATGGTCAGCCCACGAGTCTGGCTGTTTGTGCCAGAGCACAGTAAGCTGCTCTGTTGATTTATCTGTTCATCTTGGAATTGTCAACTTTATAAACTCGCCAACGTAGTTCAACTGATTTATTGTACTATTATACTGCCCCATGAACAGAACCAGTAACTATTTACTTGCTTTATTTAGCCATATTGCTAGCGGCGTGGCTGTAGGGATGGTAGCGTCCGTGGAAAGGACACTCAGGACAAATTGCACTTATCTGGTGCTAATTAGCAAATATCAGCATGCTAACATTCTACCGCTACATTATAATTGATTTTAGTTAACAAAATATATTAAAGGATCTATCTGTAAGTTTTGCTATTGCTACATAGCATTAGCATTAACAGCTGTTTACTTACCAGTCTTAAACAAATGTTGCAAGTTCGGCATCAAACTTCATTCCTTTACTCACCAAGAGCTGTGTCCAGTGGTGGAAAGAAACACCAATGTTAACTATTGACTCGATCATGTCTTTTGTTCTGCTGAAGTTAGCACGCTAACCAGCGAGCCCTGGCCCGTTTTGTCATTTTCTGGTGGCAACTCTGTGGTGTATTAAGGTGTATTATAACTCCTGTCTTGTAAACGAAAGAAAGGCCAAAGCTCTTGTCAAGTGACAATCACCATCACCCAACCAAGAAAGTAGAGAAAAATAACAAACAGCCCCTTTAATGCAAAACGACAGAACGTTACTGCAATTAAATATTCCATTTTCGGTTGTAATGTAACTCAGATATGTAATCTTCAGTTTTGGGGTTTTGATATCTCATTTGGTGGATATTGTTTTTCTTCACTTTGACCATGTTCGTCATTTCCTCTCTCTGTCTCAGAATCACCTGTGTCCCCATCTTCCAGCCCTGACACCAGGGCTCCAGACTCTGTCAATGTTGTGCTAGGTGTGGTGTGTGGCATCTGTCTTCTGCTGATTGTCCTCTGGGCGGGTATCTGTGTACACCACAGGACTTCTGAATCTTGGTTTGGGTATGCTGACTTCAATCTTTTCTATTATGTGCAAACACAGTGTTGATTTAAACGCACAATATGTATTTTTCTGCCACAAGGAGTCTCACAAACAAAGAGATAACAAAAGATGGAGTTTGGTGACGTCATGATGTAGTGTGGGATCATGGGCGTTATTGTCTTCACCACAACTATTGTGATTACAGTCAGCTTCTCCCGGTTAGGATTCCTTCAGTGTCAATAGGTCAGACTTTTACCAGGAGCTGCAGTATCAGCAGAGGTGTCCTCCTCTCCAAATAAACAGACCAGTTCATCAAAATTGGTTTATTATATACCAGTTATTAAAACACAGAATAAACCAGTTTCACGTTAAAAATCTGGAGGATCTGACGCCACTAACAGGCGACCAAATGAAACGGGCCATTACGATGATTTGAACATTGATGTCAAAAATTGGGATAATGTAAGTACACAACTGGACAAAATATATAACATAGGTCTACTTGCATGTAGAGTTTTTAATGCAGAAAAGTTACATAGTATACCTTTAATTACCAATGTTGCTTCAAGTTTGATTGCTTTATCTTTGAAGTATTTGTGACCCATTTTTCTGCATGGTTCACCTTTCACTCAGTCTCTACTCTGATTTTAAAAACACAAAAGATTTGATGTTGTTATTCATTTGGGATTGACACCTGGGGGTGTTGAGTAATCTTCTAGATTATGTTAATAAACTGCCTTTCCTTCCTCTTAATCACCATTGTCACCAGTAATAACTGTGCAGCTGCAGAAAAAGACAACAGCCACATGTTAATCCTCTGGAATTCATTACTATGAAGTCTGTGACTCAGTCTTGCCACTCAGGATATGGACAGGAATGTGTCACAGGCTCCTGCTCAGATAGGAAAACAGTATCTGATCCCATCCAGGAAAGAAACAACTCAGAGGGCTGCCTCACTATGACCACCTCTGCAGCTGAATGTCAGCTTGTGTGTGTGTGTGTGATTACAGAGCTAGGAAGACTTCAGTGAAAGGATTAGTTCACCGCTCAGCAATTCTTTTTTTTTTTTTTTTTTCTTTTTTGCAGGCGGGTGTTTGGAGGTGGAGAAAAGCCGCAGCCTGTTGTGGAGTACAAACCCCAGAGATCCTACAATCGATCAGCCATAGGAGTCACACGTATGTTCTCGAATGTAACTGTGGTGGAAATATTCATGCAGACATTTATGTTATCCTGTTTAAGGCACACTTTTATCATGCACAATGACTTGAGTGAGTCCTGTCTACAGTTGGGAACCTTGGTGTTAGTGATGAACTCCAGGCCAAACTTCAGGACGTGATGGTCATGAGGACCTTGCTCTCGATAGGAAAGATCCTGGGAGAGGGTGAGTGAACATTCATTTTTGAGGGTGCAGAGGAAGTGTTATCATATCTAGATTGATACAGATAATAACACACACTGTGCAGACTATCAAGTATTTATGATCTGTTGTAATTCATCAGGTGAATTTGGCTCCGTGGTGGAAGGACATATAAGACAACCAGATGGAACATCAGAAAAAGTTGCTGTGAAGACAATGAAATGTGAGCTTAAATACATCCTTTGATCATCTTTAAACTATAAAACAAGTACACTTGCAAACATTTAACTCTTGTGTCTTTCTTCAAACAGTGGAGAGCTTCTCTCAAAGGGAGATTGAGGAGTTCCTGAATGAGGCGGCCTGCATGAAAGATTTCAACCATCCTAATGTGATCAGACTGCTCGGTAGGAGTGATGCATTACCTCTTTAAAGTATTGTAGAATCCCGCTCCTCTGCTCTGTTCCCTGGTCCATCTTCATTTGCACATCCTTACATTATTTGTGTGCACTGACTTGTCCTCTTTAGGTGTCTGCTTGGAAGTAGGCTCAGGAAATTTTCCCAAGCCCATGGTCATTCTGCCATTCATGAAATATGGAGATCTGCATAGCTTCCTGCTGCGCTCACGCCTCGGAGAGAGTCCAATGGCAAGATTTCAGCCAACACTGAAATGCATATATAATATATAATCATTGTTATTATTATGAGACTGTATAATATTAACTGAAATTTGTTTTTTTTTTTACACAGTTCTTGCCCACTCAGACACTCCTGAAGTTCATGGTTGACATTGCTTTTGGTATGGAGTATCTCAGTGGGCGTAACTTTCTTCATCGTGACCTGGCAGCTCGCAACTGCATGTAGGTTGCAGATACAAAAACATTTGTATTAGTCACTTTTAGTTGAAAGGCAAAACTTATCTAGGACTATTTATGTGATTTTCCTTTCCTGTTTTTTTTCCTCACAGGCTGCGTGATGACATGACAGTGTGTGTAGCAGACTTCGGGTTATCTAAGAAGATCTATAGTGGAGATTATTACAGGCAGGGCAGAATAGCCAAAATGCCTGTAAAATGGATTGCAGTAGAGAGTCTGGCAGACAGAGTTTTTACTGTGAAAAGCGACGTGGTAAGCACCTTCATCTGCTCCTGTCTGTTCTCTATTGTCAGTCTTTGGTCATGATGCAAATATGTGAATGTGTCAGGTAAAAAAAAAAAAACACACTTTTTCTCTTCCAGAAACAATAGTCACTGTGAAACGATGTGCACTCACTGAAAGAAGAACTTGACCCTTCGTCTGCGCTTTCCCTTTCATTCGTCGCTTTCAGTTGTACTATAATGAATTTCAAAACCTTTTTTCCGAGATTTACACAGAGCAGTCACACTGAATTTACTCAGCACCCAGTTTTTCTTTTAGGGTGTGGCAAAGATTTCGTTTTGACAGTCTTGCTCGCATCATTTGTCAGTGTGTGGTATTTTTAGGTCAGGTTATCCAGCGTCAGGTGAAAAAAAACTTAAGCCATCTGTTGTGTTGTTGACAAAAATGCACCTGATATGTTTATTCCCACTTCTGTAACATAAAAAATGAAAACTGGAAATGAAATCTGACAGAGAGGCTGAGGAGATTCACAGTTCTCACATGTTTTAGTGCATTTCAGGTCAGTGCACTTTAAAGGTAAGGGATTTATTCAGGGAAGTAAATGTATTTCTAAATAGCAGAGAAAGTGACAGTTCATGGCATGCACTATAAGTTATTCGCATGATGTAATGGCATCTGAAGTTAATGTTCTTTGTGTTCTAGTGGGCATTTGGCATTACCATGTGGGAGATTGCTACACGAGGCATGACGCCCTACCCTGGCATCCCAAACCATGAGATTTACGACTACCTTGTTGAAGGAAACAGACTGAAGCAACCAACAGACTGTTTGGATGATCTGTGAGTGTTATCTCTTCGAAACACAAATCTTGAATTTGGGCTGGATTTTTTAGGAGGTAACTGAGTCAAGATAGACTACGAAAGTAAAGCGGGGCCTCGTTTGTCTGAATGGGTGTGATTTTAAAAATTAGAAATTGGAGCTTAATATATTGACAGTTTTAAAAAATAAAATTCAAGCTTTTTACGAACAGTTTATATAATTGTTTGTGGTTAAATTGCTGTTTGCATGTATTGGAGCTTTTGGAGCTTAAGTTCCATTATATAACCCCCTGGTATGCAGTGCTCTCTTTTTTTCCTTTGTGTTGCAGCAAAGTACATGATAAACTTGAGCACCTGGAAGACGTTTTCCATTTGAACTTGTGATAAACAAGAGATAATGTTTTGACTTTCATCTAGTCCAGGAAACAACTTCAGCCTCAAAAACCTTCACTTTTTTAAAAGTTTATGGCTTTGCTCATCACTGCCATCTGCAGTGAAAGTAAAAAAACTGAATACACAACTTACAAAAGTGGAGATTTTCCTGAAATGAATGCCTCTAGTTGTGTCAGCTGCATCCCAAAACAAGGCTTTTAAGCATCAAGATTTATTCAATTATTCATCTTATTAAATTTGTTATTTATTTTTTTCAGGTATGAGATCATGTACAGCTGCTGGAGGGCTGATCCACTGGACCGACCCTTCTTTCCACAACTGCGAGAAATGTTGGAAAAGCTCACGGAAAAGCTCCCAGAGTCTTTCAGCAGGGACGATATCATCTATATTAACACCAGCTTTCCTGAAGAGGACCCAGATGGGGAAACACTTCCTGCAGAACATCCTGTTTTCAGCTCATCCCCTTCCTGCAGCCAACGGGCAGCAGAAAATTCAATAGTCACTGCGGACATTCACGGGAGCCTGGAGGACGAGGATGATGAGAACGATGATCGTTATGTGGTGGTGATCTCCTCTGATCCTTCCCTGAGATCTCCTGCAGTGGACACTCCTCTTTTGTCGAGTGATGCTTTAAGTCAAGCAAACGGAGACATGGTTACTGATGTGACTGGCATGGATCACAGCTCAAGTGACACTTCTTTCCTGCTGTAACAATTGGTACCCATCAGATTAAAACTGTAATAAAACTGTCACTTTGATTCATCAGTACTAAATATTTTTGCCTCATTGCACTGGGAGCACCTTGAAGTTTCCTTTTTTGTTATATGCTTTACATGGACAGCCAAGATCAGTGTTAGGAATGTTGTCTATGTGTGTGAACATCAAACATGTTCATGCACATGTTCCCATAAGCTTAAGATACACTGAACTGTGAAAGTGTTTACTGTATTGAATTCTTTGTCGCAATGTAAATATAGAAATGTACAAAACATTTATAAAGTGATCTTGTATACTGTAAAAAATAAATGCTTTATTGACTCATCTGAGACTTGATAATTAAACTGGGAAAGATTTTGCTAAGATTTCCTCACATTTCATCACACTGATAATTATAGAACTGAAAAAAAAGCTCAAATTATTCACATGTAAAAAAAAAAAAAAGTAGAAGAATTTAGAGCTGAGTAGGTGCCTTGTGCAATTTTATTTTTCAGGAACACTCAGTTAAGGTAACAAGAAGAGAGTCACTTAAGCAGGTTTAAACATACCTGAGTTGCCTGTTTAACGTCACTTCTGTTTGCAAGTTAAAACCACACTTGAATGCATGCCGTTGAACAAGTCTGATAGTAAATCTGGAGATCTGCCCTTCATGTCAGATTAAGACATTGTTCAGAGAGCAGTCTGACACTGCTGGGACAGCAGGTGACACCACAGGTACAGTCTTGACTGAGGCTCCTCCTCCAGCTGTTGCGTTCACGGCGCCTCCTGCAGGGAAGTGTCCGATCTCACTACGAACATGGCTGCTGCAGTAAGGATGAGGACGTGGAGCTGTCCGACCAGAGGAGTTTTCTGTCCATGGGGAGTCCTTCTTGTATTTTTACTCGGTACCATAAATGCGGTTGTTGCAGCTCCAGAGACAGGACTGTGGAGAATCACAGTTGTAAATGTGAGTATCTGATTAACTACAGTACCGGGTAGCTAACGTCAGCTACATCAGCCTTGTTATGCTAGCTCGCTAGCAGCTGTGAGAAAGGTTGCAGTCGTATAACCTCCCCTACATGAATAGAATCGTGTTATCCACTCTTGACTGCGACGTTATATCCCCGATAGACTTTGATAAAGTGTGCCAAACAGAAACAGTAAAAATATGTTGCTAAGCTAGCTAATTAGCAGTCAGCCCTGAGAAGAAAAGCTGATGAGCACTTGAAGGTTAGCTGTCGGCTAACTAGTCGGCTTCAGCTGAAGTTAAGACAGCTGTCCAAAGGGTTTCTGCTATTTAGCTGAGTTCTCGAGAGAAACCCTAATACGGCCATCTGTCGACTAACACTTGAGAATCCACATCCCTGTTTGAACTCTGTGTTCAGGTTTTCTTAATCTACATGCTTGTGTCTTCGATCACAAACTTGCATCACAACATTGTTGTACTAGACATGAAAACACACCTTGAAAGTTGATCTACAGTCAAATTACGCACTCCTGTTTAGTAAGATCGTTCCTCTTGTTCACCTGTATTAAGACACAGATCATAGACTCAGTCCAAGGAGAACTGGAAGGCCTTGATCAATAATTTAAGTGATAAGAAGTTTCAGTTTCCATCTAGTTGCAGTATTAGGTGTGCTGACAGTCAGGGTGCAACCCAAAGAAGTCATTAGTCTGTCATTGAACTCATACAGACAGACACACATACACACTCATACCTGTTCACAGTATTAAAGTTTCCACTTCACCTAATCCACATATCTTTTTCCCTCCACACAAGCACAGAAAGAGCCCAGCCTGATTGAGTTTGAACCCCAGACAGTACTAACCACTGACCACCTATCCCATCTAACCGATTAATCAGTTCACCAATCTACTCATATCTTGTTTGATAAGAAAAAATCATCATTGGTTGCACTCCAGCTCACAAACTTTGTTTACCACTCTGCAGACATCAAGGCCACTGCTGTTAAAGAAATCCATGTATAAAGACACTGACATTGAATTGGAAGGTAAGGCATGGGAAATGTGCTCATGGCCTATCATAGAATTTTTTGTCCCTTGTGTTTATCCTCACTTGCATCTCAATCTTGCAGTTGTGTCTTTTGGCTGTCCTGAGGAGGTGACCTTCACTATTCACTGGTATTTAAAATACAACCCCTGTCACAATGAATTCAACAATATTGAAGTAAGTACAGAAGCTTAATGTCACACTATCAGACAGTCTGTCTGTCTAGACTTAATTGTTTATGAATGCTTACATGTAACTGTCTGTAGGAAATGTATGAGAGAACAGCCCTGAGTCGTGGGGAGAGCCTGGATCCAAATCCCCTCGGACAAGGAGAGTACATTGAACACAAACCCAGTCCCATGACATGTAACAACGGACTGCGCTCTTTTCCAATGCTCAAAGTATGTTTGTTACAAAATGCTTTTATTGTCTATTATTTATTATTTATTTTCTGCATTATAGCATCCAGTAACAGCCATGTTTTTCCAGAAAGCCAAGGCAGATCCACGTCCAGTCACTCCACCAGTGGAGGGCAGAGTTCTAGTAAGAAAACATAAATGCTCTTTGATTTTATGATGTAATGAAATGTGTTTTGTTTAGCGTGTTGTTTCCTCATACATAGTATTGAAATATTTTTTTAAAAAGTGACGAACGCTGTGTTATTTTTGTAACACTGCAGGATGAAAATGACACCAGGTGGCTTACTGAGGAATATGACAGCAGCACCTTGAAGAACGGCAGTGTAAATATCAAAGACAACATCATAGCCACCACATGGAAGGACGGGCCTTATCTGCTGGTTGTTAAGATTGTGTCCAGTAAACAGGATGCCAACTGGAATTTAACAGGTGAGATTTTTTTTTGCAGAGGTAACCACATCATTGCAACTTATATACTGCGTGATTGGTATAGAGGAACATTATCACCCTGTATTATTTTACTTCCCATGGAATTCAGTTGAAAGCATGGTTTGACTGAAAATGCAGAAATGAATTCCCTAATCAGAAGCTGGACTGTTTTGCAGTCAGCAGTGAAGAGTCAGATTGCAGAACATGTCACGACCACAAACAAAATTCTTAATGTGTTAGTAATCACTTTCAGACTTCATTTGTTTAATGTCGGGGTTTTGTTTTTCCAGTCAATGTGGTGATGAAAGGCAGCCATGGTTACATTTCTATCACAGAATGGCCTCTCATGATTGTAAGTACATGATGCGAGGAATTAATTTTTGTGATTTATGTCAAAACATTAATTACCCATTTGTAAAATATATGTACATTGATATTAAATGTCCATGATTCTTTCCTGGCTCTAAAGGAGGATTGTATTTTACTGTTTATGTAATGCATGGTATAAATGAACTGGTTATTTACAGTACTTTCAACAATACAAAGTCATCAAAAGATTTGTCAACTGCTTTAAAGAGACAGTAATATATACAACCTTTGAGCCTCACTCTATTGAAGCAAGCTTCAGCTGACAGAGCCGAACCTTACCAAATCTCACTGAAGCTGAATGAATAGTCGCTACTGTGAGGATCTTTTTGGATGAACTGTTCATTTTTGTGGAATTTAGCTAATGAAGACCAACTGCTCCCATATGTGTTTTTAGACTAATCCCCTCACTGTGTGTTTGTAGTTCTACATGGTGATGTGCATAATGTACATCCTGTACGCCCTGCTGTGGTTTGCCTGGGCAGCCTGCTACTGGAAGGATCTGCTGCGGATCCAGTTCTGGATAGCAGGGGTCATATTTCTCGGGATGGTGGAGAAGGCCGTCTTCTGCGCTGAATATGAAAACACCAATGCTGTCGGCTCTGCTTGTGAGCATCGCAAAAATATTTTTACCATTTTAATGTGAGATAGTAAGATGTCTGGTTTTAAAATTCTTTTTCTTTTCACCGTTACCGTTGCCTTCAGCTTCAGGCTTACTGATCTTTGCCGAGCTGGTCTCTGCCCTTAAGAGGACTTTGGCTCGATTGCTTGTCATCATCGTCAGTCTTGGCTACGGCATTGTAAAGTATGTCAGCATACATCTGTACACAGAGATACGTACATTCTGATTGTTTATTGAAAATCAGGCAACAAACTTTTTTTTTTCTCTCTCTCTCATTCGTTTTAGGCCTCGACTGGGGACAGTGATGCACAGAGTCGTGGGGCTCGGCATCCTCTACTTTTCCTTTGCTAGCATTGAAGGTGTCCTGAGGATTACTGGGGTGAGTAATGTATGCAAAATGTCAGCAACAAAAAAATTCCCATCAGAAGTTAAACATTCAAATTGCTTATATAATCTGACAAACAGTCAGAAACCCAAAGATATTTAATAACAACAGTTTGAATCAAAGGAAAGCAAACACATCCTCAAATCAGAGAAGCTGTAACCAGCTTGTGCTAGTTGACAAATTACAAACGACTATTCGATGATCAGAACTGAACTTGATTAAGTTTCTGATGATCACTGAGTTGTCTCATTGTGTCATCACTGTTTGATTTTTAAAAAAAAGAATTAGAATTAGCAGTACTACAGCTCTGTCGTTTGTTGTCAGAATTTGTTTTGAAGTAAAACTAACTTCACAAATTGTCTTATTGTCTTTATTTGCTGCTGGCCTAAAAAGGGGCGAGACAATGGCCCCGCTCTCATTACAGAAATTGTGCTGGCAGTGTGTGACTCCTGTGCCATCTGGTTCATATCCTTCCAGTGTGTATGAAGTGGATGTTAATTAATCAAGTAATCTCAAGTATTCTTGTCTTCCGGGTGGGATGATTGGTTATTTTCCTCTTTGCACTGGTGAATGGTTCTATATTTTGCTTTCTCTGCTTCCTTTTTTTTAATCTCCCATCCTATCTGTGATTTTTTTTTTTCACCTCTTTCCTTGTGTCCTCTGGTCCTGCTCTGTCCTCCATTCCAGGCGAAAGACTCTGATTTGGCCCTGCTGGCCAACATTCCCCTGGCTCTGCTTGATTCCTCTCTATGCTGGTGGATATCCTTTTGTGCACCCACAACCTTTCCCTGTGTGGTTCCCCTCTGCTCCTCCTCTCCTTTACATTAGCCCAAATTAGACCAAGATAGTTTGATCTGCAGCTGTCTCATTCCTTTCCCAGATAATTAGCAGTGAAAGACCACTTCAAGTACAAGTTTGCAGAATGATGTGCTGCATCTCTGAAGAAACACGTTAATCATACATCTTCTACTGAAATTTGTAACAACTATTTTTTTCTGGTGGGTGATTGAACTGCTCTTGAAATTCCCCATAATCACTGTTTATTTTCTTGCACAATCAATGACATTTTCGTTGCCATTAATGGACTGTCTTGGCCTGAGTGGGCAACAGTGACTGATTTGCATGTCCGACCACCAGCTTTTACAGGTGGTCCTGTTTAAAGATTACATAGATAATGGTGCTGCTCGGGTGGATGGATGAAATGCTCTATTATGATAAATGTCATTTACATTTTAATACTCTACATTTTCTGAAACAACAATTGGGAAATTGTTACTATGAATTAGCCAATAAAATCAAATAAAAAAATACATGCAAGATCAAAACATATACATATATTTAATTTGTCCGCATATTTAGGTACACCTAGACACTGTAGTCTGGATAGCATAATATTTATGCCGTTAATATCTGGTTCCACCTCATTGTGAAGACTGTTACAAAGCTGAGTCACCAGAGGGCCACATTTTACAGGATTGGTTATTTCAACCACATCCACAACCACATAAACAGGCAGATGTACCTAATAATTTTAATGTATAAATGTGTATGAGTGGAAAGAAATATAAAGCACGGATCTACAGTATATATTCACACATAGAGGTCATAATGTCATATGGTGTCTGTGTAATGTCTGCCATATGTTTACCTTGACTGCCACTAACATCTTTGTCAGTTTGGCACAAACCATCAAGACTCTGAAGCTGAGGAGAAACCCTGTCAAGTTGTCTCTCTACAGGCACTTTACAAACACACTCATATTTGCTGTGATTGGTAAGTGGTACGATTATAATGGAATGTACTACACTCTCTGCTAGAGCTCAGAATTTCTAGTTATTTTATTTTCATCCATATAAAACATGTAAGAACACACATATACAGCAGACCATCTCCAGAGTTGTATCTTAAACTGTGTATCTCACTTTGCCCTTTTCTTCCCTCAGCTTCTATCATTTTCATGGGTTGGACAGCAAAGAAATTTCGGCTAGCAGATTGCCAATCTGTGAGTATGGTTTGGCATGTTCATCATAAAAAGAAAAAAAATAGAATTTTAGGTTTGTGTTTTGTTGATAATAGAACCTGTTTTTGAGTAAAGGATTGGATTGAGCTGTGGGTGGAAGACGCTTTCTGGAGGTTCTTGTTCTCCATCATTCTGCTCGTCATAATGTTTTTGTGGAGACCGTCTGCAAACAACCAAAGGCAAGAAGTACATTAGGGCTGTTAAGTTCAATTGCGTAAACTGAATTGGGCGCTTTCATCTTTTCCCTCCTGGTAATTTATTATTAATCACTTAATTGAATGTCCACAGGTATGCTTTCACACCTCTGATCGATGACTCTGACGATGAGGAGATCGAGGAGTTCATCGCCGCTTCAAACATTGGTACGGTAACATCATAGAAGTGTTACTTTCACTCAGTGTCTTAAAGTCTTACTATATTTATTTCTCTTTTTCTTTCCTGTGTTTTTATTAAATTTGAAATGTATTTATTAAATGCATTTTAATTTTAATTCACAGCTGATGGCATTAAGTTGAGAGCAACTAAAAATGAGACAAATGGCATAGTGAAGCCTGCAGAAACAAACCCAGTAAGTAACACAACTTCACACTTGATGTGTAATAGTTCTGTGCCGATGAGTTTAATTTGATGTGGTGTATTAAACTGTTAGCATTTATGATGAGAGGATCTGTCTAAGTTGAAGAAATGCAACTGTTCAAGAGTCCCGTGTTTCAGCAGATGGCAGTATTTACTTTTTTCATCCTCCGTTTCTACTTGTCCAGGATGAAGACTTGAAGTGGGTGGAGGATAACATTCCTAGCTCTCTTACTGATGTGTAAGCATCATATCATGGTTATCTTTATTAATTCAGCATGGTGTTTTCACAAGGCATGTGTGATTCTAACAGTCTGTCTTTGGTCCTGTTTGTCACTGCAGAGCTCTACCAGTCCTGCTCGACTCAGATGAGGTACGGATTACAGTATTTTTTTAATGTACAAAACGTGATTCACACGCAACATCTTACTTCTTTAACTAGAGAAAGTTAAAGTCTAGATATGTGGAGGTGAGTAACATTGTTCAAAAACAGCAAGACAGAAAGCCTTGTTTGATGGTGTTTGGGATTAATCTGATTGCTGTATTAGTGGCAATATGGAGACTGACCTCAGGACGTAGGGACACAACCCATGGGGAATTTTCTTGAGTTTTTTCCTTTCATACTATCTCTACACTGCAATACAAGAAAAAAAGTATTTTCTTTATTTCTGTATATCAGCTGGTGAGCATGCCAAGTCTTTTGGCATTGCATCATGTATGTAGCCATAAAATGCATTTAAGACAACGTTTACAAGATTATCCCTTTAAAGTAAGTCTGTTAAAGTCAGCCAGAGACAGCGCTTTCAGTCGACTTGCAAGCTGTAGTGATAAAATCACTGCCTGCTTTGACCATCTCTTTGTGAAATTAATGACCAGTTGTTTCAAATATTACAAAGTGCTGTGCGAGAATGAAAAGTTTGACCAGGCATATCTAAGGGGGGGACAGGGCTGTGCATCGTTGTATCGCGTCCTCCAAAGTCTAAATAGTAACAGGATTTCTGTCTGAGAGTGAAAACTTGATTGCCTGTGCAAAAATATAAAATGTATAGCTTATATTTGCATATTATTTCCCAGGAAATCATGACAACAAAGTATGAGATGTCTAAGCTAGAGTGAGGCAAAACACTTCTAGCCTTGAGCTGACATGGAGGGAGAACACAGCAGCTGTCCCCTGACTCTGCAGCTGGGTTTCCTCCAGGATTTCCAGTCGGATGGTGGTGGAGTGCCATTAAGTTTTTCAGGGGATCCTTCTCAATGGCTGCTGCTTCGCAGGGTGGTGCAGGTCACAATTTAGGAGGACCTCTGCTCATTTCCTCAACTTTTCAAGAACACAGAACTCTGCCAGAGTAAGACTGTCTTTTCACCGACCAACTGGTTCACCTTTTCCCTGATATGATCAGTTTTGAGCCTTTCTTTCCAAAGAGAATGTTTCATTTTATATTAAGTGCTGTATTTATTTCTGTTATGTCGATGTGAATTTATTTTATCAGAGAATTAGGAACAGTGGGCCTCATGCATGAACATACTTTCAAATATACATTATGTGTCTTTTTGAGGGTATTGGTTGTACTAAAATTAGATGCTTATTTATGGTGGAGAAAAATCATTAAAAGGCTTTTTTTTTCTCGGTTAATGTCAAGCAAGTGAGTAAGAATGATTTATCTAAGCTATTTTTCAGCCAGAAGAGAAACAGAGAGTTTGACTTCCGTGTGTTTGATTAATTTCAAGCAGGATCTTTTTTTATATATATAAATATATAATTGTCAAGTTTGCAAAAGTTAAGGTATTCACTAAACGTTCTGTATTTTTCATGAGACCATGCACACTTTTTCGTTGTTGCCAGCATTTCAAATCGGAGAAAAATTCAAATATTGTAACTTTGAATAGGATTTGCTCATATGCACTTTGAAGATCAAAGCTGTGCCTACATGTAGTTTTTGTATGAGGCCTAATCTGTTCAGGAAACTGAGAGTAACATGTATAAAAGTGTTGTTCATGTCTCGGATTGAAACTACCCAGCATCCTCATTATTGATGTGTGAGTGATGGTGAGAGGAATGGTGCGTCAACAAGTGATATGTGTAATTTGAAGTGTTACTGGGTTCAGTAGTGTAGAGCTGGGGTTTGCAGTCGTGTTTTAAATCTACTGTATGTGTGTGGGTGGCCCAGAGTTTGTGTCCTCTGAAATAAGGAGCAATATACTGTATGTATGTTGATATGGAGTTGGAGTATGGAAATTGTCATTATTTATTTGTGTTTCAAGTGTACTTATAAGTTGTTAAAGTGTGTGTTCATCCACGTTTACTCTATAAGTGTGTTTACATGTGTGCTTCCATTTTTTTAATGACTTGGATCCTGAACAATCTTTCGATGTATTAGGCAAAATGGCAAAACTGCAGCTTGCGTCGTGTTTCTTTGCAGTGTTTGTGTTTGTTTCACAGACACCTTAGTAACATTCATCTTTCAGAGAAGTCTTAATATGTTTATTTTTTATGTGCATTTCTGAAAATGGATGGCATGGTGTTTTTGTCGGTGTAGTTTTGGAGTCAAAACACTGTCGTCATCTTCATGTTTGTTCTCTTGAGTAAATGTAACAGCGGGATTTGTATTCTTGTCTGTCTAAGCCATCCCATAATATGACGCACTAGATAAGTTATGTGGTTAGCACAAGCACAAGCTGATCATCTGAATGGGTTTATAACGTCACTGTTCTGTTTTTTGTTTTGTTTTTTTTGGTTGGAAACATGGAATAATTGTGCTTATGATGGCAAGCTGTCCTTCTGTTATATAAAACTGCAGACACCTGCAGTGGACCTTGATTATTTGTACAGATGGGTCGTGGCTCATTCCTTGTTATTTCATAATTCCACAGGTGCAGAGGTGTCTGGATAATATGACTCGACTGTTTTTTTGTTTTTTTTTAACGAGTGTCATGAGGAACTGGGCTTAAACTTTTCATACCAGCTGTTTTCTTTCTCTCTTCCTTCTCAGGAAGTGTGTACACTCAGATTAAATATGAAAAGAACACAAGAGAATGTTTGTTTCCTGATCTATGATTTTCAGTGTTAATTTGGCAATAAAAACACATATTTTACTACGGAGTTAAAAATCTGTTCTTAAAGCTGTCTCAAGAATATCAGATTCAAGAGGAAAACAGAAGAAACTGTGGCATGAATGGGCTATTGTGAGGGAAATTAGGATGAATGATAACATGATAATGAAATGCAGAGGCTGAAAGGCTGAGAGGAACATTTGAATGAAGCCCAGTTGCTGTAAATATAAACACTGATTATTTTTTTTTCCTCAAGCCATTGGCTCCTTATACCCTTGTGACTAAGAAGACTGAAACAACATACACTCCACAAACAAACCAACCTATTTGTCATGACAACATTACATGTTTTGTGAAGGCCATACTGGTTTAACCTTTAAATTAACTTTAAACCAGGTACTCAAACACCGGTTTCAGAATTTGTACCCTTCTCCATTTAAGAAGACAGACTTTGAAATGAGCTGTTCCTCTGCTACAGTACCTGGTTTAAAAGCTCAAACAACAGGGGCCATACACTGACTTCACAAATAAAACCAACACAATCTCTTTGTGCAGACAAACAGTAAAACGTTCTTCTTGATAAAAGCTGTGGAGAACCTGGGTCAGAGAGGCTTCCTCTTTGACAGTTTTACATCTGAGCAACCTGCTACACTAATTTATTACTTTTTCACAACTGTTTTCTTGTCTTCTAATGAGACTGCATCAAATAGTATGTTTTTGGCATCAAACATAAATATGTCATTATTATGGCCTGTAATGGGAGATTATAGGCCACTTCAAAGTCAGAGACCAAAGCAAAGGGACCTTCATTCTGCTTTTCTATTACTCTCACATATTTCTGGACTTCCTTCAAACATTTATCCCACATGAAAGATGATCCACAGACGACCTCTCCCCTCTCCAGCATTAGAAAAGTAGAACAAAATTCCTCCACACTGCCTTTCATTCAGGGCTAATCCACCAGCAACACACGTGTCTCTTTTCTGTTCAGATGGAGATCCATAGATAAAAAATATTTCTGTAGTTTCACTTGACTATGATTTATGCTTTCGTGCTTGCGGGGGCAAAGTTAAGAGATGTTTTAGGAAACTGTACTGTAGCTCACCATTTTTACTGCCTCTGGAATTTCAAGAATTCTTGATGTGGAGATTGTTTCCTCCTTTTTGTGGAAAGGTGCATGTGCTTTTTGTGGGTGGCATGTGACCAGGAGCTTTAAAGTCCAGCTACACGGGAAGGACAAACACACACCGTAGCCCTGCAGCTAAATACCAGACTTTAGCTGTATTTGTGCCCATTTCAACCAGCAGTTCAGCACTGACAGCTAACAAGGCACAGGAAACTTTACACTGGTAAAGGGGAGCGGTGGTTCAAGAACAAATAATAAGCTTCATTGTACTGTTATTTACTGCACTGTGCGTACCGACTGAATGTGTGTTTCTCGTATTCTGTCCAGCCTCAGTGGATGGTGCACTAAAGTCACAGTGAGCACAGAGAGGAAGACCAGAGAGAGTCTAGTCATCGTGTTTCTATGACTCCGACATAAAACGCGTGTAAACCACACTACACTGGCTTTGCCTCAAGGCCCTCACTGTATATTTTTATCATTACTCTCCAGCAAATGGCTTGTGTTATGTAGCTCAGTGCTCTCCAATTGTCTCTGGCAATATCCTTCTGCCTGAGAATGGATGAAACATGTGAACATCAAACAGCCTGAGCACAAGCCTGAAACAAAGGATGCAATGTGAGTGCTTCTGGTCTGGTTACTGAAGGAAATTAGGCCCGCCATTAAGGCATGTTGTCATTTTCAAAGCAATGTGTGCCGTCAGGGCATGTGTTTTGATTCTCACCATCCACTCCCTCCTGAAAGCATCCAGCTCTTCTGGCCCCTTTTATTGCAATGTAAACCCCTGGATGGAGACGGGAGAGGAGTGAAGGAAGTTAAGAGAACACATGTGGTGAACATTAGTCTCTTCTTTCTGTAACACATAGACACACTGAGATATGTTTTCGAATAGTTCCTTGTATTCAAGTCAAGTAGAAATACTGTGAAACTCCTTTTGTTTCCAAGACATGTGGGAAATGCTACTTTGACTTGTATTGCCTGTGAACTTGGTAATATTATAAAGCACACATTCTTCCTCTCTAACCTTTTAGCCATTCATTCAGGGAACCTTTTATAGCAATCCAGCATTCATTTATCAACTGTGTTGGTTTGCATTTCGCTCATTAAAATTCACTCTTAATGGATGTAGAATGAGAACAAGCAATGCCACAGGAACATTTACAGGAACACACTGTTCAGTATCAAGTGAGGTAGTCCTAACAAATACTGAAATGTTGGACTGACTTTATTTCAGTTATGCAGAGACAATTAAAATTCCAGATAAATTATGTAGTGCATTGGCAAGCTAGCCAAATCATCTATGATTTCGAGTATAATGAGACTATTTCTGGGTAACATACAGAATATGAGTAATAGAAGAAATATGCCCAGGTACAGAACTGCATCTACTGTTTTAAAAAAACTCCCTTAGTATAATGACTGGTGCCTTAAACAAAGCAAGCTAGTACAAAAAAAACAAATATACAGTATATGATGGAAGATAAACATGTTGCGCACAGTATGTTACAATGTAAAAACCAGCAACAATATTTCCAATAAATTAGAGCCACAGGAGCACTAATGTCTTACAGGGATTTATCATCAATAAAGCGAGGGCAGTGCATCAGCCCCAGGGCCTGACCCTGAGCTGCTCAGACATGATCTATGATGGACATAAAAATACAAACGTAGAGCAACAGTAATGACAAAAATAGTTATCCATCCCTCCCCTTTGTTTAGCTCGTCTCCATGCATTGAGACGTACTCAGTCAAACATCATCAGTCATAGATCATACTGACACTACTTAAAGAAGCATCTGTGATGTGTTTTGGCATATATTGTTATATATTGTTATATTCATAACTGTTAAAGTGAAAATACAACTTTTTTTATTTTAACTTATCATTATGAAGTTGATGTTGATTGCACAATATAATAGCTACAGAATAATGACATCATCAGCATTTAGATTGTTTTCCTATATGCTTTGCTTTCTCTATTGCAATTTTGTCTGAGAATGAAATTTTGTGGAAAAATGAAGACTTGATTTACAGCAAGAAAGTGCGTCTGCCACTGCGTAACAAAAAAAGTAAGAGGATAGTGCTTTTGTTTTACCCAGTAGCTATTGGTAGCTTTCTTCGGGTAGTGGAAATGGAATGGAATGGACTGTGGAAGAACCAGAGCAACTGTGGAAACTCTACACAAGCCCCGTTGTAAGAGGAGGCAAAGGAGGCGTAGAGGGAGAAAGATGGAAACCAAGATAAAACAGGAGTGAACCTCAGATGGACATTCACTTAATTGGGAGATCCATGGTCAGATTGGGACAGAAATTCAGCCCTGGACTCATCCGCTGAGATTGGACAGAAGGCCGGTAAAGAGACTGACTGGGCCATTAAAAACTTTATGGATTTTTTTTAAGGTCCACTGGCCCACCAGGATTTGTCCCAGTAGTCCTGATGGACAGTCCAACTATGGAAAGAACTGACATTGAGTTGGCCTTATTTCTACTGAATTCATTAATAACAACACCTGCCTACTTATTAATGCAACCGGATGTTTTACTCTGCCTTAATCATAGGACTGAGATCAAATTGGAATTCTTACTTGTTTTGGACAGTAGCAAGGCTGATAGCTGAACAGTTGAAATGTTGTCTATTGTCACTTTAAATACTGTCACTCTCTCTCTCTTTTGGTAATTTGGCCACTGAACAAATGTTGGCCTGCGACTGCCTGCTCAGACAAATGAATTTCTGATTGGGGATGAAGAAACAGTATCAGTAAAATCAGTGCCCACTACGCACTCTTTCCTGTTCCTCTTCACCTTTCTGTTTCTCGTCTTCCTCCTTTCAAACCTTGCTCTCAGAAGTTGTAAGGTGAAACCATAACGTGAACCCTGGCCACATGCTTGGCCTGGAAGGTGCGGTCGCTGTACTCAGACATGTCCACATCAATGCTGATCTCCTGTGGTCCACGCAGCTGCTGGACCAGTATTAGCTCGCCAGTTTGTCTGTCTGAACGCTGCATGACAAAGATGCCTCGGGAGTTTCCACCCACTATGCCGAAGCGCAGGCTGTCTGGACCGGTGCGCCCGGGGGCTGCTGCAGTCGCCATACGGAAGAGCGTGGCAGGAGTCTGCAGTTTGGAGGGCAGAGACAGGTAGTGGAAGGACACGGTCTTAGGAGCCTGGTGGCAGGAACGGCTGTCCATGGGGCAGGGGTTTCTCTCACACTGACTGCAAGACAGAAATGCAGCTATTTTAAGCCGGGGCCATTACAGGACAAAGTGGTAAATGGTTTCCATTCTCCATGTGTTTAACAGTTGTCATGGAGAAATGGTTACATAATTAATCTATCCCTGTGAGAGTGTTCAAAACGGTTTCTTTTTGACTAAAGAGAAATGACACACATACACACAGCACATTTGAGGGTCAAGTTCTCTAAAGTATTAAATCATGACTGTCAATCTTTTTTTTATTGTGGGCAGAACTTGTTGCAACAATAAGAAAGAGAGTAGACAACATTTCTGCCTGCATATAAACCCTGCAGGTCCCCATCTTACTTCTCATCTCACTAACACTAGGCTTGTCTAGCTCTCTGCATAATAATACATAATGTATAAGAATACATAATGTACCAATGTATATACAAATTTACATATAATTCGATTTTGGGAGTTTTTTTTGCCACTGCCAATCATACTAGAAAGACAGAGAACTGTTTTTCCGAAGATATAATTTTGAATAGTTTTATTTGCTGAGATCTTCCTTCATCACACCATCATCTGCAATTTGTTTTAATTTCTTGCAGCTATGAGTAGTTATTTCCTTTAAGCACTGCTTTGTGGGACATACCACAAGGATTTAATATGCATACTGACACCTGTAAATATATTTCATTCAGTCACTCACTTTTTCATTGTGAATGAACTAAAAATTCAGAACCTGCTCCACATATGTAGTACAGAATTGGGACATAGCTAACGGCTTACTCGATTTCCTTCTTTCTTCCTTGTTGCAAGTTTTTTTTCCTAAACATTTATCCATGCCCTTTGCTGGCAGTGGAGTAGTATTTCACCACATTGATGGTTCACTAGAAGCAGACAGAGCTTTGTTTCATACTTTTAAATAAGGCAGCTTGCTGATGACTGGCAAACAGTGAGATGGGAGTTGTAATGTCTCCTAACCTTTGCACAGACGTTCTAAGTGGTTTTAAAGAACAAAAAATGACGTAATTCAGTCAAGTTCTGCTGAGCATGCACGTTCTTTGTCAGGAAAGATTTGTATCACCATAATACACCAATAACCGCAACTCTTTTTTTTATTGTCATCATTTCTGTTAGTCATGGTCACACTGTATTGACTAAAGTAAGATCCGGGAACATGGAGGCATCACTACAATGATTGGGCAAGACACTGGAGCAGACAGGGTTTTATCTAAAGCACTTTTCTTTGAGAGTAAAACTGAAAGTGAGTGCACCCAAAATGTCCCTCATTGCACTGTAATACCAGGAACACACAACTACAGCAGGTACAGCCAGTCAAAGTTGAACCAAGAGGTTGGTGGGGAAACTGTGATGGATGTTTATAACAGTTTTAGTTATGGTTTCAGTGGCCGCCTTCGATTCCTCCTCCAAAAAAAAGTTTGGTTAACTTGGCTGTTAGTGGTGTTGTTTCGTTGTTAGATCTCAGCAGTTGCCATGGTGACTTCAATATTATTTCTATGAAATGTTATACCAATGATGGTCAGAACTACCAAAAATAGGTCCACACTTGTATGAAAGTGGTTTAGCTGGAGAACCTGAGGCTGTAGCACCTTGCTCAAATGCACCTCTTCCATGACAGATCTTTCTCACCACCACGCCCATTAGTATCTCACAGTTGAATCTGATTTAGTATGCATAGGGTCATTTGAAAGTTGATGACAATTTCCTGCTGAAACAGGGAAGATGTGGTCCTGGTTTATATTTTTCTGCATGTATTCACTGACAGAACAAATGATAAAGAAGACAAACAGGTCACCCTGTGCTGTATCCACTTACAAGGGAGATGTCTTGACGTAGCTGATGTTGCCATGAGAACGGGGACACTCGGGGTTTACACACTGAAAGCCTCCACCCGTGTTGATACAAGTTGTCCCTCGGCTACAGTTGTGCTGCTGGCTTAAACATTCGTCCACATCTGGAAGACAAAACAGCAGAGGCATGTAAGAATGAGAAGCGGGGAGAGAGAGACTTGCCAGACTGACTCCCTGCTTCCTGGTTACCACAGTCTGAGCAGGGGGTGCTGTGCTGTGATTGTTTATTTGGTTTTTTAGTTTAGTCTCCCACAAACGCCTCATGTCCTAAAGATCCCTTCTGCTGGGAAAGGGTGAGGTCATTCATTCCACTGGCAAGCACTGTAAGCTTCAGAGGTGCTAATGAAAGTGGTACCAAGGTTTGCAAAGACCAACAGACACCCCTGCAGAAACTAAAAACTCTGCTGCTAAAAGGCTCCTCGTTTTTCTAAATCACAGGTAGGCTATTCCTCTCTGGAGCTACATACCCAGCCAGATCTGTGGCCAGGATCCCTGTGAATGAGCCTTTGTCCTCTGTTGCTTCTTGTCACTCACCCTCACAGCTCCGCCCATCTGGGAGCAACTTGTAGCCGGTGGGGCAAGAGCAGTGGTACGATCCGGGTACATTCACACACTCGTGGACACACAGCTTCCCTCCTTGGTCCAGCCGGTACACTTCACACTCATTTACATCTGTCAAGAAACAGAAAAAGAAATGCATGTACAGTACATGTGCGTCTTAACCATGCATCACATGACCAGGCCAAGGCATTGTGCAGAAAGAAGTGACTTGGAGGGAGGAGGTATTTGGGATATAGGTAATCATACATGTCAATCAGTTTACAACAGGAACCAAGGTATGTTGTCGTCATCAGTATTAAGTCCCTCAGTTTTGCACTTTGCACTTTCTTGGACATAAACACATTTGGAGCAACTGCATGAAAACTCTCATTTCAAAATGTTACTCAACCAATTACATCTTAAAAACAACTGAACTGTGACCTAAATGAATGCTAATCAGCTTGTGACCTCTCGAGAGGATTATTTTGTTTGTCACAGACTGGTTCTACAGATTACACCCATTTGAAACCATATTAATCTCTGGAGGAGTAAAAGATTCAGGTATTCAAGGATCTAACATCTGCTGTTTGCCCTGCGGCGATGTCGTTGAGCAGGGCGGCCAGCTTGAGGGGAACTGCTCTGTAGCTGACCCTGCCTCCCCGTGAGGAGGAGCAGCAAAAGGGGAGAACGTCCCTACAGGGATCAGTTAAGTAACACCTTATTACAGCTCACCCTGACAAATACTGTTGTCAGAGGTGCCACTCATGTGAAAGCCTGCATCACAGCTGCAGTGTTGGGCTCGGTTCACTTGGGCACAGCGAGGTCTCCGGCTGAACGCTGGATCGTTCATAACACTCCACTCAGGTGGTGCTGCATTAGGGGAAGAAAATATGAAAGTATGAAAGTTAAAACTACTATTGGACCCAGAGCAGAACACATTGTACACACACAAACTCACAGTGGTAGATCTCAGTTTGAGTCTGAGGCATTCATTTTTGTGGTACTGACCTGTCTGGGTATGGTGCTGACAGTGAGAACCACTCCAGTTCTGGGGGCAGGTGCATTTGTACTGGTTAACACCTTCCACACAGGTACCTCCATTTTGGCAGGGATTACTTGCACACTCGCTTATATCTGAGAGAGATATTTGGAGAGAATAATCTTAACTTGTCAAGAAACTTGCAGCTTTCTTCAGCGATCTCCAGTCATTTTTAATCTGAACCCCATATACTCATTTTATCACCATACTGACACATATATTTTAGCCAGTCATATTAGAGCTACTTCCTTCTGAAAAACATATTTGTGAGATGAAAATGAAAAAAACCTGGCTGAAGAAATGTCTGCAGTTCTATTTATCAAACAACATAATGAAAAAAGATCTGTTTGAAACACTTTTCAAAGAATATGAAGAAAAGAGAACTACAGGAGAATTTTCTTCAGGTTTAACTGAAAAGCAAAAGACTGAGTGTGTAAAAAAAATACAGAAGAAACAAATGAAAGAGCCTCTGTAAGTCTTTCCTGTCTACCATTCATCCATAGAGCGGGAATGAGAGTCCACCCAATTTGATAACTGATACTTCAGAATGAGAAACTGGTACTGTAATTATGGACACAGTATGTCAACTGCAAGTCAGCGATGCCCTTTTATTTATTCCATTTGCGGAAAAGTAGCAGTTCTATTCATGAAATCTAATGACTATCATTATTAAAGTGTAATTCAAGAAAATCCATCTGCATCTTCAAAGTTAAAAATCGAAGTTGTTGCTGTTAGTCTATATGGACTTGTGCTACATTTTACTCATAACTTTCTACCTTTGCAAAACATATAAGACAAAAATAATAAAATCCTTTGTTTTTTTTAAGATTTAAAGGCTTTTCTTTTCAGCAAAACAAACAGGTGTGAAGTAGGTTGCTGTCAACACCTTCTCAAAAAGTTCCCATAAATATTTCTCAGGTTTACAGCAGTTCTACTTGTTTTCATGCAAACTTCATATATACTTCTTTACAAGCTTTTTATGGTCTCCACTTTAACATGAGCAAATTAGTATTGCTGTAAATGCCTTTGACTGTGAGTAAGAGCACAGCAGTGTTGGAAATGTTGTGATACTTGTAGCTACTGAATACATACTGTATGTACGGTGTAAAGTGTAGATCCATTCAATCACTCACTAATGTTAAGTGTGTTGACTTAAAAATAAATAAAACATAATAATAAATAAAAAAGAGGCCGACAAGATGATAGGTATATGTATAAAATAAACTTTCACTGAATAAAGAAATACTACAAACTGCAAAGTGTTGACAACATCAGAAGGTAAGACGACCCTGATGGGTGACCTCCTGGCAGCTCTAAAGCAAGTTCTGTGAAAATTAGGAAACCAATGGATAAATAGTACATCATGCCTCATGATCTTTGCTTCTGTAGCCAGCTCTAAGAGTTGTGCAGATGGCCTCTGCTGCTCTTTAAGCTCCAGCGCTGAAGCCATAGTATGCTGGATGACAACCAATCCCTTTAATGTTTATTTGGCTTGCCCCAGGGGCCACCGCTGGGCCATAACATGAAAAGACCCACTTCAATCTCCTAATTATTTTTAAACCTTTTTTTTAACTTTAAAGTTTTCAGACTCTGTCAATGCTGCTTTTTAAGCATGACTAAATTTAGACCTCTTGTGCTGGGCTGAAAAACAACACGAACAGGGATAATACTGTGTAGAGTCGAGCCTTCTCGTGTTGGTTTAACCATGAATGTCAATAAACGTATGCACATGTTTGACTGAGTGTGCCACTTGGAATTTTTGGAAGAGTGCCATCAGCAGAGGCTGAAGAGGCTATCAATTGCATGCTTAGCATACTTCTGTGCTATCAGACCATGGTGTGGGTATAATGTCTGGACCTAACCCCGTCCAGTGGGACTGCTGTCAAAGAACTGGGGAAACATGAGCAAGAGAGGAGGGGGGACGGGGAGGGGGTGGACAGTAGTCCAACCACTGCTGTTCATGAGGAGTAGAAACCTGGAGGGGAAGGCACCCCACAGTGGAATGCAGTACAGGTGTTTTTCTGTGTTCAGAGACATTTAATGCCATTTTAACGAGGGCTTCATTCAGTATGCTGAGGAGCTCCAGCCCTTCCAAAGAATGGCTCTTTTCTCTGCATGTTATCTGTGTGGATGTGTGTGAGGAGCTCAGTTTGGCTTCTGGGCTGCTGTCCCTTTCTGCCTGGCTTTCAGACACTGCTGAGCCAAGTTCGCCCTAAATGAGTGTGGGGATTTTTGCTCAGCAGTGAATAATGCACAGATATAGCAGCCCTGGCACAAAACATTCCACCAAATCATACATACATTACAATAGGTGGTAGTGGATGTGTGTTTGTATGTGGAGAAAATATTGGGGGTGAAAAGCACCTAATCCTGTGATGAAAACATATTGTAGCTGAAATGAAATTTCACCTTGTCTCACACATGGTCAGAAATGAGGATTTGAGGCACGTTAACTATAAACTGTAAACTCCCAGTGAGACTCACCTTTACAGATGGCACTGATGCCAGTCCAGGTGCCATTGTCCCGGCAAACACGTGTGGCAGAACCGACAAGATGGTAGCCCTGGGAACAAGTGAAATGGACCTCATGTCCAACAAAATACTTTGAGCCAAACTTGGTTCCATGAGCTGGGGCTTCCAGGGAGGGGCAGGTGGTGGGAGCTGTGGGAGAGACACAGACAGCACGAGAGGAAGGCTGGTCAGATGTGGAGTAAGCCTCCTGACATCCTCTGGCATTCTCTGCCTGGGGATATACACGTGTCACTGGGCAGTGGAGAGCCTTCATGGGAAAGAATGGTTCAAATGCCTCATTTACAGTCAATCAGCAGAGGACCGGCCATTCCACTGAGTCAGAATCACATCAGCAGCCAAATGCTATACCATGTTGCATGTTCTGGAACGCTCAGTGCTTGTATAATATATAATGTGATTACATTACATAACATTGTGAATGGATTACATTTTTGACTTTTATGAGACGTTTGTGCTTCCTCCAACTTGGAAGATTGTGAGAAAATGTTTCCTACCCTTTCAACCTCAAGTGAAAACAGTACATTTCAGATAAGTCTCGCATTGCCAGACCTCAATCATGTCCAGCTCATGTTTGTAGTACAACAGCCAATTCTGTCTCATTGTGCCTTTTTCTGACCAATTTTTGTGTCAGATGTTTTGCAGCCTTGTGGATGGGGTCAGGCTACACAAGAGAACAGTGTGTGCAATATGTATGAACATCACTTGAAAAAAGGGAAAGAATACATCAATATAACAATAATTAAATCCAAATACTATTGGAATTGATCCTGATATAAGCACTTAAAGCAGGTGGTGCATTAATTCAACTCATTTTATTGACCCTTTATTGCTGCAAATGTAAAATATCAGCTTCTTCCTGTCTTGCCAAGTACTCTCCACAGAGTTATGGACTGCACTCGTCCATCACTAACAAATTGGCCTGACTGTCTGCTGCCAAACAACACAATTCCACAAATCCACTTCCCCAGTCAAGTACCCAGCTCTGTAACTGAGATGGCCTCGTGCTGTTGGATGAATCTGTAATCCCTTAACACAAGATCTTTATTGTCACTTGTTGACACAAAAAAAAATTGTTGAAGCTTCAAACAATTGAGTGTTCCTAGAATGTTGTAAATTTAATACTTGGAATTTTTTTATTGTCTTCAACTTCTTTCTTTAACGTCTTTCACTGAATTACTGACCAAAAACTTCAGTATGTGTATGAAACATTATACAGCATGGACTGCAAATTAAATGACTAATCATTTGGTAAAAACAAATGGTAAAAAGAAACTAAATGCATAAAATAATCCAAAGTACAGATTAAATGATGCCCTACTTATAGTTTTACATCCAACTTTACTGTGTGGAGCAAATCTAGATATTGATTCTGTATGTTGATTTATGTAGAAATATTTCTACTTACAATATCTATGCCAAATGGTCAAATAAATAGATTATGGTAGAATATATAGAGTATATGAAAAAAAACATGCTTCTTTGACATCCTTTAAACAAACAATAGTTTCTAACTTCTATAAATAATATTCATTTATTTACCTGAGCTTCAGCTTTGCTGTGTTAAAATCAATTTATGCATACATGATGTAGGAAATATTATGGTGACATTATGTACACCCCTGTATAGTGAAAACACCTGTGCTTTTCCCACTATCATTAGTAAAGATGACAAATACAAATGAGTTTGACAACTGTTGTTATCGGTTTATTGCTCACCAGCTGACTGGTCTGCTTGAGGTAACTTGGAGACAGAGTTCTGAAGCGCTGCCAGCTTTGACTTCATGATCCTGAGACCCTCGGTAAATCGCATCTCCTGGCCTTTCAGAAACTTCTCCATTTGACGGAGCACCCCAACCACCTGGTGCTTATCCATGCACGTCTGTGAAGAAAGCGTGAGCAGTATGAGCAGAATTAAGAGCTGTAAAAGAGTCCCAGTGAAATCTTTCTAAATGCAATGACTTTCCAACAAGAAAAAACAAGCACAGTAATAAATGTTCTCTCAGTTAAATGGTCATAAAATGTAAAACATGAGCGATGAATAAACATTAATTTGCAGCTGTGGAGCATGATGTCATTGAAACTAAATCCATCTTATTCGTAGGCACATGGTCGTTAAGGTTTTCATTGAGTTTTCATTGATATTAAAATACATTATGTAACACTGACAGAGCATATTAGTGACAGGTTTTTTTTTATTTTGCCTGCATGATACAGTAACTCATCATGACTTCTTTTACTTAAAACGATTTCAGCTTTCCACTGTTTTCCATTAGACCTCATTGCTCTCAAGTTGAGATATTCAAGGCCTACCATCTCTCTTCTTCTCTCCCTCACCCCTTTTCCACTTACTACCACAACTCCAGTGGCAGACACAGCTGGACAAAAGCTGTCTGGCAGATGTCAGTGGGACCTAAGTCCAAAATGCTGTTCCTCTGTATATTTTGCATGGTGGTAGGAAGGCATATGCTCATTGGATAATCCTGAATGGGCAGACTGAAAACAGCATGGGTGCCACTAGCAGTTACTTGAGGGAGAAAGCTTGTCAAGCCATTACAAAGTTCCTCAGAGAAAGTGCCTCTAATCCTTTCAGGAGGGTTTATTAATCACATGCTCATTGGAACAATTTCTCTGTGCGGCATGCTTTAAATTCCTGCGCTGGCATTTTTAGGGCTTTGTACTACAACAACTAATTTCAATACATTAAAATTCACATTGTGCACTTAGTTTGGACCTGTGCAGTAGTTAGATAGTTCTCTGCTCCTTTTACCTGCCCCAGGCAAAGGGGAAATGCCACCAGCTGACAAGACATGAGAGGATTCAAATCCAGATGCTACAATGAATTTTCTTTTTTTTGAAATTCAAAAAGTATGAAGTCATTTCTCCAGTGGAAATTGCAGACTGTGATCACAAAACCCTGCAAAACTTAAAATTCCACATAATGGATTGAAGCCAGTATTAAAAAACAATGTTATTACTTGTTGGGAGTTAAAATGCAAGATTAGGATATCATGAATTACTTATCATCAAATAGGCCTGTATGCATATTTCCAGAATAAGATTTGATATAGTCACACACTTTATTGACTCAGTTTTCCAGGCGGCAGATCTTATTGGACAAGTGAGTTGTTTACATGAACTAGTGTAAAGTAAATTACTCTTACCTGGACGGCAGCATGGCCACTCTGGATAGCTGTCAAACACAGCAAAAGCAAACACCTGCGTCGAAAAGACAGTGCCATCCTTTAATGTCCCGTAATAATACTTTCCCCTGGTGATGTTCTTCAAGATTTAGTCGGCTTGTTGTTGTTTTTTTGTTTGTTTTGTTTTTTCGGTGATTCGATTAAATCAGTTATCGCTTGTAAAATTAGGTTAAAGAGTTAAATAGTTTGGATGATGCTCATCAGGTGTCTGAGACAGAGATGCGCTCCTATCTCTGGAGCTGTGCTCTTGGAGAGTTCAGCCTCTGAGCTCTGCGCGCCACCTAAATTTCCTGCAGCAAGAATCCCTCCCACCGAGATACTCCCAAACACTCACAAGTTTTTCTTTTTACATCTATCTCTGTGTCTGCTGACAAGGAAAGTTTTTCACAGTATAAAGTCAAGTAAAAGTATAGTAGGACATATATGTTTGTTTACAGTGCCATTAAAGGTAAAAACAATTGTTTTCCTTGCAAATTGAATGACTGGATTTCTTCAAAATAAAACTACATCCCTCAAAATATTGTTAAGTTCATTCCGGAACAGGTCGATGACTGAATCACCTAAAATGACCAAGGTATCTGTAATACAGCTACATAGTTCACTGTTATGATGTGAAGTTCACTGTTCAGTCTACATTGTTTTGCAGACTAGGAACTGCATTCGTCTTGAGCCTGTTGTTATTCTCTGAACACATTACACACTGCTGGAAGTGCATTATGCTACTTACCGTTACACAAACAAAGTATGGATGAGTCTGTTAGGGTCTGACGTGTATAGTCAGAGCGACACCTGGTGGTACCTCACTGGACTGCACGAGCGCGTCCAACGGTCGTGCACGTTGTGCGTGCGCGTACGTGAGCCCGCGAGCGTAACAATACAAGGAAAGAAATACATCGCTACTAAAAAAAGACATTTAGCCGTAGCTGTTTTGCCTTTTAAAAAATGGCATAAACTCGGGTCATTATAACTGCGTAATAATCTCAGCCATGAATTAAAACAGCGGACAAAGGACAAAACTAAACGTCGTATACACTTCATTGTTGCAGATGTTGAACTTAACTGGCACTGCTCTGAACCAATAAGAATCGCAGCTCTCTTTACCCGAGCGACGTTTGACCAATTGCTGAAGAGGGTTTGTTGTATGCAAGTTAGATAGATCCGGACAAGACTATATATACGTGGAGGAATACATAATAGAGGAATGTGTTGCAGAACTCAGAAGCCATTTTGAGATGATGTCCCTGTTGAGAAAACCTATGAAGATGCTGAAATCAACGAGCATGGTTACATTTCTGTCTGTTTCTCCCTCCGTCTCCTCTATTTCACCATGGCAGCTGTCAACCGACGGGACATTAGCAAAGCGGGGTATCAAGCTGTGCTCACAGAGTTAAAACGTCATTGATATGAAAGAGGAGAGTGTCTGTTTACTGTCTCTGTCGAGACATGTAACACCGTGAGTTTTTTCCAGTCTGAAATCTTCCAGCATCTCTCACAACCCAACGTCTCCTTGAGTGACTGTGTTAATTCACTCTTGTACCGGAGAGAAGGGAGGCAGATCCGTTTTCCAATGGCTTCTGTGAGCCTTGTTTCCAGTCCCCCAGCCCCTGTTCTTGACAAAAACATGACAGACTCTGAGCTTGCAGGGGATGAAAGGTCGAGTAACATTCTTGTGCAATTGTTAATACGCTCATCTGTGCGTTTCAGTGCTGTGGGTCTACATGCTTGTGTTACTGTTTTCTTCTTTTAACCATTAATTGCAGGGTATAGAGCCATTTCCACGGTTTCCCCCCTCAAAAATCTTTGCATGCCTCTTTGGTGCAGTTGAATAACGCTGTCCAAAATAGCCTAGATATCCCATCTCCGTGTCGACAAGACTCATTCATGATCATTTCCATGCAAGATCGCAGACCTCATCGTATGTGTTGTTGTGGCACTGGGATGGGTTCATGGCTTCATTGTTGCCATCTGCAGGAGACTATGCAAATGACTATGATGTAAATGCCACGCCCATCCTCGTACTGTAGTCCCCCTACTGGGCTAAAGGCAATACTACGGAGAAGGGTTCACTCAGGGTTGAGATTATGTGCTACTGCTGGTTTTAGGCCATGCCTGCGTCCTTGTGATTGCTTTGTAAACTTAACAGGACTGTCAGATCATGTGAACAAAGGGTTACACCAGATGATTTCACTGATTTCAACCAAAGAAGAAGAATCAGCTGGTGTTAGTGTTTAGTTTGGTGAAAAGCTTGATTGCACCTGTTACCTCTTACAGATTTAGACCTCTGATTTAAGTTCTTAAACTGGGCAAGAAAAGTCATGTTGAACTCCAATAGGAACTTTCGGTACTACTGTAGTGCTGAGTAAGGGGATTGTGGTTTTATTGCACTTGTGGTGTTACTTTATTATTCTATGGAATCACTGGAAAACTCATGTTTCTATAAATACTGAATGGTTATGCCTAGTATTTGCCTACATTTGTTATCAGTCTTGAGGTAGGTATGATTACAGGTAAAAATGAAAATAGGTAAGGGTAGTTTCAGGCCATTTTTACTCACTCATATTCTGAATATTTAAGTGGGCAAATTTTTTATCGTGGACCTTGAGGCCTTTGCTGCATTAACAGGACTAAAAGTGAAGGTTAGGTACAGCATTATGGTAGCTTTGGCTGTCGAGGGTTTTAGGTTGATAGCTGAGCTGCACTGGTGTCATAGGAAGAGGTAGCGAGTGTCTGTGAAAACAACCCTAGATCAGTGGGTGGACATATTTTCCCATTTTCTGTTGATTTTGTTTCACGTTCCTACCTGCACTGTATTTTTAAAGCAGCTGATATTACATGTAACAAGAACAATATCAACACTGAGATGGTGATGTGTACAATTGTCATAATTTGATAGGAAATGGTATTTTAAACCCACTTTTTAGGATGTACTTTTACATGAAATACTTGCTCTGTATTGGCCATCTACTATAACACATTATGTGATAATTTCTTTTTTAAATATTTCAATCATAGTCACTTTAAATTTGGACCAGGTGCTATAAAAGGTTGCATTGACTGTCACTGCTAAGCTTTATTGTTGTAACCAACTAAATTTACACTTACCATCCCTGTCTGAAATAGGAAGTCTCCGCAGACACACGGGGGCCCTGGTTTCTGCAGCAAACGAATAGAAAGAAATGTTCCAGAATTATGCTTATGTATCGATCATAAAAATGATAGATGTCAGTATCTTTAAACATCAACATCGCTGTAATCTAGTGTCCAGCATCGGATACTTCCTGGCTGAAAGTTCCTGGCTGTAAAATGTTAGTAATTGTTACGACAGGTGTGCTGAGGCCTTTCAGCCAGATGCTCTCTGTTGAAATTCCATCTAAATGTATCTCATTTTGCTGTTTAAGTAAGAATAGTTTACTTTACAGTAATGGTTGTCCTTTGTCACAAAGATTTTTGACTTGGAAAGAAGCTTGCCTAAATGATGCGTCACATGTCTCTGACTCCAGGTTGTCATTATATAATGTAAATGAATAACCTTGCTTCTAGAATTAGAGGCTTTCATAGATTTTATCCAACCTTTGTTGTTGAAAAGTTGAATGTAATTTGGTTATATATAAGATAACTGCACACTGGAAATGAAGACATAGCCTTGAATTATTTATATGATGTTTTTAGTACAGGAAAGGCTTAGGGCGTAATGGAAACTGTCTGGCATGATATTTGGTACTTTGTTCCAATCGAAGGGAAAAGACATTACGACAGTTTTAGTATAATTTCATTTTTATTTCTTATTTAATTATTACAGCAGGCTCATCACATGATTTGCTCATGATGTGAAAAACATATTATCACTTGCTCAGGCTGACAAAATACAGTATATAATCCCTTACAGTTTTACTCATTGTACTGACTGTTTTCCTCTTTTTAGAGAGGATGGCGAACTAGAAGATGGAGAAATAGATGATGAAGGGATTGGGATTGAAGAGGAAAACAAAGAGGCTACAGAGGTGAATGAAGAAAAAGAAAAAGAGAAGGACAAGGAGAAAGAAAAAGAGAAAGCTAAAGAGAAAGAAGAAAAGACTCACAGGCACTCCAGAAAAAGATACAAAAAGACCAGAGAGAAGAGGAGGTCTAAAAGGAGGAGACGTGACAGACAAAAAGTAAGATGCCTTTATACTTGTCATTCCAACATAATATCTCTTAGTGCTACTGCACTCAAGGCATGAATGTGAACTACTTAGACTAATTGAAAATTCACTGCAATGTTGTGCCCTGTCCTCAGCACCACTCCCCCTCCAGCAGCTCCAGCTCTGACAGTTACGACTCTGACTACGACCGACCAGAAAGGCCCAAGAACAGGAAGAGCCAGGGATCTAGCCGCGAACCTGATGGCCAGCCCTCTCAGGTGAGTTCCGCTCCACTGGCTTGCTGTCACTTAATATTCATGTAAACATTATTGTGCAACATTTTTCTCTTTGACCGTTGACCTGCCAGCATGGACGGGATTCAAAGGGAGGCCACGGCAACTCACAGAAGTCCCCGCCACACAAGAGCAGCGATTTTGACAAATACAGCGACTACAGCGATGACAAGTATGACTATGATGAAGAGGAGGATGATTATGACGATGACATGTCCGAGTATCAGCAGGCAAAAGATTCAACATCCCCAGGTCAGGGCAAGGGACGTCATCCTAAAGACCAGATGAAGAGAGGAGGCATGAGGGGGATGAAACAACAACAGTGTACGAAGGCATTTTCAAGTTTAAACATTTTGTATTACACACTGTACATAAAGTCATTCATCTGATAAGCTTTAGAGATTGATCACTTTCTCCAAAATATGGTTTTCAGTCGGGCAGAGGGGAAGAGGCAGAGGGAGTGGACCAGGCAGAGGGCGCGGGATGCTTAACAAGAACAAGAAGATGAAGGGCAAAATGTGGGGGGGACGAGGACGAGGGCGAGGAGGAGATCAGGGAATGGAAGACATGGCACTGGTAAATATGCGTCTGAAAATTCAGCCAGATGTATTAGTATTATATTACTAATTATGGTAAATGGACTGTACTTATATAGTCCTTTTAGTCATGGAGAATCATGCTAAAGCACTATGTATATTGTTGGTGTCTGCATCACAATGTTACAGTCAAATGTGAAAAACTGATAGCTTTTGATTGAGGATATTTATTAGTATCCACAATGAACCAAGAACAAAACTAAGACCACATCTTTTGTTTACTTTGTGTCACAGGAGGGAAAAAATACTGGTTTTCAGAAGAAACGTCCAATTATGAGCAAGGAGTTTATCAATCAGCACACAGTCGAACACAATGGTAGATACATCTGCAAGTATTTCCTGGAGGGCCGATGCATCAAGGTACAGTGGCCCTAATGTTCTGTGGCTTGTTTTAACAATGGAAAATATGTGGAAAACACACAAATGACTTTCCAAACTGCAAGCTAAAATGATTTTGTCTTCCTCCAGGGGGAACAGTGCAAGTTTGAACACGAGCTCGTCGTGCCAGATAAGAAAAAGGAGCTCTGTAAATTTTACCTCCAAGGATACTGCAGTAAAGGAGACAATTGCATTTACATGCACAATATCCTTCACTAATGACAACAAGTGTTTTTAATTACATTTGTGTAATTGCATTGCATAATGAACGGCACTGTCATTATACCTTTTAATTAGTCCTGTTCCTTAACCTGTGATTGCACATGAATATCCGTGCAAGTTCTTTCATACGGGAGCCAAATGTTATCAGGGGGACAACTGCAAATTCTCCCATGAGGCTCTGACTGATGTGACCAAAGAGTTGCTTGATAAGGTCAGAAAACAGGAAAAAGTGATTTCGATTTTTTTTTAACACCTCCTTACCAAGAGACTCTGAGCTCTAATGGAACATTTGCTTTATTTCTGCTTTTTGACTCATTTTTCAGATTATTAACACCGAAGAAGAGAATGCCCGCGAGGACGAATTGGAGCTGGAGGATCTCAGAAAGCAAGGTATTGCCCCACTTCCAAAGCCTCCTCCTGGGGTGGGGTTGCTGCCCACTCCTGGTCAGAGCAGTCCTACAGATGGCCAAGCGGGGAAGAAGATCCCCTCCCTGTTTGAAATCAAGGTTCAGCCTACCGTGGACTTGGCTCAAAAAATTGGTCTGAGGTAACTAAAACAATCTGCAATCAAACACCAAAGAGTGCTTGAAGCCTATCCTCAACTTAACTGTGTACTTTATTTTTCAGTGGGTCCAACTTCTCCCAGAATCAAGGTGAAGGCACAAATCAGTTTAGTGGCACCTCAGAGGACACACAGAGTGGAGGTATGGTGCCTTCAGGCCCCTCTGCTCCTCCCATTCCTCCTCCTGGATCACCTGGTCCCATGGGTCACCCCACGGGATCATCCATGCCGCAGAGCCCCCCAGGACAGCACCCACCACAAGGATTTCCAATGCAGCCACCAGTCCCCTCTGGTCAACCCCCACCTTTCCATGGAAACCTACCTAATATCAACCCTCAGATGAATATGCAGAGACCTCCATTCCCTCCTATACCAGATCTACAGATGCTGCAAAGTCTCTTCCCTTTTCCGTCACTGGGTCAGAACCAGGTAGAGTTCTTTGGCAGCTTCCTGCGAAACCAGACCATGGGCCAACAAGGAGGTCAGTGTGATATTGAATAGTTATCCAATATGTTAATTACCTTTTAACCATTACTGAAATTGCAAAATTTTATTTTGTTATTTTTTTCTGTATAGTGGACCCTAGTGTGGCCTTCATACAGAACCTCCAGCAGCAGATGGGTGCAGAGTCACAGTTGCAGTCTTTACCACCAGCAGTACAGAAAGCCATCTTTTTACACCTGACACAGACACAGAGTAATGAGCCACAGAGAGCAGAGGCTCAGGATGATAACAACGCAAACAGAGGTAAGTGCCCAAGCGCAAAAAGCAGGTTTGCTGAATTCAGATAAAATAAAAACCCAGTATAATCCAAAATCCCCTCAGAAACAGACTTGTATTACCCAGAAAAATGATCCAAATATATATATCTAAAATATGATTTTTTTTTTTGCAGATGAAACTACAAACTGGTACTCGAGCGATGAGGAGGATGGGAGCTGTGTTGCCTCCATCCTTAAATCTCTGAAAAAGCAGAATGAGATGCAGCAGTCTCAGTCCAAGCCCCCCCAGGCCGCCCCAGTGGCCCCAGCACTGGGTGACCCTCGGCTTGTGAAGGAGAGGGCCCCGCCCAGTGACCCACGTGTGAAGACGGACCCCCGACAACGGCCCCCTGATGTGAAAAAGGAGTCGGATGGAGCTGCAGATCCACGGCTCTCCAGAGACCCCAGGAAGATGAGACCGATGGAGACAAGTTCCTATCGCCAGCAGGGCCACTCTGTTCCTCAGAAGCCTCCCACAGGAGAGGAGGATGATGAAGGAGAGAGGGAGCTCAGGGACAGAGCTGTTCTCATCCCTCTAGATGCCAGTCCTGGCGTGGTGCTGCGGGACCCTCGATGTCAGTTAAAGCAGTTTAGCCACATCCGTGTTGACATTCTGCTCCAGAGGCCTGCCTTCGCTCAAACAGTGGTGTGGGCCCCCGAGGACCTGATCCCTTCCCTGGTGCCCAAACAGGAACACTCCATCAACCTTCCTCTTCCACCCTTAATCGCCGATGCTCAGATGAACCGAACAAGCCTGCCCGAACATCCCCCTGTCTCCAGCCCTCCGCCATCTGACCCCAGACTGTTGGCTGCACGTTTGAAGGAACGTATTCGATTGCCCTCTGGATCTCTAGAGTCTCGGACCTCCACTGAGAGACCAGTAGACCCACGCCAGCAAAAGGCTCTGGACCCCAGACTCAAGCGTACAGGAAGCCTGGACTCCAAGCTGCTGGTTCAGAAAGAGCCCTCCTCTGGAGGCGGAGTTGTGGACCCCAGGCTACAGAAGGCCAGTTCCAGCTCCTCTCCTCACGCTGCTCGAGCCAAGCCAGAGCCTGAGAGGCTGCCGCCGTATGCCCCTCGTCTGGCATCCTCTGGTGGAGGGCTGGAGAGTCCCACTACAATCCTTGGGGGCATCAGTCTATACGATCCTCGTGCTCAAACAGAGCAGGCTCAGAAGGAGCAAGTAGAGCCTCCTAAAAAGGCGGGTATTCTGAAACACCCTGCAAAGAGAGACAACACTCCACCACCATCACTCTCGCCAACTCAACGAAGTGGCTCTTTTGAAGAGGCCAAAAGCACAGACGTTGCCTCAGATCAGCCTCCACCTTCCAGTTCCCCCACAGTGCCTCCCGCCTCACCTGTCAAACCCCCTGCTGTTCATAATCTCCCCATCCAGGCGCTGGCCGGGCTGATCCGACCCCAGTACACTGACCCCAGGCAGGCCAAACTAACAGGACAGGGCTCTACAGGAGCACAAGAAGAGGCAGAGGTAAAGAAGGAGCAGGAGCAGGAGCAGGAGGAGGAGCAGAAGAAGGAGGAGGCCCCAAAGGAGGAGCCGAAACAGGGGGATCCAGAAGAGGAGGCAGAAGACAGGACGCTTAAAGATGTGTTCAAGACCTTTGATCCCACAGCTTCCCCTTTCTGTCAGTAAAAACTTCAGTGTGGAAATGTGGAAAAGTTGCATAAGATTTGTATATCGAGGAGACGTGTGTATTAATCTTTATTTAGCTTTACATGAATCTATTTATTTCTGTATATAAATGATCCTGTATAAAATCACGTTACTGAGTGCACCACACATTTGACTGAGTATAGAGAGGATGCTGGATGTGCGCAGACACAGTGTATAGTCCCTTTTAACATAATCATATTAATGCTGAAATGTGTGTTTTGTAAGTGTGTATGTCAAGGTCTTTTTATCATTCTGTAATTTTCATGGATCTTCGAAACAATCAGAAAAAAAAGGAATATGTTAACTTGTATAGTTTTCACTAAGGACTGACCCACATGTTGTTTGCTAAACTCTGGGTTCATTTCAGGCATTACACTCTGTAGAATAGATTCACTCATTCACTCTACATACAGAGAGATAATGCTGAGTAATCGATCAAACCACAATTGTAAGAATTCCCTTGAGAATTTTTGTATTTACATATTTATTTCAAGACACTTTTATATCAAGAGGTATTTTAAGTTTATGCTCACTTTTATGATAAGGGATTTTTTCACCATAAGTTAACCGATATTTTATTGAACATTTACATTTTTTACCGCACACACCCTGATATGAGCTTGTGATTTGTTGAGCTCTAACATGATCAGGTAAGATTCCCTGCAGGCCCTCGTGGCATGTAACAATGACTGATTGCAACTCCCTTTTTACAGTTTTTAAATTAAACTCTACAATTAAACTAGCTTGCAAATTTTTTTTGTGCAATATGAGACCGTTCCCTGCTTAGCTGAGAATACATGTTCTGTAGTTTTGCAACATTGCAGCTCTTTAGTTTCAGCTTTTGTTCATTATTGGACTGTTGTCATTTTAAATGGCCTAAATGCTTTGAGGATTCTACCGTTGTGGGTTTTTCTGACTTGCTAACCTTGAAGTAATGGATCGTTAATTGTTTTATCATTGTCATCCCTCAAAACACTCACCGCTGACAAGCTTGTAAGTAGCTCCTAAAATGTCCCTCACTATTTTTCAAAACAGATAATCAGAGTAAGAAGTCAAGAGAGAAAGAAAAACAGTGTATTATACAAAGAGGATACTATCTTGTTGACATTGTAGTTATGTGTATATGTGTTACAAATATGACCATTATGCCTATTTTCTCTGTAGAATTTTATTGGAGTTGACTGTAGATGAACTCATATGGGGTAATGTGTGCTACAAAGGGTGAATGTTGTAGACCTAAGGTGGCATATCGCTTGGCAGTTGTTTTAACTAAAAGTTCTGTGTCTGTTACGTTGAGCTTGTCGTTTGACCGAAACTAAGCTATTTACTTTTTTTTTTATCGTTTTCATAATTCTCATTGTAAATGCCTATTTTGTATCACGTGTACAGTGTGTTTTTGAGTGTTTTAATGAATAATGCTTTATTTTTTTCCCGTCAGTATGGTGGTTATGGTTCTAATAATACTGTATGACATTTTAACAACACATATGCCCGTCACATTTCAGTGATTTTATTATGAATATCTGAAATAAAGAGATAAAACATCATCAGTTTTACTTCAGAATCAAACTTCAAGTTGAAATGTGTCATTTTAGTGTGCATGTCCAACATTATAACAAATATCAGCTCCAATACAAACACAGCTGAAGTATCTTTGAACATGACAATGTGTGGAAGTGATCATATCTTTATTAGTATGTCACATGGAAAGCAAAAACAATCCCATCAGTCTTAAGGTGATGTACTTCTCGAGATACTTCATGTGTCACTTGTAGCCATCTTGTACAGTAACTGACGGGGCAAGACTGGGTGCTACAGGGTGAGATGAGGTCTTCCTCAAACCCAGCTCATCCGTCTCTGGGTTAGAGGACTGCTGGGCTCGATGGATCTCCAGGTTCCTCTTCCACTGGAAACACAGAGCTGTAGCCTCTGCTCCATCTGAGTTTGGCTCAGGCTGCTTCAAACCCTGGAATAAGAACATATCTTTATGGTTTTAACAGCTCAGGAGAGAATTCACACAACAAAGAGTTCGAGCTGTATCACGGAGAACACCTCATTGCTTTACAGGTTTGTTGCTGTATGTTTGTGGTGTTAAATTTACTGTGATGCAGGCTGTCTCCGCAGCATGGACCCCACGCAGGACTGTCTGGAGTAGATTCTGTGCGTTCTTCACAAGGATCTCATCAGATGATTTGCACCCAGGTGTTACAGCATTAACACTAAGTAAACAATAAAATACGGTCTCATTACCTTTCTTTATTATTACTTTTTTTTCTAGCTTAGTTTTCAGCATATGATTTGTGCCCAAGCTCTTCTGACCTGGAGATGATGCTGAGCTGGTTGGTGATGGTGAGAATCTGCTCAACAATGAGGGACAGTTCAACCATACACTGTTTATCCAAGCAGTGGTTGGCAATGACTCTGATAAACTGAGTCACTGACTGGCAGTTTGAGATCACGTCTTTGGCTGCAGTGACAAATGCCTCTTTATTCTGAAAAGAGAAAGGATTGTGGATTATTTGCATCTGCAAATATCCAGACAAAGGTAAACTAGAATTATTGCTTTGCGGTTGTATGCCCCCATCACTCAGATTAGTTTCAGGTTATATCCCTGTTTATTCAGAATCATATCAAATATCAACCATTTGTCTGAAATTTTCCTCATAATTGCTTAGTGAATTCTTGAGTTATGGCTATAAATGTGAATTGTGCAGTCACAGTGACCTTCACCTTTGACCTTTAACCACCAAAATATAATCAGGTCATCCTTGAGTCCAAGTGGACATTTTGTGCCAAATGTGAAGGGATTCCTTGAGGAGTTCCTGAGATATTGTGTTCACAAGGCAAAATCCATGTACTGTGAGGTCGCTGTGACCTTGACCTTTGAGCACCAAAATCTAATCAGTTCATCCTTGAGTCCAATTGAATGTTTATACCAAATTTGAAGAAATTTCTTCCGGGCATTACTGAGCTATTGTATTCATGAGAATGGGATGGAAGGAAAACATAATGCCTCTGGCCCTGCCTGTCGCCAGCACAGAGACATAAAAAAGTGACCTCTGGTGGTCCTTACTGGTATTGGGCCTTTCTTCTTCAAGTACTGAGTCATGTAGAATATTTTGTCAGCCATCTTCCTGGTCACTTGCACAATTCTGTTGTCCTTGGGATCCCAGCTGTCACTTTCTTGTTTTAGAAAAATGGAGGTGTAGGTCAGTGAAGAAGCTTGGTATGCACCAGAACCGGCACCATCCTGTAGAGAAAAATAAGAACTTGATTTATTGTGACATAAAGGAAACACTGATCTGTAAAATCTTGTCAGTCATGAGATACCTACATCTTTTTCCATGTTTGCAGTTCCATACTTGGCCACAGTTGCCATGTTCATACTTGTTTCTGGAGCATATACACTCTCTGTATTGTCTTTCTGCCAGGATGTCATTGCTGTGTCAGAGGGAAATTCAACTTTGACTTTGACTTTAGATGGGATTGCAGCCAACACTTCTTTGATACCCTCAGGTGTTAGTCCCTGTAGACCGGCTCTAATGTGCTCTTTAGCCTCTTGGTGAATCCCATCTTGCCTTCTGATCTCCTCCACCACATAGTGAGCTTTGGCTGACCAGCACTGTATCTGTACATCCAGACTGAGCGTGTCACAAATGTAATGAGTCTCTACCATGAGCCTCGCCCTGCTGATGACATCTGAAATCTGAAAAGACAAGTGGTCGTTGATAGACCTCAGATTAGAGCGGGCGCGTGGGTCATGGACATAGTTTAAACATTCCTCCACTCTTTTGGTTGCAGATTTTACATTTTCAAAAAGTGTTTGTGCTGCGTTTTCAAATTTTTGCTCTTCATCTTCTGTGTTGTTTTCCCTTAAGTGTTCAGCTGCAAAATAAGCAATGTTGACAATATTTTGAAGTGCAGTGTCATAATCCTTATTTGCTTTGCTTAGATGACCAGAGAGCATTCGAATTTTAATCAAAAGATGTCTCTGAAAGAATTCTGATTTTGCAAGTTGCATCACACTTGGCATTATGTCAAGCTCTTCTGCAGCTTTAAGGTAAGCTTCAGTCAGTGTTTTTAGTTCATCCTGGTATCCTGTTAGCTGTTTGGATTTGTAAGCACTCCTACAATTTAGACTGGTGATCCTTGCTGCCTCTTGGATTCGAAGCGAGTTCTCAGACAACACTGACAGCTGTTTCTGAGGTCTCAACTGGTTCATTGCAGCTGATGTTCCCAAAATCTTATCAAGAGAATTCAGCAAAATTTGAATGGAGAGACCCCATAGGATAGAGAGTGCCTCTAGTTGATCCACCTGTTCTTCCAGTGAGGTTGAGAACTCAACCAGATACCTCGTGTTGTTCTGGGCTTTGTTCAGTTTGTTGTGTAAACCGCTGAAGGTTTCTTGACCGTCACTTCGTGATGTTAAGTCAGACGATGTCAAGAGCTGGACCGTGTCAGCACATAAACTCATCACTTCATTGAGTTGCTGCGTAACAGTGGCTGCCATTGTTGGCAGATTTCCTTGCAGCGCAGTGTAAACAGCATGATACCAGGTTCCAGCTACTGGCAGTAAAACCTTTCTGATGTTGTTAATAAGGTCAGAAAACTGTGTGCTGTGTTTGTAGATGCTCTCTGTGCTCATTGCCGAGCTCATCGCCATCTCTTGAGCTGTCTGAACGAGCAGTGGAGTCAGTGACACCAGCTCTGCTCTAAAACCTTCCAACTTTTGACAGTCAACTGCATCAACGATGGCCAATGCCTCCTTTGTAGCTTGAGCAAAACAGTTTGATAGCTCAAGAACACCAGTGCAGGCCTGGTTGAGAGCCGTCACATCTTTCTCTTTAGTCACAGTCACAACTTCATACAAGAGGGGTAAAAGGTCGAATTCAAGAGGCTTTTGGATGAGTTTGGGCGCATCGGAGACAGCTGGGATCTTTAAATCATCACTGTCATATTTATGAGCCAGCTCTGCTTCTATGGTTTCCTCATCTGAGCGCTCTTCCTCATGTTCAGCATGGGAATGCCTCTCTATAAGCTCCAAGACAGGAGAAGCAGAGCCTCTCATCATATGATCCGTGTTCAGCTCACAGGTGTCTTCCACTGGTAAACATAACTGTGAGATTTCAGGCTGACGTGCCCCCTCTCGCAGTGGGCTCAGCAGATGTGGATGCTGTTGGCCGTCCAGTCCCTCTCTTAGCACTTTAAAATGCTGAATGACTGTGGAAACATTGTTTGAAAAGGTGGAATATACCTCCACATTTAAACAGGAACCTGAAAGCATGTCTCTGACTGACTCGCCCACTTTGGTCTGAGATGACTGAACCTGTTTCAGCAGTACCAGGAGGCCATTCCTGTAGATTGGGTTATCACTTCTGTCCAAGTGCCTCCTCACTGACTGACTCACCAGCTTCATGTGACAAATGAGGTTTGTTGCATGTTCATTAAACAGTCTGTAGCTCTGCTCTCTGTACGCTGTGTCACATCCGTGCCGGTCACTGACCATCTCATTAATAGCAATACTGGTGAACTCCCTCACATCTATCACATCACTGAGAGCATCCTGAAGCTGGCTAGTCTCCTCCTCCCATTTCTGACAAACCTCGTGAAGCTTTTGAACGGTTTGCATTGAATTATCCACCAGCTCCAGTGAAAGAGGCGCGATCCGAGCTCTGAGTCTTGTAAGGCATGCTCGTGAGTTCTCCACGTTCTCCAAACTCTTTGCATCAACTGCCACAGCTGAGATAAAATTTGCCACTTGTGTTATTCTATCAGTGGAAGATATGAAATCCTCAACTAGTGGCTGAATAAAATTCAGATCCATTTTTGTAGAGGAATCTGCTACCAGGATCTGTCTCGTCACACTTAAAAGTTCCTCAAATGTAGAAGATGCTGTAAGAAATGTGTCCAAGACTTGATAGACAATGGTATTCATCAAAGCTTTGTCAAGCATTTGTATTTGTTGCATCAATAAAGTAAAGGTGTTCTCATGGCTTTCCTCATCAAGATCCTCTGAGGACTTTAAAATCCTCTTTATGTCAGACCAGAACTGCAGGATGTGACGACAATGACCCACCACTCTTTGCTGAAACTCTGGACGAGAAGAGTTTGCCACAACCATACAGTGAAACACAAGATCTCTTACCATGCTGTCAAAGCCACTGTTTCGGACTGAGGAGGTGGAGGAACTAGTAAGTATTTGCAGCAGACTGGCCCTCCTCTCTGTGTAATACCCGAAAGGACCCAGTGAGCCTCCGTGGCATTCGCTATTCAGGGTTATAATAATGTCACTCACTGTGCTCTGCACCTTGTCCAGGATGTATCTCTTCGATGCCTGTGCCTGCTCGTTAGTAGGGTGTTTGATGGTTGTGCACATGGCCGTGTGCAACATAGAGATGCATCTCCTCAGGGTCTCCAATGAATCAAGAAGCTGTTTTGTTTGTGTGGGATCCTGTAAGGAGTTTGCCCTCTCCACTGTCAGACTGTTGAGGAGACACAGAGCCTCAGAAAACACCTGGAATGATCGGAGCAGAGACTTGATGTCTGAGGAGGAGCCAAGCTCCGAGAGGCACTCCAATACTCGATCAGCAGCAGCTACAACTCTCCTGACGGTAGCATCATCGCCCACTAACAGAACCTGAGAGCAGAGAAACAGTTAAGATCACTATGTTACTGCTTTTTACTTCACTTATTATTCTGCTAGCTGTGTCAGTCAATCAGTCAACCACTTTAGTCCTGAAATATCTCAACAACTATTGTATACGCATTCTAGGTCCTCAGAGGATGAAGCCTTCTGATGTTGGAGACCCCCTGAAGTGTCCTCTAGCACCACCATGAGTTTGACATTTTTTTCTTACATTGAAATGTCCTGACAACAGTGTTGTATGGATTGACATGAAATTTGGTTTAGATATTCATGCCCCCAAATTATAATTCTGATAGTGACAAGATCAGGCGGAAATTATGATACTATACTATAATACTAATGATGTTCCCATCAGCCTCTGCTCAAGCAAACTAAGATGGAAAACATGGTAAACATTATACCTGCTAAACATCAGCCAGCTAGCCTGCAGATTTGAGCCTTTAGCTTAAAGTATTGCCACGACTGAGTCATTGAGTCACTAGTATGGTTGACTCTCAGTTTTGTTCATATTTCACACATGTTGACTGTATTCTGTACAGTAACATAACATGTCACTGATCAACTTTAATGACTACATGTAAAATCTAAATTAAATATGAATATAAACATAAATCAAAATTAAAACTAGGTCTGTATGGACATAAAGCTAATACTGACACAGTGAAAAATTCTACATTGTGAAGCACAGGCACTGTAGATATAAAAAGACTTAGTTGTTTTGGAGTATGAGTGCATAATATTATGACAAAAGCAATTATGGGTAAAGACAGAAGTCCCCTCATCATTTTGCAATCTCTTCCGAAGCCTTGGACAATGGTGGGAAACACAACTTTTATGTGTCAGCATGTTCTGACTGCGAAAGCTATTGTTTGCAAAAAATGTTGAAATTTAAATTGCACAAATATGATACTCTGGTGTGCTGAATCAGATCTAGATAGCATTTATCATAGCCAAAGAGAAGAAAGACCGGATAAAGTTATAAAACAGTGTTGGTAACAAAGTAGACCTCTGTCGTTTTTTAAAGTTTACAGTGAATAGGTAATGTAATCCACTTTCATAAATTACAGAAGGTCTGTGCACAGACATGACACCATAGATAAGATATCAGTCAGTAGCTGACATTAAGAAAAACTTCACCATCCTCACAAATTAACAAAGGATAACTTAAACTGTTATTTGCAACAGTGTATTATGTCCATTTAAGGAAACCTTGGAGAAAGTAAAGCCGATGCAGCTGTGGAAGATGAATCTATTAGAACCTGTCTGTGTCTTTAATCAGTAGATGTCTGGTGTTGGACAACGCAGCCTTTACTTTCTACCTATCTCTGTTTAGTTTAGTGTAAAAATGGTAATATTTTTAGAACATATCAGATGTTTGGTAACACATTTGCAGACACCTTTTCAACCAGGAGAAGAAAAGTCATACTTTACTTTGACTAATCTCAGGAAGACGTTTTGTGTAGCGGCGATGAGTTCCTCTCTGTGCTCAGCCAAACTGGGCTGGATGCTGAGTTTCTGGGCTGCCAGCAGCACATGCTGTCCAGACACAGTGACGGACTCCAACAGTGATGACATCTCCATGTGCAAAACCTTATCCTCTGTCTCATTTATATGCCTGGAAGTAAAGAGCCTGGTGTTTGTCTGATAATATATTACACATGTCCGTCTCTTACATAAATTAAATGAGGTTACATGTTGAAATGAGAATTTTTGCAGATTGTTGGACCTGCAGTCTTGAACATTAAATTTCTATTCGTTACGCCACACTGTACATACCTGGAGGCCACTGCTGCCATGTTCTCAGTAGCTCTAGCCACAGCCTGAGCTGCTTCCTCCAGGTGGCTGAACTGCTCAGGTTCCTCTGCACTGTCACACAGCAGCACCAAATGGCACAAATGACTGGCAATTGGTGCGACCACCTGCTCCACCGCCACAGTCCTAATCAACCCGTGATCAAATAAAGAGCACATAGTTAGCAGCGTGATTCTCTCTGGTCAAAAGAAAATGAGCATCTCCATTTGTTGTAGTGTTCCTGTTGTATTCAAAGTGGTAGTTGTATTAATAATTAATTGGACTCTACAGAGGAGCTCATGCTTGATGACAGTGTTTCATAGCAACTGGTGTCACCTGACCAAGGAAACATAACCTCATCAGGTTTAAAGAGTGAGTAGCTTTCTTTTTTCCCTGACATACTGTCGTGTATGCAAACCTGCAGTAGCTCAGCTCCTGGGAGCAGATTTTACTATGTGCTGCAACAAAAGATTATTGTCATTATCATTTAAACTATTAATTTTTATTTTGACTAACTGATTACTGCTTTAGGCAAGTGGGTTCAGCAAAAGTGGGACATTAAAGCCACAACATCAATCTCACCACAACTCTACTTGTCATTGAACAGTCAATTCTGTCTGTGTGAATTTAGTTAGGCCAAGTTGAACTTCATATAGGAGACTGGCATGTGTTCAGGGAAAGTGGACTGTCAAATGAACTGGGCCTTATAAGCCATAAGAGCTTTAAGTAAATATAAATTTGTCAGTTATTAGAGACATTGTATTTTCCTAAAGCTGTGTTGTCTCTGATCACTGTTCAGTATTTCTCTTGGAATCATATTTTGAGCACCATCACACCAAGGTTTAACTAGCTGATTTGAGAATAGTTAATTAAGATGTTATTTCAAATTACACTGTTAGTAGTAGTTACTTGTAGTAGTTATAGGAAACACAGAATGATCTAAAACAGTTAATAAAGTGTCTTTACTGTAAAAAGCAAAGTAGATCAGTGCCCCACTTTAACAGTCTGGCTGCCCAACTAAACCTTAAAAGCCTGATTAGGAAAAAAGCGGTCTTACTGGGTTTGAGAGTCTAGTAATCAGCTCCATTCAATAGTAACAGTAATCAATTCCCTTTAAAATTTTACATGGATGTTCAGAAGTATGGGTGTTGTACCATTTCAGAAAAACATGACTGGTGTGAGTTAATATGTGTTATAGTGCTCTGGCACATTTGCCAAAAAGTGGCCCACTTTTGCTGGATCCACCCTCAAAAAAATGTCAGATATGCAAAACCAACAGGTATTTCATTTACAATCATATGACAGTGACAAATCCCCATATCTGAGAAGCTGGAACCTGAGAGTGTTTGGTATTTTTGCCTGAAAAATAAAAAAAAAGATCATCAAAATGGTTGCTGATTATTTTTCTGTTAGATCCTTGTAGTTATAATGCTAATTTAGCAGAAAAAAACTTGACATTTGAGCAAGTATTACTGCAAATACATCCTAAAGAGTTTTCCAGCTCCTTTGAATATGTAAAGTTGTGTCCCAGATCTTGAGTTTTTATCTGTACATTTACAGCATGGCAACCAGCAGAGAGCAGCACACACCATCAAAACATACGCAAACCAACCCACGACCACACGGCACTCTTTACAAAAACAGCGCACAGAGCCAGGAAATTTCACTCTAAAATTTATCAACAGATAAATATATAGCTCAAACACAACTTTAAACATCAAACATACAGCACACTATAATGGAAATGATATTCAGTGACAGTAGTATACTCAGAACAAAACCCCAAAGAACGGTGAGATTAAACGTTGACAACAAACAAACATACAAACAAAATATAACCATCACAGTTAAAATTTACCAAAAATGTCAAGTGTCGGTTTCTCTGCATACAGGTATAGCATCGGTTTAACAGATGCAGAGGGAAGACGTGAATGTGTACAGTATATGCCATCATGCCAGTGGAATTAAATGGTAAAAATAAAGTGTATCAGATCAGAAAAAGATTCATACAACACAATAGAGAGCTAATTAATCATAGTGAGCCATAAAGTGACTTAGCACTGAAGTCTTCATATAAAGTTTTTGTTCTTTGGCATTGCACGTGTCAATCTGACTTCGGTCTACTGCAAAGTTACCCACAAGTCCTGAGACTGCAGGGTGTCATCTGAACTTACTGATATCTGTTTTAATAGTATTAATTTACACCTTTTGTTCATGTTATTTTGCGATAAAGCTGTTCAAATGTGTAAAATAGTTGATATTCTTTCTTCTTTGGGAACATTTAATATATAATTTAATATATTCACACTCTAGCCCAGCTTTTAAAAGATTTGAAAGAACACGTGGGGTAAAAATTTGAGCACTGATGAGCCGTGGACTTTAGTGGTGGCAGGTTTTCGGGGCCCTTACATTCCTCCATGTTGACTTAAAATGAGCTTTTCCCATGAGCCCCAAAGAGCTCGTTTATGTATAGTGATTGAGTGCAGCACATTCCCACCTATTTTTAGGGCATTAGTCATGCCATGGGCCCCTGTAAATGACTGTAGGTGGACTCCCATCACAGACTTTCATCTGGCCGTGGAGAGTAATGTATCTCGTATTTCATGCTAAAACCCAATTCCTAATAATATAATGGTAGAATTAAACGGTCTGCTTAGGTGAAGTCTGGAAAGCTTTTGGAAATAAATCATGATCAGGTCTTATGTCATGACATATAGTGAATCATTTCCTCCAGTATCAACTAAGATACCCTCATTTAAACCTGGAAACCTTTGGGGGTCCATGTAAAAAGCCAGCTGCATACCTGAGCGATTCAGCTTCAGATAATTTGCTCTACTGCATATTGCACTCTCGGAGCATTTGTTCATTCAGAGCACCGCCGAGCGTAAAGATCAAAATGTAAATCAGTCGAAATCATGTACGTTACATCCACTTTAACACCTAAAAACAACTTGGTTAAAAGCATGACCAGAACAAGTGGAATGCTTATGCAAAGTCGCAAAGCTTGTAATGTGAATGGCGGCATTTACGTCTTAATTTACAACCCATCCTCTGTATTTCAGGCGTGGATAATAAAGGAAACATGGCAACTAAAGTGTTAATAGAGAACTCAGTGCTGCCGATTACTGCATCCTGAACTCGGTCCCAATGACCTCAGAGAGAGCTTTTGAGACAACTCTAACAACACTGGCGGATGACATCAGGACACAACGTTTTAATCACTGTGTGTGTGGGTGTAAAACGAAGAAATATCTCTGGCTGATTATCTGCGGGAGGGAGGGTAAGTCAGATTTGTATAACAGATATCCATAAGCCGGAAATAGTACAGAAAAGATACAATCTTTCACTCCCAGGAAGAACTGAATATACAAATGACTCCAATAATATACTATACAGGACAAATCTTTGGCATAAAAAGTAAAGCTATTGGAGCCAAGGCATTCATTCTTATCAAACATCAGTGCTTTTAGGAAAACATACTGTAGATACAGTATGTTTATAATGGCCTTCAAAACCCCCAACTCTTCTCGAAGCCCAGTTTTATACAATATGGCTTAAAGTGTATGTATAAAAATAAATTTGCTATGTAACACAGCCCTGAGGGTTTTGTTGTCCACCAGTATTCATGCCGTCTCCACATCTCCACACAGATGTGGGTCTCCATCAACAGCCACGCTCCGCTGGCTGGGAGTTACCTCCTTTCAGATTAGCTGAATTCCACAGCAAGTGTCCTCTGGCAAGCCACATTGTCACCTCAGAAACCTGTTTCCTGGACCCCCCACCCACAAAAAAATATCAAGTCTCCAAAAAATATGGAGAATATTCTTCTCTTCCACATATGGAAGACTGAAGGGCCTGGTGCCACTGGGGCGGCAGGGCTGCAAGACCCCGTGCTATTGGATCCTTCCTGACCCAATCCCTAATCGCATTGGCTCCTCTGGGACCCCCCCCCCAACTCTAAGTCTCAGTGATTCTTTTCCATCCAGTCCCAGCTTTCATCACTGTCCTTCCTGTTCTTTTCTGCCTCGATGATCTCTCTGTAGCGCCGACGGAAGAAACCCATCTGTTAAAGAATGAGAAAAGCAAAGATTTGCGTTAGTAAGGTGTATCTGTGCTCAGATGCGACTGCAGCAGTGAAAATCTTTCATGTTTTAGCCCATTAACTACAAATCACACACACTTTACATTAGCGATGACCATTTTCCAAACCATATCATAACTTTTTAGGGAAGGTTTTTCTCTCTTGAGGTGGTCATTGCTTTTTAGAAATTCAAAACTATCACCTAAAGTCATATTATCCCATATCATCTCATCAGAGGCATACTGGTACAGAAATGAGAGCAGGATTCATTTTCTCATCTTATCCTTGGAGAGGAAACAAATAAGCATATTTCCCAAAATGTCTATTTTGGCAATTAGTGCTTAGACATAATTCTCTAATTACCAGATTTATGGGATCCTTATCAAAAGGTTTACTAATGTTATGCATGGATGCATGTTATGTTGGACTTCAGCTTGTAAATGGTGTATTATTCAGCAACTAACTGTCAGGAGTGTCAGTGAACGATCCACCAGAGAGAGTTTATTAAAAACAGTTCATTCTTTCAGCTGCATTATTAGAATAATAACATAGTTGATTGATTGATTTCACCCATGGTGATGAAAGTGGAAATCTATGGACATGTTGGAGATAGGAAATCAATTTAGAACATCATGGCATGCTATTCTTTGAAAAATGCACAGCAGTAATGTAAAGCATACGCAGTTTAAAGTCAATAGGCTAAAAACCATGCAAAACCACCAGCATGGATGGAAGCAAATCAAGCACTTCCCCTGCAGAAATGTGTTGTTTCTCTAGGAATGTAATATTGTATTCTCGTTTACATTTAACTGACCTATAACATTCATTTACAAAGTGCAATATAAAGGAGATATGAAGGGAGGGAGAAGGCAGTAGATTCTTGGTGTGTATGTAAACAAAGCCACACTGCGATGCTGCCTCCCTCACTACGACTCCATTCATTTATCTGCATTTTGCTACTAAAGTTTATTGATACAGACCTGTACTCTCCTCAGGCATTTCCTGAAAAGAGCAATACAGGACATGTGCTGCTCTTGTAAGTGGGGTTTATTTTGGCAAGATCTGAGGACCTGGGGATCGGGGGGGAGGAATGTATCCCAGGACCAACATTCCAAGGTTTAGTTGTGGTATTCCCAGTGGAAAATGAAGCAGTGAAAAAGAAAAGGAGTTTTGTGCTAACAGGGCCTCTGGACATCAGTGTAATTGCCATTTCCCCTTTAGCTTCTTCTTTCATGTGAGCGGTATGGTGTGAATTTTTGTCTGTAATTTGTCATTTTCATAGTTGTTAAAGGACCAAAGCAAGCTCTCACCCCCACGGCTTCCCCTACCTCCAGCTGTCTCTGTACAGCTGAATACTGTGTGGACGTCTAATCAGAGTTACACACAGAGCTTCTGGCTGTGACACACAAGTTTGTGACAAGTGCCTCTCATTTATTAGCAAAATCTTACTGGAAAAACAAGCTGTTTTATGTTTTCTGTCTGGAAAATCCGTGTTCATGTGCTGCTTTACCTTCCAGAGTAGCACAGCTAACAGCAAAAAGATGAGGATTCCCACCAGCAGACTGATGGCGATGATCCAGCCCACTACGTAACCCCTGGGCTCCTGACTGTGGAGAGCCTCGAACACCAGCTGGAACACAACAACACTTCAGTCAGTTAGTGAGTCACACTCAAATACAACACACACACACACACACACACACACACACACACACACAAGCAGGGACACATGATGATTAAGCACATTAAGTCATGTGCTTCTAATGATGCAATGTAAGTGCAACAACAACAGCCAAAACCCATCTTGTTTCAGTCTGTTTTAGCTGGAGTCACAGCTCATGACTTGATTCAAGAGGAGCAACACGTAAAGCGAAAATACAGTCAGACAGCATGGAAACTGGACACTAATGCAATTATTATTTTATATAGAACACATTCAATCAATCAGTCACACACACAAGACAACACAAAACAGTCAAAATCTGTAGATTCAATATCAGTTTATAGTGTACAGTGTCAGGTTTCAAGCCTCGCTCTTTAGCTGACCCAGATCACACTGGGCGGTGACCTTTGCTCCACATGCAACAAACAGGCAATATCAACAACTATTCACAGCACAAACTGTAAACAACTTGTTGTGCAGTAAAGCATGTTTTTATTCATATAATAAGTGATCATTTTTTACCAGGCTAGCAGCATGGCTCTGCTAACAGCAATGTCAATCTGTTCGTCAGACTGTCCACCACTTTGGTCCAGACTGAGATATCTACAGTAGAATTTGTCAACAAGTATCTATAAAGCTAATGCCATCCTCATCAGCATCTGTCATCTCTGTAGATTGTGTTCAGTGCTAATCAGCAGATACAGTATTACCACGCTAACATACTAACCTAATAAGGTGAACTTTATACCATTACTATACCAACTAGACATCAGTATGTTAGCGTTGTCTTTGCAAGCTTGTAAGTATGAGAATGTTAGCATTTAGCTCACAGCACCACGGTCCGTAAGTACAGCCTCTCAGAGCTGCTAGCCTGGCTCTAGACTTGTAGGCTTCATCATTAACTCCAACTGTCTAACAAGACGTTCTCTTTTCAGTTTTTTTTTTCACTGGCATTAATATAGATTCATAGAGCTAATCAGTAACAATGACCAAAATGCAATGTCAATGCCAAACAAGTATTCATTTGATCAGTGTAATTTGGAATAACATATCGTCCACTCCCTTTTTCAATTTGGAGAATGATAAAATGATTCCTTGGCCCAGAATGAGGCTGATTCTGAGTCTTATCACGTTCATTCTGGGAGGCTTGGCTACTCTTTAAAAGATAGCCTTTTTCCACAATGAAAAAAAAAGGTCCTTAGCCTGTTTCCCATGACATGAGTGAATGCTGACCTGCTGGATCATCTGTCACTGGCAGCAAACTCCGTTCACTTCACCCAGTGCACAGTGTAACGCTTTACTACATGGAGGGAAGTAGTATCCAGTGATAAATGCTGTATTTAATGTAATTAAGTAAACATAATTATTTCAAATCACTTTCAAGTATCATTACTTTTATTTTTGTGACAATAAAATAACCACTTTGGCTTTGTACTGTGAAAATGTCCCTTTGAAGCTATTTGATATTTCTGTATATCAGTCGTTTCCAAAACAATTACCTTCATCACTTAAATTGATTTGCACTGAATTAGCAGAGGTTAATTGCATTACTCTGCGCCACAGCTAAGCCTGCTTTAATGTCAGCATTCAGGCCTTAAATGGAAAACAACACATTCGCTACGACCATGAAAGAGATGAGTTCATTTACTAATGATCTTAAACAAAGGCAAATAATGTGTATTCTTCCAATTGTCACACAATTCTGTTTAATTTGTTACTGCAAACAATGGTGGCACAATCTCAGAACAGACTGAGGAATGTCACTGCTCTGATGTTCAGTGCTGAATGGGATTTGAACACAAATGTGGCATGAGACGCCAACTGTGAGGCAAGACAAAACCAAGTGGACAAGTGAAGATTAATCTCTCTGTTGAATAGCTCGCCACATTAACACCTCCCCCCTACTCCAAGCTCTGGAATCTAACTGTTGTTATGCATGCCAAAGTGCTTGCGTGAACAAAAAAGATGAAAGCTCGACTGGACGTTGCTCTCTGACTTTCCCAATATAACTTGTGCAATCGGTTAATTCTGGGAACGTGTGGTTGAATGTTAAGTTCGTTCAACTCGGCTCTGTGATGCTAAGTGTGTAACTTGGATACTTACAGCAAAAAAAACATATGGATTTGTTGACATGTCACGGGTGATAAAAAGCGAGTGTGGCATTCTGCTGACAACCAGGAGGCTTGCTGCGAGCAATACAACCAGGGACCACAAATTATACTTTGCAGTGTGTACTCTAGCCAGCAGTGATCCTGAGGGAAGAGGTAACTGTGTTTACTAAAACCCAGTGGGGTAATAGTCACTGGAATGAGCACACTCACTAGGAGTTGAAAGACTGGCATGGTATGGACATATTCATAGCTGGTCTGAATTTTCTGAGCACGTTTGGAACTCAGGGTCAGCGGGACTACGGCACCCCAATCACTTGAGAGATCCCACTGCAAGCACACTGGGTGCTCAATATAATCATCACATCTGATCTGCCGGGCCATTCAATCACTCAGCAAACAACAGTGGGGGGAGGGTCCGCCCTTGAGCACAGCTGAGGACCCCAAAAAACAGCCAATATAAAGTGCCATGCAGTATACCTACAGTTCCCAGCTGTTCCCTGGACTCACACCCTTTATGAATGATCCAGATTCCGTCCTTCAACCAGAATCTAAGCCCTAAGCCTCAATACCCTGCCACAGTGCCTTTGAGCAAGTCTCGCTAGTTGATTGATTTAGACTGAGTGAAAACATCCAAGTTCAATGCACCCAAAAAACATATTTTCTAACTTACCTCTAGTGGGTTTAATTGAAGTTTTGTTTGGTCATGTTTTAAAATATCGCACTATAAACAGTTTTACTGGAACCGTTTTCTATTGAAGAAATAGTCACTATGAACACAGGATTATTCAGAGTAACAGTTGCTGTTACTGATCTGAAGACTTTGCTGCTGAAATTTAAGTGTTTATAATGTTCTGAGCAGCACAATCAAAATTCCTTTCATCTCCATTGCATTGGGCTGAAGTCCAGCCAGACATCATTAGAGGAGAGTAATGTTTACATATTGTCACCTTATAAACTTGATATAGTAAACATGTTAGGACATAGTTGTATATTTACTGTATACATACAGTGGATAGGGAGCAGCATTAACATTAATTTGGAGTTATCTTTCTGGGGACATGACAAATATTCACTCTCCTTTTAGTTTCTGTTTTAGTCTCCACCAACTCCTGAGAAAAACACAGGGCTCTTCAGCTATTAAATGCTCTGCTATGTTCACCAACTAATTGCTAACTTTGTTTTTTTTTTCTTTTGTTGAAAATAGCTCTGCTGTCACTGAAAGTGTTGCAAGGGACTGAAAACAATAAACACTACATCAATGAGCTGAAAGGTGCTAAAACTTTAATAACAGCTGAGGTGAACTGCAGCGTGTGGTGACAATTCTCTCATTACACACAGACATCTGACCCATGGTTAATATAAAAATATTGATTAGAGCAGCTTTAAGTGGATTACGCATAATAATCTCACCTATGATACTCTATAGATACAATACATGTATTTTGGGTTCTATGAATTGTATTAGTGGTGTCAGTGTAGGTAGATGGTGCATTAACTGTTGATATACTCACAGAAATGTCCTCTGGCAGGCCTTTTGGCACCTCCATCGCCTTGTCATTGACTTGCACACTGCCCCTCGTCACAAACTGGATCACTGAGGAGCTATCCTGTGGGTTAAAAGGGGGGATTACTGTTGCTCTTAGAATCACAAGAACCTGTAAATGAATTTATCAAGCTTTTGACCCTTTTCTTACCCTTTTAAGAATTTCAGTGTTGAGCAGAAGTTTTATATCTATGCTCACTGCTTCTTCTTTTAACTGTGGACCCAGACTGCAGGAAATTGTCATACACGCTCTTCCAGGCCGGTCACAGTCCTTTAAAAAAAAAAAAAAAGAGAAGAGGAAAGGGAGGGTGGGGAGGAAAGTGTGTGGGAGAGAGAAGGATGTGTGATGAACAGATGTTGCACTTCGTACAAAAAAAGAAAAAGAAAAAGAAGAAGAATCCTCACAGGGGGTGACTGTCAGTGACCTCTGAAATGTCAAAGTGTAATGTGAGGGCTGCATATTTACCAAGACTTTGCGTCCTGATTTGGTGAAGAAGGCAAATATGGAGTGGAAGATGCTCTCTTTGTCCTGGGGGATGGTGCACGGTGTTGGGTTCCTGTGAGGGGTGCAGTTGCCTCGACCATCGGCCACCTGAAACATATCAGTGGTAGAGGAAAGTAGAGTTGTGTTGACTTAGATTTTAGGTAAAATCCTATCTGATGAAGTATAGCAGAGTTGAGTTAATATAGGATGTGTGGCATGAAGATGTAGGAAACCAGGGCTATTTGAGTTTGACAGCAAAAATGTGGACACAAGCACTTTTGTCAACTAAACTGGCCCAATCCCACTATTGTTATAGGTCTCCAGGGCTCACAGGAAGTTCTCCCCAACGAGAAGCTGGTACCCCTCCCAGACAGATTCCCCATATGGAGTGATTTAGAGGTGTCTGCTTTACTGCTCAGTCCCCCGGGGAGCACTTCCCCTTTCCCCTCTTCTCTGTCCCACCTAAAGCTTGGAGGTGGAATCTCCTCTGGCCTTCCACACTGCCTACTCTGCTACCACCCAGCATGTCTGAGCTTTAATTGCTGCGCTTTCTCATGTCCTATGTTACTGCTGCCATTGTTGGTGTGAAGATTCATAGGCTCCACTGACTTTAACCTGGTGAATTCCCCACAAGAACAGAATTGTCACAGTAAATAATGACGATTGAGGGTTTTGTGCGGAAGAACTAGAACATATGGAGCAACAGACAGGAGCTTGTATATCATGTCTGGACAAATGGAGGTCTGTATTAAATGTAAGAATATCTGCTATAAGGTATAAGTGTGCGACTGTCCGGTTTGCCACAGGGCAGACGCAGTGTTAACAGTGTTTATGATGGGGATGGTACGGGGCAGTAGCCGGTTCTGCAGGTGTCCCATTCCCATTTCGTGCAAGCTGTCTGATCCCCTGAAAGTGGTTCCAGATGGGATCTAGGAGGGTGGGATACAGTCAACCCCGTCTGCCCATTCACAGAAAATACAATTAACAGCTTGAGCTCCCCCATGATCTACCTATATGAAAGGGAGCAATGCAAGGGTTAAGAAAACATTTAAACCCAGCGGGAGTATTGTGTTTCTTTATCTAAATGCAAAATGTTGTGAAACAAAATGGTCTGCTAGCTTCAGTAGCAACGTCAACACTTTCGCTTCGATTTTCACTGGCCCACTGGCGCCTCACACTAAGCAAATTGCCAAAGACATGACAAAAAAGCCCACCCGTTTAGCAGCTTTCTGTACATAAAAGTGTCCTCTGAGGTGGATACAGGCAACTGTGCCATAAAGGGAAGCAAGACCAACAGGCATGGACTGGATAAATGAAATAAAAATGTGGCTGCCTGCAGGTGAATAAACTAATAAATAAGGATTTGGGCTAGATAAATAATGAAGATAGACTACTGTTGGCATCCACCTGTGTTTCAATGATGTGGAACATGTCAGCTCCGTTGCCAGCCAGCCGGTTGGGTATCCTGATGTCCACAGTGGAGCCAGGCAGCCTGCTGGGCCCCTTGTTTATGGCCTGGAACCACATCACACAGAGACAGTGAAAGGAAAAGAGAAGTGAATATAGATGAGGAAACGTAAAAAAATACTGAAAATCCTATATGCTCTGTGATAGTAGTACCTGGAAAGTGAGATTGAGAGGCTGAAAGTTGCACTCCATGTCTTCCAGCTGGACGAATCGCGAGGCATCGATGGAGTTTCCATACACGAAGGAGCTCGGTGTCACCACCCTACAGACAACGGTGTTCAGGAGAGAGATACCAGATGATGCATTAACAAAAAAATAGGCTTAAATGCACATAGAAGTATTATTAAAAACTGTCATAAAAATCTCTGGCTTCAGTCACGTTATTAGTTGGAGTTTTCTTTAGGAGTTGAGATATGAGTCAGAAGAGTTGAGCTTTGCTCTGAGGCCTCCCTCCACATTAAAGACAGCGCACACACAGCAAGTCTTATCAGATGTCAGAGCTCTGGCAGATTTGGGCTGTTTTACATCTCTCTCCCTTCTCTGTGAAGCAGGGCTATGATAAAGCGTTCAGAGATAAGGCTTTTCAACTTGATGTGCTCCATACTGACAAAAGCACTCCCTCTATTCCCAAGAGCCAGCAGATGGGCAATAAGTTCAAGTCTCCACTGGAACGCTGTTGTTCTTACCCAGTAATGGTTGTGTCAGTCTCATGGACCAGAGGGATGGACAGGTCCAAACTGTTGTCGGAGAGTTTGTGCTCAGGATTGGCGCTACAACAAACAAGTAACAATGCAGCTATTCAGACATTTTAAATTTTGAGCACAGGATTAAATTCTACAAACACCAATGAAAACCATATTTACTCTATGGGGCATAAAGGTAGACACATTTATGAGTATAAATATGCATTTTAATTCATAGGAAACCCTCATTAAAATATTGTTAGGTATGAACTGAAATGTGACCCTTAATACTTACCTTTTTGCTTGAACTAAGAACTGCAATGTGTCATTCACCCCAGAGAGCTGACTTGTGTCAAAGATCACTGCAAAATGATACTGAAGAGAAAAAGACAGAGCAAACCAGAATGTCACTGACTGTACTCCATGTGACACAGTATGTTTGCTGTGAGATGCTGCATTTTTTTTTTCCATGCAAAAATGCCAAAACACACATTCTGCACATCCACACACTGCGCTTTACTCAGAAGTTTTGACATAGTGAATTTAGTTCCAAGTTGCTCGGCGCTACCTTAGTCTGTGCTCTCATGAAGGGAAATCCCACGCTGCATTTGAGGAAGTCCAAATCAACAAGCTCACAGGAAATACCCTTCTCTTCCTGCAAAAAGACAGATAGACACGGGAGTGAGAGGGAGTGATAAAGACAGACAGACTGGAGACAGAGTGGGTGACACTCATGGAGACAGAAGACACAAAGAGGAAGACAGAGTCAAGGAGACGCAGACTGTGACAGGGAACAATCAGTTTAGATAAGTTCACAGGCAAAAAGCATCTGCAATGGCTGAATGGTAACATTAATGAAAATATCATCGATAATGTAATTTTCTACATATGCATGATAAAAAGTCTTCTGCAGCTTTAAAAACACAAACACAGACACACACCTGCCAACATTTACAGTATGTGCAAAGTTCATTGTTAGAAAAAGACAATATATGTAAAAGAATAGGTTCTCGTTTCTTATTTAAGTTCCAAATTAGGTTAAATGAAGAATGTACAAAGTGGTGATGGCACACACACACACACATATCTTAGCGGGTGGGTACTTGGACAGCCTCCAGGCTGTGTGTTTGGAAGCTTGTCTAAACAATATGGAGCTTCACCGGCTGCGCTGTGTAAACACTCGGGCCTTGACCCTATGAGGAGTAAGAATTCTTTTAGCCGGAGTTCAGTGAGAGTCTGTCAGCCGAGCTCGTGTGCTGGGAGCATGAAAGACGGCAGAGATACTTCACGGTTATGACAAAAAAAAAAAATAGAAAAAAGAAAAAAAAGGAGACTGGTGCTTCTGGAAGATTTAGCAGGGGGCTTAAAGTAAGTCATACAAAATATCTGCATGCTTGTTCTGCTGCCCGGTTCGAGCCTGTGTTTATGACATGTTTCCAAATGTGATAAAGAAAAGAGGTGTGAAGGTTGTGTCTCTGCTGACATATTTAAAGGTACATAACCATCCACATATCATCCACACTCCCATTCCCCTTATTCAGCAGATTCCCAGTGTCAGTCTGGGGTGTGGCTGTGCCCTCAATCTTCATTAAGTCAGCTTAAATAAGCACTGTTGCCTTTTACATGGAGACTAGAGCCGGCTCTGTGGGGGTGAGAGGGGTGGAGGAGGGGGGGGGAGACCCCAGAACAACTGGCAATGATGGAATTTCCTCTATTTCCTGTATTCCTCCATGCTGCTGTGCAAACACCGCCTGTCCCATGGGGCTGGGCAGGATTGGGGAAGTCAGCCTGTTTACCCATCACCCACCTGGCAGCCCTTGAGAGAGAGCAGAGCACTCAGACATATGGTGTGCCGGGCCTCCAAACGACAGAGTCTGTTTGTTAAGCACTTCTTCACTTTCTTCCTCTTTGCTTACTTTCTCTGTTCTTTCCCTGTCACGAACAAATACATGCTGAGATTTTCACAAGTGGCAGGACCATTAAATATCACCGTGATTGTTTACCCTGCTTTAGTGTCAGCTGAAGCCTCTACTGGAGCTGTATGACAGTGAGGATGACGTTACACAGGAGGCCCGCGGTTCTGCATGTTCTGCATGTATCTTTACACCTCCATCCAATTTGTAAGATGCACTGGTATTTGTACATTTGGCCTTACTTTGGTCTACCTTTTCCAAACCACTGTCATCGCCTCCTTCGTACTCTCTATATGACGAGCTACCTTTGGCTTTCGTGGCATGTGCAAAGCTGCGCTTCACAGCCAAGAAAACCAGGGGTTCATATATTCTCTTGAAAGGTCCGCTGAAATTCACAGCTTCACACATTTCTCTGTTGCGTTCCTAATTTCTGGGCTTTTCACCACGATGCTCATTTCTTCCAACGTTTAAATCACCAGAAGTCAGCGGTGGAAGAAATATTCAGATCCTTCACTCAAGTGAAAGCGGTAATATCTCACCATGATCACAGGATCATGGTGAGATGTTCGTTTACAAGTCCGGCGTTTAAAATGTAACTTCAGTAAACAGAAGTGTTACAAGCGAAATGTATTAAAAGTAAAAGTACTCATTACGGAAGAAGGCCCCTTTCAGAGTGGTTGAGTTGAGATAATGAGCCCATTTCAATAAAAACAACTATAATATAATACTGAAGTTTCAGATTTAAGTGCATTGCAATGAACATAAATGTGATTGTTTAAAATATAAATTTGCATACATGTTACATAGTGACATGTACAACACCAACAAATATCACGAGATTGATTTTTCGATATCACCCAGCACAACTGCCACATTAACATGTGAGCAGTGTTTTAATATTGTAATTGCCAGAAATGTGATGTGCAAACATCTGCTACACCTCTGCCCTTAAAAAAAAAAAACACAGACTACTATAAACATTTGAGAGATAAAAAAAGAAAACACAGAAGCCGGCGCAGCAGTCTCTGTGTCCCGCGGGAGGGGAGGCAGCGCTCCTGAAACCAATTCACCTCGACGGCTCTCTGACAGCTTGTGTTGCAAGAACAACACAGATAACACACCCCACTCTTAAATATGAGGGGAGTACACATCCGCGCTTTGCTCACTGGAGACAAAGCCGTAGGAGAGGATTGAGAGAAACTTTCTCACCTCAGACTTCTCCTGCAGTAATTACAAATGTCTCAAAGGGCATTCGGCAGTAAACCTGCTCGGTGGCCTCTTTGTCATCTCTTCATACTCTTCACTTCCTGTTCCCTTTTGTGCAGCAGGCCATCCTGACTTATCAGGTTCCCAAACAATATGAGACCCTGTTGCTGCCGGGAACCTGATACTTAATGTCAGCCCGGTTCATTAGATTAGCTATGAAACTGAAACTGAAACACTGTTTTTCTAATAGTTGCCTGCAGCATGTATTCCATTTAAATTCAATTTCTGCTTTGTTGGGGGGTTTTAAATCATGCCACGGCTTTGGTGCTTTATAGAGACGGTCCTATCCATCACAGGGTTAAAAAACCCAGCTGGTGGATAAACATGAGGTCCGTCTTGAGGGGGAAAAGCCCTCCTGATGGATGCTGTTCCTGTCTAGCATCGGCAAAGCTCCTGAACCCATGGAGGCTCGTGTCAGAGCGCTCCGTCTGACGTGGCGTCTCTCTCAGCTGTGAGCGGACCTGCCGTGCTCTTTGCGACAAGTGAGCGAACAGACGTGAGCGGAGGCAGAGGTGGCTGCTGTGAAATCCATCCACATACTGTGGGGTCGCAAGGAAAATCTCTCAGGTTTAATGTGGGATGGCAGTGGGTAGATATTTCTTTAACAGGATGCTGAAATAGTTTTCTGTTACAGGTCAAAAAGCGGGAGGGGCAGGTCTGATCAATACCTCCATTAACCTCAGTCATTGTTCTTTTGCAAAGCTGCATTTACCCCGTTCAGCACGGCCCTATGGGAGTCTTTTGACACTGAATAATGAGATTTGAATGGTGCATAAATCAAGTGTGAGGCAGTATGAAGTATGTGATTTGTTCTCATGAAAACAGCTCATATGTTGTTGACATGGTGCGTCTGTCTTGAATGAGTCAAAGATGCATATGACAGGTCAGCCAGAGGAGCTGCCCTGTGAGACGGGACAGCTGTTGCTGCTGCTGCTGCTGCTGTTGCTGCTGCTGCTGCTTCTGGGGCTCTTCATCCTTTCATCTACAGGGCTGCATTTATGGCTCAGTCGAAGCTTTAAGTTCACGCAGGTCTGTCTTTTTGTACGCTTCACTGTTTAGACTGAGCTCCTGACACATCATCAGTCTTTTTAAATAAACCGTCTCTGAGAAAATGTACATCTCAGTGGAAAACTGATGATATTCAGCTGATATGTGTGTGTAAAATATGGCTATGTGTATCATTTCAACCTCAGATCCCCCACCAGATTTTAGAAATAAACATGAACACCTGAGTAAATAAACAACAGATTCTCCAGGAGCCACAACGAACCTTCTGCCAAAAATTGATGTAGAAAACTTCTCTGGAGAAGTTGAAGTAGATGTTGGTGTCGTAGGCGTCGTCTCCGGCGTTAGAGATGGTCAGGTTCAAGGAGACGTTCTTCACTCCCCCGAGGGCCAAATGTGGCTTGCTATGCACCCTGATGGGAACATAAAGTGAACAATGTATTAAAGAAAATAAATAAACTTTTTATAACAACTGTGGGATGTTACAGGGAGGAACAGTGAGCGAAGATTTATATTAACAAGGGAAGTAAGTTTGTTTTATTTCGAAATTTTTACTGTAAAATAAGTAAACAGAGAGGAGAGCCCTTAAAATAGAGTATATGATTGTTTCTGCAGAAGAACAAAGAATATACAAAGAAAAATGACAATTGGTTACCATGACAGACCTAAACTGTCACTAAATGCACAGAGAGCAGATGACACACAATAAAAAGAGAGGGAACTCCCTAACTATGGAAAAACATATGGATATCCTCCAAGCATGCGTCATGGTTCCACTACCCACACCCACATGGCCTATGACGTCAGCTTGCTTCCTCAGTACAGGAGGAAAAGGCAAAGACGGGGAAGGAATCTAAACTGTGAAGTCGCAAGTTTTTACCCAGAGAGCAACAGCTTCCCGTGAAGCCTCAGGTCTGCAGCGCAGTCGTCTGACAGGCAGTTCTTCTCAAACCAAGTCTGAAGAGGAAACAGTAAAGTACACAATTCATATGACCTCATGCTGTCCATGCACTGAACACACTGACTTCATATTCAGACTAGGGGGCAGTGTTGTGTTGCTGTTGGAGCTATCCAGGAGATTTTTTTTTTTTTTATCCAGGAGAGCCTGAAGTCTTTACTCTGTCTGATCTCTATTGTAATTAGTCAGAGGATGAGCTTTGGTTTGAGGCTAAATCATGAAAGGAAACTTAAGTCGAGCGTTGAAGTTCAATGAGTTTCAGATAAATGGATTCTGTAGGTGCTGAAAGATGCAAATCCCTCACTTTTTCAAGAAGTGCAGACAGTGGAGAAACACATGTGGGGCAGGTTAGAGGTGGTTGCAAAGAAAATAAATGAATCAGTCTTTTTGGACTCCACTCAAGAAAAGCTAACACAGACAATAATAAGCTGGTAACTAACACCAAATCATTATAACTTCAATTTGAGCTATTTCCTTCATTCCTTCTGTGGTCCTTATGTCAGGTGTGAGAAGAATTTCACCTCAGTCAAATCAGGAAAAATAAGGAAATGAACTGTATCAGAATCAGAACTGCTAGAGAATAATTGTGTTCCTCTTGACACGAGAGCAAGATTGACATAAAACAAACACTGTTGCAACTTGCATGAAACTGCACCATCTATAAAAGTGCAGGATGATACGATAAATAAAAAATGAGATCGAAAGCGGCTTCAACTGGAGAATAATCATGATCTTTTCACTCTACGCACTTTTTTTTTTTTAGACCGTCTTTTTTTTCCAGTGATGAAAACGAGACGCCCTGAGACCTTCAGCAGCTCCATTTGATATCATATTAATCCTTATTTTTACCTCATTCCTCACTGCGATCTTGTTTCCTTTCCTCCATCGTAGCACCGGAGTGAGCGCGGGCAGGTCTCGCTCCTGGTGTCCCGTCAGCACGTGCTTCCCCAGGCTGTAGGCCACCTCGAACGTGATGGCCGTGAACACGTCCTTCACATCTTTCTATAGAGACAATAAACAACAAGGCTATTGCAAAGAATTTTGCCCGACCATAGACACAAATCTGTTAAAACTAATTTTAACCTCAAAGCAAGAACTGGATGATTATGGTAATTTAACATCTTTCTCTAATTGTCGTCTGGAGCAAAGACTGATCACACTGCAGATTATCAGAACTTTATACAGTGTGGATATAATGTTATCACTGTAATCACTGAGCAAAAGATCCCCATGGTTGCATGCAGATGTAAGTAGACCGGTAAACCACAAAATCACCTTAATCTCTGATCAATATATTTCTTTTCTGTCATTTTGCTGAAAGTAGTAATAACAGGGCCACCACTAAATGTTTTCAGCAAAGTGAACATGAAGACCTCTTTCTTTAAAACCTGCTGGCTCTGCCTCTGAGAGCTATCTTTTCGTTTCTGGCGGCTCCATCTGAGACCACAAAAGAAGTGTTTAATTTGGCACCGGGTTTGGAAACAATGCAGACAGAATGAAAACAGAGCTAAATGCGATCAAATCCCATATCTTCATTAGATGACAGCGCTGAAAGACATACATGGGAAAAGCAGATACTGATGTTGCTTTTTCATCTCTTCTGTCCATTACAGCCACGCTCAGCTCTTTGAAGGCTTGGTGGGTCTGACTCTCGTCTTAATGTCTAAAAACTGCAGCAAAAACACACGCATAGGCAACCTGCGCCCCTTTGCCAAGCTGATGTCTACCAACACGGAGCCGAACCCACAATATAAACACAAAGGGCTCTCCTGTGTTTTCCGGTGGTCACTTAGGCCACTCGTTCTTTTGCACTTTCTCTCTTTTGTCCATTATCAGACCTTTTTCCAGTGTCCACCCACCCATCCTCTTTCCTCGGGCAGGGCCGGTCTGGGCTTTGGACACATTAGGCAACAGCAGTGCAGAACCCACCCAACTCATCAGCAGTGAGAGAGTTACAGCAGGAAAGAGCAACCGTTAGTGCAGGACGTGAACAGACAAAAACAGAAGATTTGGGGCTCACTTGGGAAATGGTGCTGGACACAGATAAAAACATGGCTTTGCTGATAATATCAAAGAATTTGTAGCGATTTTCTGTCATTATCTGGTTGGCTGTACAGTTGGCGGTTGAAAATAGGGCTGGAAATAGCATTTTATTTATTTTCTTGCTTTATCAACTCATTTGTTCATTTATAAAACTTTCCAGAACCCAAGCTGACATCTTCAAATTGTTTTGTGCAACCATCAGTTCAAAACCCAAAGGTATTTAATTTACTATCACATAAGACCCAGAACAAACAAACAAAAAATCATATTTGAAAACTGGAGCCAGGGAAAAAGCATTTATGCTACGCTAGCAGCATTCCCCTGTGTACGGGCTGCAGCTCGCCATGTACAGGAAGTGTTGACGGCAGCATGTGCGTACCAGATCTGGTATCGAGGAGAGTATAAAGGTTTGTACGGCTTTGTAATACTGAGCACTCTTAGCAGTGAGCTCACGCATCTATGATAAGAGGAGAAAACATGTCAGTCAGTAACTACCTGCACTACTTAAAGCAAGCCAATCTTTGTCACACTGTACCTAAGTGAGTTTTTAAGGGTTGTAATTCTTTCATTTATACGGATTTTGGTTCCGGCACTATCCACTACACCACAGAAGCCCTGCTCAAATAAGGCAGGGTAATGCAGATGACAAAAAGACTTTGACCTCACATCCATCCCTGGAGTACAATTCATGCCTCATTGGACGTACAGAGACGGTGTTGTTCTAAGAGTAGGCCGGCTCAGCTGGGAGGTAACATGACACAGTGTGGTAGTCAGTGCTGGACGAGTGGTGGTGTATACAATGTAAGGCACTGGCAAAGCCCTCGGCCTCAGTAGCCATTAACGCAGAATGCTTGAAATGGCCCCTGTCCTCTGGCCTCTGAGTGAACTGACCCCCTGGGAGTTCACTGCTTGGGTCTCCAGCCCCAAACTCCCACCGCTTATCTCACATTTTCACAAGCCACAGGAGAAATGGGGGACATAATGACTCGAAATGAAATGCTGTGTTTTTGCACAATCTCATGCTTTAAGAGAGACTTTTATGTGCAAGTAAATAGGCATAATCTTTCCATTACAGTAGTGTGCTGTGGAGGGATCTATTATTGTGCATGAAGGGATCTATTATTGTGCAGATACAGGATGACTTTCTTCTAGAAGCACAGGCCTACAGACTGTTAACTAACTGGAGAGCTCCCAAGACTCACAGAAAGCTTAGATTAGAATTGCCAGAGGCTGTTCAGTAACACTTGGCCTAAGCTTTTATTATCCCTTGATCAATGCTGCCAATTGCCCCACCCAAATCCACGCCCCTGGTCCGGTCATTTACTCCCTCCTGACCCTGCTTTTAATTCCTGTATTTATGGAACAGAGGAGTTCCTGAGCTCCAGCTGAGAAGGACACCGGCTCGTGTTAACTGCCTGCTACCTATAATTTTATGGAAAGAAACCCAACAACTGTTCCTTACATGACGGCAAGTTTACAAGAGAAAACTTGTGACAGGTCGTTCTCGACTTAAAGGCCTCCACTGTGTAAATCCTCATGCAAACATAAAGGCCGCTCTATCTGATCTCAGATCAGATACAGCAAGTCTGGGATTTATTTTATTTAAAGAACATTACAATGAAAGTGGAGATATGAAACAGGAGGTTTCAATAGCGTATGGCATTTGAAAAAAAAAAAAAAAAAAAACATTCTTCCTCTGACGTACTGTTACAAAAAGCTGAACTCATAAGCAATAAAACACACGCTCACTCAGTTTAATATAGTCAGGGGGTTTTGCTGCAACAGCCTTGGCCAGTAGCTGATGCTGGCTAAAGTAAGCTAATGAGCCAGTTTGCCGACTTAATGACTTTTGACCGACTTTTCTACTTGTGCTCAGTCACACTGTGGTTTAGCATGTCACAGATAAACACTTCAACTGTTTTTTCACAAAGTAAAACACAGTAAAAGCACTGCAATTGTTTTTGAGAAACTGCTGAGAAACAATTGACCAATCAGAGCTTTGTGGGCAGGGTTTACAATGTTGATGTCATTAGTGCAGTGTACATGATTCTTTCAGCCCCATTCATCAGGTTAGGGCCATTTATTTCTATCTGACACACGGAAAAGTAAAATTTTACACATAGTGTGATTTTTGAAGGATTTTTGATTGAAGGGTTTTCTTTTTTTTTTTACATTGTCCCGAGAGTGGGAAATACTGCCAATAAAAAAGGTAGATTAGATGGATCACCTAAAAACAGTCTGAACCCTCTCATCATCCCATGGACAAAATGACTTATTAATGGTTCCAGTCATACTGTAGAGATGCCAGCAAACTCAGTGGGAAGCAGCTGTTTTCCAGCAGTTCCCACCATACTTTGGAAACTGTAAATTCTCAACTATATAGGACCAAAATCTGCATGTCACGGCAGTGGGGATCTTTTATGACACACTTGATACACACTCTTCCTCCCAGTATGCATATTCATATAGCTAACTCACAGGAAAGAGGACAGCTTGCCACTCTGCTTGTTTTGAAAGAAAACAACTGGGAATCAAACCTTCACCTACACTTTCACAACACCCTCTGTTTGCGGAACAAGGTTTCTGCCAATACATTATCTCCATATTTATGTTCACACTCAGGACACATTCATTTAGTGCAGCAGAGAATAACTCACCCCCTTACCAACCATTCTTTCCCCTTGATTTCCCTCTAAGCTGCCTGTATGACTTTTTTCCTACAATTGATGCTTGCATGTTTAAGCAACATAGAAACTGCAGCTGTATGAATGAACCTGACTTAGTTGAACATAGTTTATAGATTTCAACCTGAACTGTAGCTGAGCTGTACTTGAGCTGCACTTTAGTGCTGCAAGCTCTGATTCTAACATGCTAATCTGATCAACAGGATGGCAACGCACCAAGTTGCCCTCTTCATGCTCACAGAGCAGCTCCGCCGTGGTGGGTGCGGGGAGGGTGACGTCAGGCTGCAAGAGGCTCTGATCCTCAGTTTAAATGCCTCATGCTTGGCTGAAATGCGCAAGAGCCTCTCTCTCAGCCAAACCGTTCCCTCAAAAGCATATAGCCTAAGCCCGGCCGTGGGAAGTCTTTATTAACTCGTGAGCGAAACGCGCACACAGCTCTCCTTTTTAGGACAATGGCTGTTTGGACGACTTGCAGGTTGAGGGCATTTCATTCAAGGGCTAAACTCCAGGGAATCTTAAAAGCTTTTTAGTTAAGTGATGAATGGATTCAGCCTGTCAAAGGTTAGGGTTATGTGTGTATACTGAGACAAAGGGAGACAACTTGAAATTGGAAGAATTTACAGTAATGTCTGCAGCAAACGGCAGACATGCACTCAAGCAGTTTATCTCAGCTTGAAAAAGAGTCTATTACTGAAATGTTAAGTGTGTAACCCTCCGCCAGATCGACTACAGGTCAAACTTTAGCAGCTGCTCATCTCACAATAGGTTAGCAGATGTTGGGAAGCCTAGAAATAACAAACTATGTAGGAGCAGGAAAGAGTGTCATCCAGTTGTTTTGCTTAGAAACCTTTCTGGAGAAGTCAGCAGTGAACTGCTTCACTCTGTCCTAATGCTCCTAAATCTTTCACAACACGTGTTGTGGCAGAATGATCAGAGTCTGTATCTGCTTTGTCACCATAGCTTCTTAAAATAAAAATAAAAAAAACTGCTATTCATAAAACAGAAGATCAGAGATCTATTAATAAATCACATGGTCCATCTTCATATTTAACAAAATTCTTTTTGGTTTGATCACATCTTACTTGATTTATCTGCTGTGAACTTCATTCATTTCCAACAACACACCCTTTACGTTCTGCTAAAACCCCCAAAGGTGCAGCTCCTCACTTCACTGCTGTTGCCAGGGCATACAATCAGTAATAACACATGAATACCTTCCTTCAAAGACAATGTCAAGGACTCCTGAGTGAGGACGTGTGCAGTGCAGAATCTAAATCTGGTCATTTTGTCCTGTTTTCCATTTCCTCCTGTTGTTTTGTGACTTTAAATGCACCTTCCCTTCAGTTCCTGCATCCATTATTGTGCGCTCTTTGGCCTGTCATTTCAAATGAGTGTTTTTCTGCCTCTTGTAAGTTTTAGTTAAATAGATCTTGTATTTTTTTTGTCAATTTACATATGTTTTTGTCATATAGGATTAGCTGGTGTTATTTCAGTATCATTCTTTTTTACATTTAGAGGCAGCAGAACAAGCTATTAACCCAACTCTGATCACCTTATAAAGCTGAGTTTGCAAACCTGTTAGTGAATAGTTACATATTCATATTTATCATATTCAATAGTTACATGTCATATCTACACATCCAATAGACACCAAGCAACATTAGCATTCATTTGGAATCATGTTTCTGGCCACCTATGGTTCACTAACTCTCCTACTAGCTCTATTTTGGTCTCCACCAACTCTGACAGCTGATTGCTAAGGGCTAACAACTCCTGAGGGGAATATCTAGTAATTCCATTGTGTTCACACTGTCTGTCTGCTATTTGGTCCTTCACATGTGGCACAACACGGTGGATTTATCAGAGCTTTGTGACTGAAAAGAGCTGCCCTCTGAGGGTGGAAATGGCAACAACAAAACTGTAAAGTTGCAGGCCGTAAAATCAAAACAGTGAGCTCAAAGGTGCTAAACAAAACTGCAAAAAAGCTTTATAATTCTCTGTGGGTTTATCACTAGTGACTCCTTTCAAATCAATTCAAAAATCAATCAGTGTAGCTATAAATCTGCAATAACTGATTTTTTTGGCCACTTGGTAGCAGCAGAAACAAGTTGTGAAACAGCTGTGTCCAACTCATGAATTCAAGTCTAATATTCACTCTTCTTTTAGCTCTGGTTTTAGTCTTCACCAAGTCCTGAGGGAAATATCAGGCTCTCTAGCTGCTGAATGCTCCACTGTGCTCACCACCTGGTCGCTAACTTTGTCTGTTAACTGCTGATTGGTGCTGACAAGATACAGTGTGTTTGAACCAGACCAGTAAAGTTGTTTAGGTGAACTGCTAAACAATGAGCGGTAAATGAGGTAATCAGTCTCTGTAGGTTCATCACTATAAGCGACCCCTTTCACTTTGTCACATTGTTTCCACCCTGTCATTTGATATTGTGTTATGATATGGAAATATAGATTATTAAGCAAGATGTCTTGTCTGAAAAAAAGGACATGAATCTATTTAAGTAATAATGTTCTTAATAGCAAGTCTGGAAAAAATGATACAAGTCGACAAATACTTTAATCCCTTCATCCTGTCCAAAACCAAATAATTCTGACTAATGTGAAAATGCCATATTACCAGTCATACCAAATAAATGCAGTATGCCTTTGAAAATGGTTCATTCAACATGTAGCCATGTTTACTCCGACCACTGGAAAAATGGTTCAGTCTGTCTGATGTTAGTAATAGACGCTGTGATCCTCAGATGTCTGTCCAGCTTCACACACCAACCTGATAAATCACACACTTCACACACTCCACAACCTGTTGTGCATAAAAACAAACTGTTGCCCAGAAAATAAACTGAACTGACAGAGCATTTCAGACGTGCGCACAGCAGAGAGCCCAGAGCTCGCTGAACACTGTGCCTAGAACCAAAGGCAAATATGTTCTTATTACTGAGAGCTAAGCCAGGGATGGTTCTGCTTATTAAGATAATTTGGTTAGAAATGAAAACAAATGTGTGGATTTACCAGGCTGTACACTCACGGTAATTAGGAGTAAATCATGCTTTCAGTAAACAGTGGACTGGTCTTACCTACAATGAATTTTTGCACAAATAAATCAAAACCCCTTCACTCGTCATTGTGGCATTTGGACCGGATGGAAAAATGAGGACAGGGGTGTATTTTAACATCAGAATTGTTGGTACAGTGAAAGTGTGAGTCTGTCACATGGTCATGGAGTCATAACGTTTGAACGTAGAAGAATATTTTGTTATTCATTTCTAAATCTCCCCCATTCCCCATTCTTCCCCTCCCTCCATGTTTAAATCATTACTGTCTCATTTTTTTTTTCACTTTTTCCCTGATTTGTGTCCAGTTTGATATTTACGACAAACATCAAACACTGATTCCCTTGAATGCCTCTCCTGTACCTTCACTGCTGTGAAGAAAAATAGGATACAAGAGAAACAACACAAAGAAATGCTGCTGTATATTTTCAAAGTGAGACCTCTGTAAACTAAAAGAATTCTTTGTACAATTTTTAGGCTGCTGTTTCTGTGAAAACATAACTCAACCAAATCCTAACCTTTAGCAAGACTGAGTGTTGCTAGATACGGCAGTGTGTTGAAATGTCTCCCATGAGCAAACACATATTTCCTCCTGGCGAAAACAGAGGAGCACCATCACGTAACTGACAGGAAACGTATACCATCTGTACTGTCATGCATGAGGCCGCGTCGTGAATAAATACCAATAAATACCATGTTGCTCTCAACGCATCACGCACGTAAAACATTTATTTGCAGAAGTACACACTGACTGTTATTCAAAATCCTTGTCTCACACACCAATGTTCACAATCTGGACCACACAAACAAACAAACACACACACACACACACACCCCTCTCTGCTTGAGACTTTCAGTAAAACGACTCTCCGTTCCATAAAGATCCCATGGGTGCAGATAAGGAGATATATACGTCTCTTACGCCTCGGAGGATCCAAGTGTATTGAATTTATTGCTTTTTAAAACAATGTTCACGTAAACACAAATTGCAGGAAACTTTTATGGTCTCACATGCATCATGAAGAAGGCATTCAACATTTGACCCTTGGACAGTTAAAACCACAGCTGGGATTTATAAAGGAGGAGAGAAAGGTGCCTCATTTCCCCGGTGGAAATTGGCAGATGGAGTAGGTTTACTGCTCAAACATACCAAATTCATCAGCGTGTTATTTTTACTACAGTCTATCAACAACAACTTGATTTAACGCCAACTCTAACTATAACTATATCAGTGTAATATCTGGGTCTAAAAAAAAAAAAAAAATCCAGCCAGCCACCTATAAATACACGGACGTCTTCTCTCATATCTCAGTTCCTCTCCACTCTTCTCCCTCATTGTGATACTCTCAACACATTATTTGCTTCTGTGCTATTTTCAGTCTTATTACTGCATCTCATTTGAGAGAATTACAACGGTCTACACTCTTGAAATGACCCTAAAGCTGTAAAGTTGAGCCCTAGAAATTCAGGAGCAGTAAATTAGTCTAAACGGTCCTGTATTACAGCCTCTTCATTTTCCAAATTCTTGACCCAGGGCTCCCGTCATCATCATGTCTATCTGCCTTTAACCCCTCGCTGATCTCTATTGTAACCTGACTGATGAGTGTGGAGTCACCACAAGGACACATGCAAGGCTTTCCTAAGAAGCAAAACAAACCTTTTGCTAAAAAAAAAAAAAAAGGAAGAATCCAGATGAGGTCCTTTTAAGGAAGCAGCTCAGTGGTTTGAGAATCAAACATGAACAAGGTGGACTTAGTCACTGTTTAAATCAGTTTTATGTTTAAGGCAATAATGGGAAGGTAACTAATAGTGCTACTACAAATAATAAGAAATATCACACTGATTTCAGACACTCAAATATAATGGCAGGGGGTGAAGATAGTGTCCTAGGCAGCAAATACGGAGAGATTTCAGACACAGACGGTGTTTTATTCCTAAAGTTATTTAACTAAAGGCATCAGAATTACATTACTGAATTTTGTTGCCATTTAGAAAAAACCGCAAGCATCTGAAGACTTCCTGTGTTTGAGAGATTAACTTCGCTCAACATCCTGATACATACTCCTTCTACATAAACAGGATGCTTGTTATCTTTACTCTTACTCAGTTAATTAAAGAAGAACAGTGAAATAATAAGGATTCATTTACAACAGTTCATGGCTGCTGATTTTTCATGTCATGTCTTGTCATTACAAGCTTTTATTGAAAATTTGCATTTCACTCTCATGAGAAACCCACCAGCTGATAGATGAGATGCCAGCAAGGAGGAGCAGATCTTTTTTTTTTTTAATGGAGTTCAGTGTGTTTGTGAGCTTGAGTCTATTCCATCCTGGTGAGAGAGGAGGTCTCCAGATGCTTCCTGCAGCTGATTTCGTCACTGTGCACAAACCCTGGAGCACTTTTACATGACTGTTATTGTTGGAGACGCTTTAGACAAAACTTGCAGCACAAATTAGTCAAATGAGGGCAGGTTAGAGTCACTGCCGCACATAAACAAATGTCTGCTGTATACATTTGTTCCGCTTCCTTTGTGGCAGATCTTGCCCATTTATACAGGAAGCAGAATTTTGATGCTGACGCCACCGCATCAGGAATATACACTAATATTAACAAATGGGTCAAGTAATGGGAAATGATGACGGCGTCACCGCCAGGAAGTTAAGGAAGTGTCAAGAAGATGCAAAGTGATGAAGTAGCCTTTTGTTGTATCCTGGTTGGTGAAGCACAGGCACCATCGCATCATGACGTTCTGACTGTGCACGCAAGCGCGAGTTCACACTGAACACTCGCATGCATGCACGTTTCCTCTGCAATGGAAGCGGGAAACATGGCAAGAGAAACTCTTTCATTGTGGTCAGACTTGGCCACCCATTACGCTGCCTCGCAATGGCACTGTGTGGCAGAAACGCGGCCAAAAGACTGCGGAAACATTCTACCCAGCATGCCTAGCTGCCAAAATCAACAAATCATCAAATCTGGTCCGTCTTGATATGAGTAACAACGATGGATTCACTATGGCAACAACACAGGGTAGGACTAATGAGCAGCCATACCAAAAATAATAGCTCACTTATATCTTAAATACACACGCATGAGAAGAAGTACATGGGAAATGTAACTTGTTTTACTGTAACAAAAGTCTGTAAGTCGTGCACTCCCAAAACAAGCCTGGAGAAGAAGTGTCTAATGTTCACTCTGGCATGACCATGTAGGGAAATCCTGACCAAAATATTACCCTGAGCTAAAATTAACCTGAATAGCTTTTTTTCAGAATCCAGTAAATGTTATCATCACTAATTCTCACGGAAAAAGGATTCAGCTCAACTTATTTTATGCGACAGTGTCTATGACATTTCCCACTTGATATATTATTGCAGCGCACTGCTGTAGTATTTTTTTTTTTCATGATATTCTTTATAAATAGGTGCTTGACTTGCTGCCATGTGTAATAGAAACAGCTGGGTTTGATTACCTTCCTGCTATACGCTTTCATTGTATCAGATCTCTTGGCCTGAGGTAAATGAAACCGGGGCAACGGCATCAGGGGAATTGCACGTTTCTACTGAACTGTAAAAGAGGCAAACAAAGCAGGCAGTGTGGCGGTGGCCCAGCTCTGGTGTTTCCACGTGCCAGACAGTGTTGAGGCTCTGGGACTTTGTTTAGCTGGAGACTCTTAGGGATGCAGCGACAGGATCTCCTGCTTTGCTTTACTCCCCAGAGTTTCCTGTTTGTCTGCGGAGAGCAGACTTGGGTCAAACAGTGAGTGCAAATGATTTTTCACATTTGTTTTGGCTTACTTTGAGGAACAGATTAGTGGACTTAACTGCATATGGCAGTTCAAACACTGTCAAGTAAGCCGTCAATCACAGAAAAGTGCATCACAGCGTCTTTCTTTTACTTCACTTTGATTGTCCAGATCTTCTGGGATGACAAGTTACATTCTTTGAGCCTCATCTCACTGTCTGCCACAGATACAACAAGGTAAAGTAACCAGCAAAGTGTCTGTAAAAACAGTTTTAGACTTGGGTCAGTGTCAATAATGAACCTCTGAAGCCTTTTCTGGTCAATCAAATTAAACTGACTAAAGCTGCAAATAACAATAATTTTCACTGTCAACAATATAAATGATTATTTTCTTGATTAATCAGTTGAGTTACCGCAGCAGTCTGTGTTGCAGGTGTCACACAACGATTACATCACTCTTTTCTTTGTAGGCAAAATAACCCATTTTTGTTCATGTTCACGTATCAGTGGTAGTGCCCAAGTTCATCAAATAAAAAAATCTAATTTGTAAAATACTAGTTATCAATAATTAGCTGGAAGCTTTAATTAATAACTTATCATTGTTGTAGATTAACAACTTATGTATAAACTGACTGATCATTTCAGTTCTACTATTGGCTGTTGGGACTTTACCGTTCTGCTTGTGCCTAATTTCAGAAATCAGCCATTTGTGGATACAGGCAGCGTGTTTTATGTTGGAAGTGAACCTGATAATGCATCAGAATACAAACCCCCACTAAGAGATTTATTCTCTAACTTGTAAAGCTGCAGTTTGTTGGTTTATCATTTGGCTTTCAGGCTTTGTTTTCTAACAAAATACAACATGTCAAAGACAGATTGGTACAAATGAGATGTGACGCTAACAAACAAACAGACACACAGACGAGTTCCTGGCTCCTTCTTTAACCTCATAGTGCATCATCAGTCCATCTACCCGGTCTGAAAATCTCATGCATTAACATGCTTGTATAATCTGGTTTTTCCATTCAGTAATAAGCAACTGGAGACTGGAGATGGCCTCAGTGCATTTAACCTTGGCAGTTAGATGTTTATACTGCAGATGCCCAAATAACAGCAGCCAGTCTTTAGAATGAAATTTGATGGAGCTTTAAATACTCCAGTGGTGCCAAGCAAATGTTAGGGGGGCATAAGATATAGGCCACATACTCAGTGGAATATAGGCCAGAGGAAAGTGAGCAGGATACTTTACGAGCTAAATTAAACAGACAACTGTTACAGGCAGGGCTCTCGCTGCCTATTTTAGCTCCTCCTCAGAGACTGTGCTGAACCTACAGCGCTGCACAATACCACTCATGACCACAAATGGAAGTGGCTATTGGCATGATTTCAAGGCTCACGTGCGCCGTGTGACGGGACTGCTGGAGTCCAACCACGCATATGACGATGGATGACTCGCCAAAGATGTAAACATGCCACCAGTTGTGATCAAGGAAGAAGCGCAGAACATCTACCAAAGCAATACTCAAAACATGTTTACGACGACAAGCAATAAATCATGGCATAGTGAGCAGTAAAGGCCAGCCTACAACCACATAGCATGTGACACCGTGAATAATGAATGCTTTATAGTTTAAAGTTAGACATATATCTCAATGTAATGTTGACATTACACCTGTTGCACTTTAAATTTACGGACACTGATGCACTCCACTCAACATATGGCAGGCATACATAGATAAACAAAGCACAGAACATGATCTGAATACCGGTGTCACTTCATTTGTTTTGTTTTGTTTTTTATTAATGTTAGCATTGTGGCTCTGTGGATGGCGTGTATACATATATACCATGCTCTACGGATGGTATAAATATCCATTATCATACGCACATACAGAAGATACCAGTAGGGTAGCGCACAGTAAAAAAAAAAAAATGTCTGCATGTAAAAAGTCAGTTATATTGTCTTATAAGAATTTGCACTGTTCCAGATTTCTGTCGGTGCTGCCGCTGTAATAAAATGTAATTACTGAGGCCATGTCTATTTGCACATGAATAACACTCCAAACCTTCAAACTATTTCACTACAAGTGCTCTGGCTTGCACAATAAGAAGAGAGACTACTCCACATGCCGACAGGGCAAAATGACTTAACACAACACATACAACTGAAGAATTTCCGCTTAAAGTTAGTGGTTCTCTAGTTAAATGACTCATTTCCATCTCACGCACTGCACCTCTGGTCTGATCTGAGCCCCGATCATTCATCAGTCATCACTGCTAGGAACTGCCTTCCCTCCTTAATGTGAGGTACAACTGAAGGAAAAGCCTGCACAGTGTTTATTTAGCTAAAAATAACCAAACAAAGTCCATCTGGAGGGCTGGTATGCTGTCAGTCGATGCCAATGAAAACATGTTTAAAATGATCAACATGAAAGTGTTGCATAATTTCAGAGAGAATTACAGAAAAAAAATGTTAGGATTGAACTATTAGCTTCTGTACTCTGTGCTCTCTGAATAACTCCTGTTATGAACTTGTGTTCTCAGCACTACATGATTTACTGAGTGGCCGGTCCAGCTTCTTTTTTTTTTTTTTTAAACTTGATTTCAGATGGGGAAAGTCCAGCAGTCCTGTTGCTTCATGTACATTACGCAGGGCAAATTCAACTTTAACAGTGCGTTATTAAACCTTGCTGTTAACTGAGGTCCTTTAAAAGTTGTTTAATTCTTAATTTAAGTCAACAAACGGGGTCGACAGATGGTCACAGTTTTTACAAACGTGAGAGTGGCTCAGAATAGCTCATGGCCTGCTTCCACCGGCCCTCACGCATCAGGGCTTGAGCAATCAACCCTGACGTGAGGGTTTTCCATCAGCAGCGCCAGCACGCAGCTCCAGTTGACACAACAGCAGCCCAGCACCCTGCTGTGATGCTATATCCCCAGCCCTGTGTTTTCACTGTATGTTATAGCTGAGAGAAAGGTGGGGTGGGGTGGGGTAATCCCCCCCCCCCCCAAACACCCTTGAGGATGTAGTCGGGCAACCAGCTGGTTTCCATTAGCATTCCTCTTCTGGGGAACGGGAGGACTGGCTCATGCGGGCAGACATATGAGGAAGATAAACGATGCGATCGGTCAAGCAGACTAGACTCTCTCTTAGAGCGGAGACAGATCACCTCTGATTATGGTGATTCCTCAACTCCTCGCTCAAGTTTAGGACAAACACGTACTGTATGATGAGACAGTTATAGGTCGTAATCTTTGTCCCTTTTACTCTTCATACATATACAAGTCGTTCAGCCCGTAAACAGTCTGGTAAGGTTGTAATTTGGGCACCACACCTTCACCATCCTGTGTGGCTTTTCAGCAGCTCTGGGAAGCTCACTCTTGCCTTTTGCTGCTGAGCAGGTGGAATTTGTGGATACATATAGTGAAACAATAATAATCCACACAGCTGCAGTGTCAACGACGCCGCACTTCACACCTCAGTCAAGCCAATCCAAATACTCTGCTCTACAGAGCGACGATGTAATGTTATCCGTGTGAAGTCACCCCAAAAGACACTTATAGAAATAGCGCATCATTTTGGTAGATACTCTTATTTGCTTTCTCGCATAGCGTTAGATGACAAAATCGATTCTTCATATTTGTTCCAGCCAGTTGACAGTTTAGCATCTTAGCATGAAGACTGGAAACATGGGGAAACAACTAACCTGTCTTTGTACAAAGGTAAAAAAGTACACCTGCTGGAAACTTTAAAGGTCGCTAATTAACACATTATATCTCATTCACTCAAAAAATTAAGACAGTTTGCAGAAGTTACAGCACATAGCCCCTTCTAAAACTTTTTTACCTTTGGACAGGGCCAGGCTAGCTATTGCCCCTGTTTCAAGTCTTCATGCTAAGTAAGATAACCATCTACTGGCTCCAGCTTAATAATGAACAGACGGACGTGAAAGGGGTATTGATCTCCTTATCTAACTCTCTATTTCCCAAAAACTGACCTATTCCTTTAACAACAAGTCTAATTATCCACCATCATTAGGGCCTCCACTAACCAACAGAGCTGTAAAATACGGCTCATCCCTGAGTTTAACATCTGGCCTGATGGATGGCACTTAAAGCATAAGCGTGTTTATCTCACAGACAGAGAGATGCCTGATAATTCACTCGCCCACCCACAAAACTGAGGGTGTTTGGTTACATGTTGAAATGTCAACTTTACCTTAGGGCGGAAACACTGCTTTAGATGACAAACTCTCCTGTTAATGTTCGGTGTGTTGAAACTTAGAAAAAGAGAAGTGAAAATTAAATTTGAAATGTTCTTGCACAACACTATCCGGTCTTAATGAAGAGCCTGGATAAACAAACACCAGAATTAACTGAATACCCATTGGTGGCTGTGATGTGTGTGTTGTGATAAATAAAATAGCTTACTGCCACAACCATTCTGTGTGACATACACTCATTATAGTGTGACTGGTTGAAGGAAGAGAGGCAGGCATGGTAATGACAGCCCCCCCCCCCTCTTAGTCAGCAGCTCAGCCTCCCATGAAGAAAGTGCCTGGAGAGCACCGTTGAGAACGCCAGTGAAATTTACAGGCCTGCAGTGGGCCTCTGTATTAGAGGAGGTGAAACACGGATGGTGCCCTCAGGATAAGGACCCTCTCCCTGGCTACACTACTAAATCACAGAGGAACACAATAGAGTTACTATGCAATGACAAAGGAGACTCTGTTTCCTGTTTCTGTCACTTTCTGCACACGCACACTTGAGCAGCATGGCTTCACGAACCATCAAGCGCCTTACTGTTACCTTTAACCTGACCCAGCTGGGCGACACAAATAGCTTCCCAGCAGATGCCTGCTGATCCATAGCCTCCAGCTACAGCAGCCAGAGCTCTCACATCGCTGTGATATGTGTGACGGGGCTTCCTTTATCTTGACATTTTCATTTTTCTCTTGCTTTGATCTGTCTAAACATTTTTAGATGGAAACGTACAGACTCTGATGCTCCAACCAAAAACTACATAAATAAATGAAGAAGGAAAACAGGCCATATAAGCAAATAAGACATATCACAAATCAGCACTGCAGGGTGAGAGTACTCAGGGTCATGGGAAAGCAACTGAGAGAGCAACTGAGGACATGAGCAGCACAAGACTTAAAGCACCAGCAGTAGGGCCAGAAGATCCAAACTTACCTTAACGTAGGCAGTGTAGCGCTGGCACTCCTCCCTGTTGACGTCCAGGCTGAGCTGATGGCTCATCTGGCTGATCTGAGATCCGCCCTGAATGAAGTAAACTCGGGAAGGCTGGCTCTTCTGTCGCTTATCCACATCAGCTGTCAGGTTGTACAGCAGCTCTGAGAAGAGACAGAAACACTGTCACACATGACATCCACCGACAGAGGTGGTTCATCCACTAAAGATAATCTTGGGAAACACTTTGAGTACATGCAGGGTTTGGTTCCATCAAAACATAAATAAATGATCTCTTACTACAGACAGTTTGATGTGAGTAAGAGGGAAGATGGGAACATGTTTGAAAGTTCTTGGGAAAATCATCTGATATTACTTTAACTCAACAAGTGGCCTTTGTTCTATGTTGCATCATAAAAACAGTAGATTTAGATTAGACTTTTAGATTTGTATAATCACTAGTTTCAGTTTCATCTAGAGACTGGACAAAGAGAATTTAGATCAAATATTTCTTTCATCAGCAAAAACGTGAAGAAGAGCTATGAAGTATAAGCTGATTTATTAATGTTAGCTCATGCTGGACCGAACTTACATGTAAAAATAGGCTTTTTGTGCAGAATTTTCTGTATCTTAAGGTGAGCAGACAAGGATTATTTATTTAAAAAAGGAAATTAATTTTCCAGCTGGTGGGGCAGAACCAGTATTGCTGTGAAAGAAAACATCTCAATAACAACATTCCTGCTGGTCCCACCCCTGGCTTTAGTGACATTGAGACACTTCCAATCTATTGAATTGAGAAATCATAAGCATGAAGTCAAACATTACCAATGTTTCCGAGAAAACCATATATGGGCCTCTGGCCATTTAAAATCCATTCCTCTGAATGAATCAGCCTCAGTCTGTAGTAATTGCTTCAAGAGGGTGTCATACTGGTAAAACAGTGGGAGGGGTGGCAAACACACCCCAGTCGGACCAAAGCCTACTGTTTCTTCCGTCCAACAGAGGGAACGCCATGAGCTCACTCCAGAGGAGGCAAAGGAAGGTTTCATTACAGGAGTCACCAAACACATGGTGCTGCACTTTCCATGGTGCTCGCCAGACGACTAAACAGAGAAGCTTTATTCCTGCGGCTCAGGATGTAGTCATTATGTAACTACAGGGCTCCTGCTCCCCTGGGGGGGTGGGGGGGGGGCATGAATGACCCCACCCAAACACTGAAACAGGGCTGCACCTCAGCCCTCAAGAGGCACCGCACCTAAGAGCCAGTTAGCAATGGCTGAAGGGTAAACCATCGGCCGCAAGCACTGACAGTCAGCCGCGGGCCAAAGGCTGACCGCACTGGCTGTCTCCAAGCATGGGGAGAATTGCTCAGCATGATCATGTTTACAAATTTTCCTCACTAAAAAGACCACTTAAAGTTCATGGAGTATGAATTTCACTTCCTGATAATATGTAATATATCTGCAAGCGTTTGAGTAAAATGCTTGCTGAGATTTCTGATTTTTGAGATTCACTTTTAACAGGACTCACGAAACTCACTTGCTCACCCACTGCTTGGCCACTGGCACTGGTCGCTGACAGATAGTTAAAATTGTTGCTCTTCTCTACTTAGCTAGCTTAATCTTGTGTATTGTGGAGATACGTTTTTGTTTCACATGGAGTTTAGAGACTCTTTAATAAAGGACTGAGAGGTTTCTCTTGCCAGGATTTGTCCTCACCTATCTGTCCAGGCACCTGTCTTCCCCGGAAGCGCATGCAGACCGTGACGTTGAAGCAGTTTAGGTTGTGGTGGCCCTCGTGGCACTGTGGCACAGAGATGTTGATGGAGACGGGCAGGAAGATGGAGATATCCACCGTGATGACAGGCCGGGACCTACAGCCACATCAACCGACACGTGTGGGGGAGAGATCAGACATTAAAACAACTCAGAAATAAAAAAGAAAACGCTGCTGTGTCAGAGAGATTGATCCAGTCACTCACCTCAGCAGCACCACACTATCTGTCATGAAAGCTCCAATAGTGACATCTGCAACAAAAAAATAAGCATTTAAAAAAAAAAAAAAACCACAAGGAAGATATAATATTAATGCAACATCTGCTGACAGCACTCTGTACACCTGCAAACAATGCACAGAGGTCTCGAACTGTCATGCTGGCTAAGTCTGAATGTCAGCTGTGGAATGCAGTAAACAAGATGCCTCTATCACGAGTCTGAAACTCTGCTATTGCAAGAGAGCGAGAGCCTAAATCCACGAGGGTGTGAAACCAAACATTTCATAATCTCAGCCTTTTCCATTTGATTTGATTTTAGTTCATTTTCCCATAGGCCTACCTGTGTAACCATTGCCATCCATGTCCACGTTGCCAGAGATTGACTGGCCAAACATCTGCAGGCCAGGGTTTACACTGCGCCCAGACAGTTTCTGTAACAGATGATACCAGCCTTCAAATAACATGTGAGCCAACATGGAAAAGAGCACATTGTGTAATATGTTTTTGCTCCGTGTTTGTTTTTCATAGATGAATAATCTTTGCTTTTACAGACTTGTAGTAAGTACCACATTTGGTAGCTTAGCTTGGCATTAAGACTGTAAACAGGGGGAAACAGCTAGCTCAGCTAACTCCAGAGCTCAAACATACACCTCTAAATTCTTGTTTGTTTAATGTGTACACAGGCAAGTGTGCAGCGTTCCACTGGAACACTGGAAAAATACGATATTCCTTTGCTTACCGTTAAAAAACAAAAAAACTATATGGTGTTGGCATGTTGTCTGACACTAGGAGATGTCTTACCATGGAGTATTTGCTGATGATCCCTGTAGCATCCCCATGGTAGATATAAACAGCTCCTCCATAGTCATCCTCTTTAGGAGCCCCTATGGCTACATCTGAAGAGACAAATGGAGGACAAAAAGTGTTTCTGTGTAAAAGCTGGAATAGGAATGAATGAGCACATACATGACTGTGTGTGTGTGTTTGTGAATGTGTACAAAAGCTTTCATTAACCCTCTGTTTACTTTCAGCTGGGCCAGTGCAAGGGAAACAAGCCGTTACAGTAAGACTCTTAATAGACAATTAAGTGTTGTTAGTGGCCATAAAAACTTGTGCGACCTCTGAGAAAGTGGAAACAAGACTATAAAGTGCTGGCGAGCGCACTGAAACAACCTCTCCTTATGCCATTTCCACACAAAGTCCATATATAAACTTTCTTTTTATAAACCAAAACACTTCTGTGCCATGTGGTGCTGCATACCAAAGCAGAAATGGCACTTTTTTTTTTTTTGTTGTAAATATGATTAACTCATTATGTAGAAGTTAAATTATACCACTCTTTTGTTTTTAGTGAAACCAAATGTATATTATGATTTCTACAGTAGTTCTTTCAAATGAAATGGTAGCTGCTACGTTGTAAATAACATTGTCAGTCAGCGAGCAAGTCTGGCTCTTTCGACACTCCCAGAGAGACGAGTTACAGGATGAGTTATACTTCCCAGCTGCCATCTTTTCTCTCTGCGCACACACACACACACACAGACACACACACACACACACACACACACACTGTGCCAGGCTGCAAGCCTTGAGGCGTATCTCACACAGAGATGAAACCAGGCAGCAGCTCCCAGCCTCGAGTATGAGACAGACGCCAAGCGGAGCCGGCAGGGGAACAGACAGCGTAAATGTATGTCTCTGTGTGAGGATAATTTGGTTTGCGTCTGGATGAATCTGTGCACAGAAGGGCGAGAGAGGGAAATATCTTCTACACATCCCCACCGCTCGCCGCGGGGTAATCGAAACAAAATGTCTGTGAAAATGACGGGGTTTTTGTTGCACCTACTGAGCAACTCAACCAGCCAACGTTTGCTTGTGGGCTGAAGTTAGGAATATAAACTGCATAACTTTATTACCCACCAGATGACAGAGGAAATGGCTTTGTTGCATGACTACGGCACATAGCACTGAAAACTGTTGCAAAGTGGTTGGCATTGGCTGAATTATGGAATCATAGACCACTGGAGGGCCATTACAAGACTTCTACATATAAAACACAGCCCCCAGCTTTCTTCTGACCTCTCACCAGTGGCAAGAAACAGTTTACATGCCCAGATATACTGTTTTGCATGAAGGGCCTGTTTTGAAATTTCTCCTTTTTGGTGCATTCAAGGACACGCTGGTATCTGAGACAGACAAAATGAATATGTTGTACACTCTCGGATGTTAATCCTTTGTCCTTGGTCCTTTGAGTCAGTGGTTTCCCTTTTTGGCTTTTGACCCCATCTACTTGTTACTCCTTTATACAGGTTTCAGATATCTGTCAGAAGTCAGCAGTTCCTTTGAGAAGTGAAAGTAAAACTATTCAAAAAGTGAAAAAAAAAAAATCCCATCAATCATCTCGTGACCCCTAAAATTTATGATAGGACCCAATGAAAGAGCCCCGACCCACAGGTTGGGAATCACTGTTTTAAGTATCTCAATTTCTCCATCTTCTTAAGGGGAAAATGCAGAAGGTGCAAACACTAGCCAGGATTGTACTTTCTCTGTTTAAACATTGTAACATATGAAATACTTAAATAATATCAAGCATAATTTATGTACAATAAAAAACACAACGGTGCAATAAAACGTATAAAAACATGCACAAGAGGACTTAAATGTGCTCAGAAAAAAGCAGCATCTACAGTTCCACCACAAGCGAGCATACTTCATCTGCTGCTGTGGACCATGAAATTGTTTAAAGCAAGTAAGTGGACGTTGAGTGGAGACCATTCCAGCAACATATGGTATGAAAACATGTTTATAAAGTCAGATGTCACTTTGTACTGACCTTGATAACCATCGTCATCTATGTCTCCGATTGCAGCAATGGATTCGCCAAAGTGAGCATTGAAAGCGTTGTCACCAGTCAAAACTCCGCCCTCCTCCATCACCCCCTACAGACAGAAGCAGGCAAGAGAACAGTTTATATACAGAGCTAGGAAATGAAATGTCCTACAGTTTACAGCTCCAGTGAAATTATTGCAGCTTTTCTCAGATAATATGACTTGGCCACGGGAGTTGTTAGTTGGCTTTTATTCAAACAACTTAACAACCAAACAGACAGTCAAGTTTCTTTGCAATTACTCATAAATATAAAAATATACAAGCTGAAGCTCTGTTCTTGGTCAGTTAAATAAGCTCACAATGCTCCACTGTTTCAATTTTAGTAACATGATAATGTTCAGGAACTAATGAAACATGAGCAAAGCTAAAAATCGACGCCACAGACAATAATAACAAGACAGAAATGTACATCTGTGCAGATCAAACTAAGAGAGAGTGTGGTAAATACTAAGTGTGAGTTATGGTATCATGTTCCCGCTGACCCACAGATCCCACTCACATTGCCCTTGCTGAGGTACACAGACACCTGGCCCTCATCCCGGAGCTGGCTGTGCATGGGTGCCCCCACCAGCAGGTCCGACAGGCCATCCTGGTTCAGATCAACTGCACACAATGAGGAGCCAAAGTAAGAGCCCATCTGGAACCAAGCCGAGCCACAGAGCAATGGGTCAGATCACAGACACTTTCTTCTTCAGTTCATACATTTGACATACGCTCTGACTGGATTCATTTCCCCTTTTATAGCTATACCAATATTAAAGGAATATTTACACAACTTATGCCTTAAAGCTACCCTGACTTCCTTTTATTTACTCTGCATGAAAAGCATTAGCTACCACCCTGGCTTTGGTTTTTGGCAAGTGTGTTCCTTCTTTATATCGCTGTTACAGTCTAAACACTTTAAAGCAAAAGTAAACAGAGCAGTTCTGACAACAAAGCAATTAGAGTAGCGTGTCTGCATCTTAAGAGTTGACTACATGATCCCTGAGGCAGATTAGGTTGAAAAAAATACTGTACTGATTAAGAGATCAGTTTAGGAATAACCTCGATGCAAATATATGCGCTGCATGATGATTAAAAACTGTCAGAGACCACATCTGAGCTCATACCATTTTCCCTGAGGCATGAAAACTCTTCACCAATGACACGCCGTCGATTTTGAAAATGTAAATCTGTGCAGGAGAAAACACGAAAAAAAAAATCAGTGCAGCAAACAACACAAGAGGACTTCAGTTCAACAGCGGGAGATAGGACAAAAGAGGAGGAGAGGAAGGCCCTACTTTTCCACTGCCGCTGTGCTGAGGTGCCCCTGCAGCTATGTCTATTACATTAGGAGAGGAGAAGTGTCCCGCGGTCACAGCATAGCCTGGAGACACAGACAGTAATCAGCCACAGCTCCTTTTTACTGATACATTCGACGTTTATCACAAATATCCTCATGAACAGACTCTTACCAAGGTAGCTGTATCTGTGGGAGTCCACGTCCTCTTTGTTCGGGCTGTAGAAGGAGTCCGAGGTCAGGTTGTACACCTTGATCGTCCCAGTCCAGTAGTATGACCCCGGCGCACCCATGACCACCAGCTCCTGAAAACGACAACCCCCACCCCACATTCATTCAGATAACTCTGACTGTGATCCACCTTTGATCTGCGGTGCAGTCGCCTGCTGAAAAGAGGAAGGAGAAAAAAAAAAAAAAAAGAAAAAAGAAAGAAAGGCGCTGCTGGGTGAACGTCTGGTTAACCAATGGCCACAGACTGGTTTGTGCTATCTGATGTTAACCACATATCCAGATGGCATGCCAGCTGAAGCTTTGATGTGATGAGGAATTCAGAGCCTTAGCAACATTGATAGCTGCAAAATTAGTTGTTAACAGCTTTTTTTTTTTGTTGTGATGCTCCCCGGCCACCAGAGAACAACAATTAAGACGTTTTGTTTTGACTAGAAGAAAAGATGTCGTGCTCTTCCTCATCACCCGATGATTCAGCCGCACCGGAGCATGTGTGGTCACCGCCGGGAACCCATGCTTCATACAAACAAACCTGAACAACACAGTGATGGCCTTACTCAGCAGTATACATTCCCTGCGCTGTGGTGTCAAACATCTGGGCACCACCACACCAGGCGTGTGGACCATGGTTCAGGCAAGGATAAGGTTTAACAGTTGGACAGCTTTTCTTTAGATTCCTCACATTCCTTAAAGGGTGGGTGGTTCAAACGCTTTAACAGATCAACAGTGACGTTCGCGGCCTGTTTGATGATTTCTCTTTGGGTTTACAACAGGAGGTTCATTGTGGGATCCAGTATTATCAGAATCTTTTCTTTCCTGAAGCCAAAAGTCTTTTATTTACAGCCTCCATTGTCAAATTCGATGACATTCCTCACCTACGCAGAAACTTCCAGCTTAAATATTGTGATTTTTCATTGGTGTTCATGTAATAAACTAATCCCTAAAACATGACAGTCACACTCTGCTCTACGCATGAGTGTTCAGAACAGCCATGAACAAGATTTTCAAAGGTTCTTTGACACTGTGTTGAAACACACACATCAAAGAATCTGTCGTAAATGTAAACGCAAGCAGATCATGTGAAATGATCCCATCTAAGTATCTGTGACTGGAAAATCTGTTTTAAAAGAGTCTTTGTTAATGCAAGTAAGTAAATGTAGAGTCTAGGTCTGCAACAAGCAGTTATTTTCATTATCACTTAATCTAATGACACTTACCATACAAGCATTTAATAAATGCTCTATAACAGATTATAATGTAGTGTTTATTAATGTGTTTGTAAACAACTATGACTCCCCCTGTGGACACCTGTAAGCGGAGGCTGCTGTATTAAACAGATAATAACAATATAGTAAAACACAGCTGACATATTATAATATGTCTTCATAAAAGTTATAGCTATTGACAAATACTGTACATTATAAACACTTAGAATGTCCTTATATCTGCTTACAAACACATTATAGTGTGTTTATACACTATATATATATAAACCATTTATTAAATGCTTCTATACTGCCAATAAATGCTAAATAGAGGGACATAAAGTAAAATAAAGTATTACCATTAATCTGATGATTTGTTTCTCTATTAATCTTTTGTCTATTCAATGTAAGAAAATAGTGAAGAAATGACTGCGAAGAATGGCTGGAGTTTCTGCTTAAACATTATTTGTACAATTAATCACTGTTTAAAAAAGCTGAGATTCATTTTCTGCTGATTGACTATCCGATTAGTTGTTTGCGGCTCAGGCAGGGTTGCTTCAGATGAGCACCAGGTTACTTTGAAAGCTAACATAATAATATCATTCAGCATATGTAAAATAAAATAAATGCACTAGCACTACATGAAATGTCCATCAGTCTTTTCACCAATGAGAATGTTTCCACCCTCAGGACACAGCCGTGCTCCGAGGACACACTTACTGTCTACTGTACTTTACTGTATGTCCCAAATTAAGCGTAACCGTAATCTGAGACCTGAAAAGGGCCTTTGCAGAACATGCTGCTCACAGGCAGCATCAGGAAAGAATTATATTACTAACAATACGTCTAAACTGATCAAATGTACATTTTTTAAATTTCAATTTCTCCCTCACACGCACATTTTTTCCTGTCAAACTATATTTTCACAAAAATGCTTGTAGAAGTTAAATCTATTTGACCTTGCTCTCACCACTTCTGCTCACTGCAGCAGCTTCACCTCTCTAGACTGCTCTCTGGACCAGTGGAAGGTGTTTCTACGATAAAGGACGATGCCACATGTGAATACAAAAACAGAAGTGAATCTACGCCGTGGAGAGAAGGAAGCTCATATTTTCTCAAGCACTTTATCTCGCGGAGCCACAGCGGAGGTCAAGCGAGGCCGCTCGCAGCCTTTCCTTACAACGCTTTATCTGCCTATGGAAACATAAGCTAACAGTTATCAGCGCTTAGTCTGCAGAGCGCTGACCAACATGTATATCTGACAGTAGAAATCAGATTTTCCACATCATTTGACTTGTTAAACAACCGTCAGCTCCATGTATAAGGTCTCTGCTAACTATCCACAGAATACCAGAGAGAGAAAGTCAACAAAGGATGAGGAAAAAAAAAAAAGGTTCTTTGTAACATCAGGCATGTGGTAGTGTTCATGGTTATCATACTTTCAACTGAGAAAGTTAATCCCCGGGTAAGAAAAGAGACTATGAGAACTACTGATACTTTCTATTTATATGTGATGTGAAAAAGCAAAAAAAAAAAAAAAAGCAATTTTTTTTTTTTTTTTTCACACAAAAAAAAAAAAAAAAGCAATTTTTTTTTTTTTTTTTCACACAAAAAAAAAAAAAAAAGCAATTTTTTTTTTTTTTTTTCACACAAAAAAAAAAAAAAAAAAAGCTAATTATTATTATTTTTAGATGGGATCCAACTGCTCCATTTACCAAAAAGTGAAGTGATGGATGAAGCTCCACTGATGTGTCCAGACAACAGAGTTCGGATGACAACAAGCACCAGAAAGAGAGTATTACAAGGATTAAGAGGATGAACGGGCAATGTTACTGACCTCCGTAAAAACTCCCGCTATCCCGGCTTGGCACGAGCCGTGCTCTTCCCCATACTTCTGCTTATAGTCTGTAAGAGAAAACAAACCACAAATTATTTCACTGTGTGCTTGGGCCAGCATTTACTGGAGTTTTTCCTGCATTCCATATGGAGCTAGTCAAAGTCCCAGTCCCATCCAAGAGGAAAGGGGGCAGAAAGCAGACTGAGAAGACCTCTTACTTTGGAAGAGGAGGGGGTGCTCTCAGGTTACAAAAATATTGAGCTTGGATCTGCACAAAATGCACTGTAAATAACGTCCCATGCAAAGTCTGCCTGGCTTCTCCACGACTGTTGGCAACGAGAGTTACGGAAGGAAGTGAAATCCTGACCTGGGAGCACAATTAAGGTGTAAAACAGCCTTTGATAAATAGCTCTGAGTCACAAAATCAAAACATATGAGGAACACATTTGCATTAGTCAGCTCAAAATGTTACACAGAACATTATTATTTCAAATGAAACTTGATTTTTAGTGTTGTAGCCTGCGCACAAAGGAAAACAACCTAGAGAACAAATGGATTTGATTTACTACAATCAAAACAAAATCGTATTTCTCAACTCTGCAAGTAAATCTTTTCTTAGAAACATCTGATTTCTGGAAAATGGAGCTAAAATCTGTGCTCTAACAAAGCTGCCGTAATAGCACCTTTGTGATAATGTTTTTCTTTTGCAAAACGGCGTACAGGGATATACACCTCCACTGGACACATGTTCATTTATTTGGCTTAAACAAACTGTGTGTCCTTCAGTGGTAGGAGCTGGCGCTTGGCGTGGAGAACTGGTGTTGGACTGAGGATCAGAGATCACACTTCAAGGCTCTCGTGGTACTTTTCCTCAGAGCCAAAACACCAATCAGAAGCTAGAAGCAGATGTGAGGCTTCACACTGATGGTGCTGGCTACAGAGATCACGTGCCATGATAAAATGTAACCAGAGAAGATGTAAAACAGACTAAACCAGTGGTTCCCAAACTGGGGATCTGGACCTCTCATGGGCTGCCAAGGTAAATCTGCGGGGTCACAAGATGATTATAGGGACAAGAAATAAACAAGACCTGGCCATGTTTTCATATTAACATTTCCTAATTTGCACTAAACCCAAAGCACAGCTGAGGCTGGATGACACTGAAAGTCACACACCAAAGAACTGGGTAAATGACAGGTTTGAACTCATGATGAAAAGTTAAGGCATCACCAAAGTGATTAGAGTTCATCCTGAGGAGGACATGAATAAAGGACCCAATATATATAGAAATTCATCCACTAGTTGTCGAGACATTCTTCTCAAAACCACTAATGTCAACCTCACAGTGGCGCTGGAGGAAAAGTCAGGGCATCATCAAAATTAGGACCCTGAATATCTGCATCTACTGTGGCGCTGGCGTGGCAAAACATATTTTACTTACACAAAAGGATGTTCATTTTTTCTTTTTCTTTTTTTTCCAAATAAATCTTCAGTCTGCCTTTAATAATCCAAAAAATGAAACAATGCGGGAAAAGAATTGACTTTAACTCCTCGCAAAACTTAAAAGGGTTGGGAGCCATGGGAATAAAGCAACAAGACGTCTCTTCTCGAGCGTCCATTTCTGTTAATATTTGTTGAAATGAAGGAAAATCCTGATTTAATTTGTACTGTACCTTCATAACAAGGGATGAGCGGCTTGGTCCTGCCCTGAAGCGTTGGAGGGATGATGGAGCAGTATCCATGCGGGAGGATATGCTCTGAATCATAGTAGACGTTTTTCCAGCGGTGAGCGCAAGCCTGCGAAGAGGAAAGCAGGAGCGACAAGCCAATTCAGACACACGCTCATTTCATAAACACAAACATTTCAGGCTGCAAGGGGGGGGGGGTCCACGACCATGCTGATTGTTTGAGCCCCTTCCTCACTGGGCTGGAGTCAGTGCGTCTCTGTGGCTGTCAAATGAGCATCAATGAGGAGGGGGGAGATTAAAGCCCATCCATAACCCTGACCATAACAGCCACAGACTGTGGTGTGAATATCTCAGCTGCAGCCTGAGATCTGTGTTTCCCAGGCAGCATTTAACTTGCAGCAAGAAAATCTTCCCATTAACATTTTGTGTTTTAATAGTTTTCATTTCAAAACACCTCCTCCAGGCTCTACAGGCAACTGGAGAGGCCAAGAGTTCAGACAGCAAAAAAAAAAAAAAAAAGTGGATAAAAAGATTGGAACGAGAACAAATTCTGACTTTAATGTGCCGCTGCTGAAACAGAGAGTACATTTCTTAAACTGACAGTGAATAATTCTAAAAACAATATTTTGTTGGTGTATTTTTCAAAATAAAACAAAAGGACACAGGATGATATAGACTAGATTTCAAACTCTGCACAAATCGGGCCACATATATACTGTACGTGTAAATGTGGTAATAATTTAGTACCCTGTGGGGATGGTGGTGGGGCTCCTGTGGCTCTGGGGACAGTTCTGGACGCCTCTGTGCAGACATAGTTCACTTCATTTCCCCCTGCACTGTTTAACCCCCCCCCCGTCTCCCTCCCACACGTGCACACACACACACACACACACACACACACACAAACACACACACAGAGCCAATCTAAATGAATACAAGAGTTCGGCACATTGTGGGCGCACACAGAGCGTCAGATGACTGTCTGGAAGCAAGATTGTGTGTTGAGAAACAAAGGACGGCCTGGCCAACAGTAGTAGCAATACCAGCATGAACTCTTAAGCAGAAGCAGATTTTTGAAAAAAAAAAAAAAGAAAAAAAAAGAAAAAGATCAATCAGCTGACATACACATATAGCAAACGGAGCGCTCGCAGCAGCTGACAAGTTCTGTCGAGGCAGTAAAGGAGGCTTTATGGTGGGAGTGCAGGGCTGTTGTCATGATAAAGAGCTCACTGGTCACAAACAAGGCCTTCACTGAAAGTGCAGATGAAATCACCACTGCACACATCTGCCAAGCAGCCGTTTCTCTCCTGTTGCACAGAAACGTGAGTCCATTCAGATGAGATAAAAAAAAAAAAAAAAGAAAAAAGAAAAAAAAAAAGGCACAGTAACACGTGGCTGTGGAAAGTCACCACCTTTCTTTTATCATAACCCTCCCAGGACTGCAGCTAAAAGCTTGTTGTTAAACAGCTCTACGCCTCAAACCCCAAACACTGACAACTCCAAGAAGGTTTCAACTTTTGACGGACTGACCGACGAGTAAAGCCAAGTGTAAATGGTTTGAAAATCGCGCCAGTAAATTCCACTGAGGTGAAAACAATGGACCAAAGACAAACAGTTATCTGGACATCTTCAGAGGGAGGAATTCTTTAGATTTTCTCTGACTCCCAGAGGTGGAGGTCAATCAGCAACAGGTATTCAAGCACATTCACACCTGTCATGAATGTTTCAAGAGTTGCCCAGTTCCACCAGTCTCGTTGCCTCACTACCCACCACAGGACAGCGGGGTTAGCATTTAATGAAAGACTGCCCTCAGACGGGACCACCGCAGAGGGGCTGAAGCCTAAACAAACTCTGCCAGCTGCCCTGTGATCTCTGTGCAAACACCCAGCCAAGCACCTTGGGGATTAGCACCACTAGTTAGTCTTCTAATTTCTCTAAATCCTGCTCTCCTTTTTTTTTTATTTTATTTTTTTTTATTTTTTACAAATAACAATCTACTTTTGACAAACCCTGTTCCACTGACTCTTCCAGCTCCAAACACGAGGTAAATGTTTCACAGTGTTATGTAACCACACAGCAGTTTCCAAATTTTTCTGACTTTAGTTGTGAGTCCAGATTTGAAAAAAAAAAAAGAAGATTGTTCAAAATCATGACTTAAGTTCAGTTTTTTTTTTTTTTTTTACTTGCAAGCTTGCAAGCATGTGACACAGGATAGAAGGAAAGGGAGGGTTGTAAAAGTTGGGACCAGCTGTGGTTTAACAGCGCGGTTCATGGTAAGACATTTGTAACAATGATGTTGGTATAATCGGGTCTGTTTTTAGGAGCACACTGTAGATGGTTTGCATTAAACAATTTGCTGAAGTGGCTGCGGCGTCGTGTCCCTGAACTCACCAATATTTTGCCGTCGGCTCTGTCCTGGCGGGCCAGGCTGACCCCCATCCACTCATCATCCCTGTCGCCCTGGCACGTCTTCCCACACGACTCTCTCAGCTTGTTTCCTGAAAGACAATGAGAGCAGTTTGCAGACGTTGAGTCATCAGGACAGAGGATGTCTTGGAGCAAGTAAACTTGTTACTTGTGAGTCGTTCTGAGTTCTGGTTTTTATTATTTATTTCTGCTGAATGTGCAAAGTGGTGTTTGCACAGTTGACAGTTACTCAAAGACAAAAATCCATTATAGCTCAGTGACACTGGATTTTTAAAGTAGATATCACTACTGATATTTGAGAGTTAAACAAGTCTGATAACGGGCTGATATTCTTTTTTTTTTTTACATTTTTCATTAAATTTATATTAGGATCCCTCACTAACGAGTGTCTTTAATTGAGCAGTCTGCCAATTATTTTCTCAATCAATTATTCAATTATCAATCAATTAATTTTCACGCCAATAAAACATCAGAAAACAACATCCATCACAATTACCTTGGGCCTAATGAAAGGTCATCAGATGTCATGTTGTGTCCCACCAACAGTCCAAAACCAAACATGTTCAATTTACAATCAAGTTAAGACAAGGAGAAGTTGCAGATTGTCATGTTACAGATGCTAGAACCTTTAAATGTTTGGGATTTTTGCTTGAAATATATATGCCAATACCAATATATTAGCTATAACCAACTATTGGCACAAAGTGGAACTTTTATTCTCTTCCTCCCTGAAGACAGCTGATTCAGTACAATAACATGTAGCTGTGAGTGTGTCTCTGTCTCAGTGTGTGGTTAGTTTCTTAAGGGTTCAGCTCCTCTGGCTCGTGAGTCACTGGGCACCAAGCAGTCAGGGTTAGGGTTGACTGTGATCATTGCTGTTTTTTTGTTTTTTTTTTGTGAGTGTGTGTTTTGGTGACACATTGACAGAGCACAGGGTTAATAATGAAGCCATGCCTTGCACCCCAGCCACACTGAACTTTTTGGCTCACATGCTTGGAAAATATTAGCAGAAGCATAAATCATATTTATCAAAATATTTATGGACCTCTGCACAGAGACCCCTCTTGTGTTTTACATGTCTCCGTGTAGCAGGTTCAGAACAAAAGGAACAACTGTCGCACTGTTAAGAGTAGCATAAAGCTGCATTATTCTGATAAAACAAAACAGATGCTTGGGGGAAGTAGCGCAGAGAGTGGACAAGAGAAGCTGCAGGAAAGCCCAGCATACGTGTGTGGACTGTAGCACCACTTCTCTGTGTGATAGGTGTTCATTTCTGACTTGTTCAAGTTGTGAGTGTGTGCATGTGTGGCCCTGACAGATGTACAGTTGGTGTATATGTCATTAAATGCTGGTGCAGTGATGCTGCAAGCTGTGGGGACTGACCTCTGCCCAGGTCCATCTCTGTGCAGCGGCGCTCTGGGTTGCTGTGAACTCGACACTTATATACAGCTCCGGGAGAGTGCACAGAGCTACTGTAGGTAGAGTTTGCCCTCGGTGCCCCTACTATTACCCTGCAGGAATGAGAAGAGGAGAGAGGATGGGACACAGTAGTGGGGTGGGGGGTGGGGGTTCACCCGCCAAACACTTAATTGTATCTTTCATCTGTGTCACTGTAGCCACTGAATAAAAAACGGAAAATCTCCTGCCTGCAGGCAAAGTTACAGTACAAACAGAAATGGCTTTTCATGGAATATCACCCATTTTTGTTTTAGATTTATTGGGTGTGGAAACAGCCCAAGCTCAGGAGACACTTACACATTTGTTTAAAAGTACAAATTCACTGCATCACTTATAGAAACCAACATCATTTCCAGGAAGAGTACAAGATGGGACTCACCAGCGTGTGTTGTCATGATAATGCTCCAGCACAGAATAGCCAAAAAAACTAGAATTTGGTCCGCGGAACACCAAAGGATGTTCTAAGTCTATATTGTAAGAATAAGCCACTGAAATGGAGAGAAAAACATAAAAAACGTTTTGTACTCCCGTTTTTTGTCTCCGAAGAGGAGCCATCCCTTTGCGCATCATGCGTAATAACGCGTTAAAGTGTCCAAAAAGAAGAAGAAGGGGGAAAAAAAAACAATAAGGAGGATTTGTCAGCACAGTCAGTGGCCAAAGTGTTACAAAACTATCTAGCAGGTATTTTCTCCTGGACTAGCACCACATGTAGGCTGTGATGGCATGAGGAAAGGCTGGAGGTGGAAAGTTAACGGTCCGGTAAATAACGGTGCGTCAGCTTCTCTCCATTCTCTGTCAATCTGAGAAAGTTGCAGTTCGCAGGCTCCCTGTCCTGGAGATAAATGCTGTCAGCTGTGTCAAGCGAACCCGAGTCAGGCACAAAAGAACCGGAAGTAAAGAGAGGCCTCCCTCAAAATAAGAGCACCGTTGTTGGGTTGAGCCGCTGTTACAACGCGTGAAGGCGCAGTGAGGGTTTTAATGTGAAAGGTGAAACCGGAATCGTGTGTTTTCACTGTGGGACGCTGACACTGGTAACGCGGTCACGGAGAGAAGCGAATGGTTTTGAGGCGCAAAAGCATCACATTTCAGCCGAGGGCTTTAGGGGCTCATCTCACCAAAACTGAAAAAATGAGGGCGCGCTGCTGCCACCTAACGTTTTACAGTCACAATGAGCAGTTTAACATCTTCATTAAAAAAAAGCGTTAGTTTATTGAGCAGTGTTGATTTATACTAAATACTATTCTTAGCGTTAACAGGCCCCAGGGATAGTTCCGTTTCACACAGCAGCTCGAGACAGTGATATGAGAACAGTTTTTATAGCGAGACAGCTTTCGCTGTAAAAGTTTTAAAACGAAAACTCAAGAGACCTTTCTGATACGTTGTCTCGGGACAAATCATCCCACTATATTACATATCACAGCAGTGGTTCCCAACATGTTTGTGTCTCTCTGTAAAACAAAACAATGTCTGCTTGCAACAATCTTGTTCACTAGAGACTGATTTTAATCAGTTTAATCTGAAAACTTTTTAGAGTCTTAAATCATCAAGATTTAAAAAAAAAAAAAAAAAAGGCAAAGATTAAAGGGGAGTCTGAAGAAATAAGCAGAAACATGTTTTTTCTGCTTTTCTCTTTTCTTAAACATCTGACAATTGCTCAGTTTTATCTTGTGGGGGTCATGACCCCTCAGCGTGGTACCACACATTGTTCATTATTCAATAGCATGTGCATAATTTTTCATTGCTATACGAATCCAAGCACACTATGCTATATATACACTGTACATATTCCTTCAATATGCACATAAACTGCCTCTGTATAGAGAAATGTATAATGTACAATATTCCAGTTTTCTATGAGACATCACAAGCCAAATTCCCCGTGTGTGCAAACATATTTGACCAATAGTTTGTTGTAATTCTCATGAAATGTGGGCACCTGTGGTTCAATTCATTACATAGAAAATTGCATTTTTGTGGTGGAGAAAAGGAGTAAAGGTCAAAGAAAGGTTACCTGCTGGTGGTGGCTTCCCCTTGCTTAAGGTTAGGGTAACCCACGACCAAGAGGATCTTAAAAACCTATATTTGTTGTGATGTCTGCATTCCACATGTCTCTATTTCAACAGGATGTTATCAAACTTTACCCTCTGTTGGACAGACTAAACAATGTGAAAACAGGTAAGGAGATAAGTGATTGGATTTAACATTTAAGACACTGTAAGATAATAAGGATAAAGGAGTGACAAAAGGTGTTCTGTAAATAAGATTTAATTTGTTAGTCTGAAAATGTATAGCAATTCATATAGTGCCCTATAGTACAGTTTGAATTATCATCGTACAATTTACAGTTTTGTGTTTTGGGGTTTCTATGCCAGTGTCAGTGATAAAATATAAAGCATAGAAAAGCTGTGTTAAACAAACAAGGTCCAGAGGCCAGTATCTTAATGTGGTGCAAGTGCACAGTTAAAGGGTCGTTTACAGTTTTACAGAGGAAGTGATTCAGACAACAGCACAACACAGAAACCTATAAATCAACTGACCGTCAGCATCAACACATGATAGTGATATCATTTATTGCACAAGCCAATCTGTATGAACACATTCTAACATAAAATGAAAACCATTTATCTTCATCTAAAATATATAAATTAATAAACTTAATTTCAAAGTAAAACTGGATTTATGGAAGATTTGTGTTTCTGGCATATTCTCTCAGAATTCCCTCATACCTTTACATATATTCACACATACTGCACGACACACACACACACACACACACACACCACAAACTCACGCCCCAGTGCGTGCTCATACACACATACAAACACCCCCTCACTCTTACACACACACGCACACAAGAACAAAGACAAGAAATGCAGAGAGAAGGGCTCGTTCAAATCCATGGCAGTCTTCCCCTTCAGCAGCAGCAGCAGCACATTTTCATCCAAAAGTACCCGAGTCATTCAGACACTCATCGTAACCAAGGCTGTGCAGGGACAGATATGACATTAATTCAATTAGTCAGGCGCTTGTCACTGAAGAATTGTACTCATATGTTTTTAACTGGCAGAGGGCAGAGGTGAGTTCAGTGAATGAGCTCATCAAAGTTTCCTCAGCAGGTAAACAGATGCTTACAATCGGTTTTGAATCCTCTTTGTCCAAGACCTTTTGCGCTTGGTCTGGAGGAAACTTGAGCATGGAGGTAATCACTTTTGCCATTGTCTGCAGATGAGGAGCAAAAAATAAATAAAAAAGTAACAGAATAACAATCAGCAATCTGAACTTCATTCTTAACATTTGTTTTATTTTTCTTATTTTGGTGTTCAGTGTCAAATATTTCTTCATCTTCATTTATCATTTCAAAATCACCTTTACCCTTTGACACTATGATCCAATCATATCAAACTTGTTCTGAGACAATTAAAGCCCTACAAGACCAAAAAAAAAAGAGAGAGAGGGGAAAAAAAACATTATCTGCATAATCAACTCCAGGCCTATCTGCCAGGGTGCATGCATTTCCCCATAAACACAGAGGATAATCAGAAACAGAGCTGCTGTGTAGGAAACCTAACCGCTCAACTAACACTAAACAAGGCCAGCATGTCTTTGAATGGCAAATCTGCGTCATGCAAGATGCATGTACTAGCAGGCAGCCTGGGGGACATCCTCCAAACTGGGGAGGTCTGCCATGTTGTCATAAAGACTAACTGTTTGCTGAGGAGCTGGGAAAATCCCGCTGACTTTAGGACCATGTCATCAGCACTGTTAATTAGGGAGAGCACTGTTAATTTTACCCAAGAAGACTGGACACAACATGACTTTTACATGACTCCCCAAACGGTCTCATGCTCACCTCTAAAACAATGGGATGGACTGAATCTCTGATATCGTCAGTTATCATTTCAATGTGAGTTTCATTTCCTGACAACATTATATGTTTATAAAATACAACATAATCACATTTTGTCAGGAATTAAATGATGAAGTCCCAAACTTATTATAGTATTTTCAGTGGTTGTTCCTTGTGGCTTTAGTGGCCATCAAACATTAATCAAGATGGAGACAGATCCAATGTCTGGCATTCTGAAATATTAGAAAATAACTGAAAAATCAAATAATCATTTTTTATGTATAACAACATAAAAAAAAGAAAAAAAGAAAAGCATACTTTTGTTTCCCGTCCCATCATGTATTCAAACAACACCTTCCTCAGGTACTCCATCTCAGTGGGTTCTGACAGTGCATCAGTGCTGTTGAATCCAGGATCTGTAAAAATAAAAAAAAACAAACAAAAAAAAAAACAAGCAACAATAACCATTTAATTATAATAATCAACTGTCATATTCAAATAATATTTCATTACGAATGTAACCGTTTTAAGTAGTCAATAAATTAGGGGGACTAGGGAGCATGTGTGAAATACTCCAAGCTACTATTCCGACCATGTCTCGCTTGTAAAAATGTTAATGTATCATGACGGATTGAGATATTATATATACACATATACATAAACAAATTAAAAAAACTTGCTACAAGATAAAAAAAATAAAGTGAGACTAGCATATAGTTCACTGTAAAATTCTCCAGCTGTGCAACTCAGAGCATCATGTTTGTGTTAGCAACCAAATACAGCACATCTTTCTGCACAGGTATAGGTTCAAATTAAGCAACAACTACAAGCACAGGAAAGAACAGCGAGGCTCAGCATGAGCACTTTAATACCACAAGTGTCTAGGAAAAAAGGTTTTAATTCTCCGCCCGAAGCTATAATACCATTATCCCTCTGAAAACTATGAATGGGAAAATCTGTGTTACAACTTTGACAGGCTGGTAACACTTAGGCTTCTGTGTCTACAACTGAAAGATCCCCAGTAGGTCTTCAATATGGAACAACACCCACTCGCTCTCTGCTTATCTGGAATAATCATTCAGACAACATCAAATGTGCCTGTATGCGACCACGTGATTGGAGGAGAGGAAAAGGTGATAGAGAAGTGCAAACAACTCTTTGATCTCTGCCATGAAGTAATGTGTCACCAATAAATCCCCTAGCCTTTGTCCTCCTGACCTCATGTTGCCCCGGCTGAGGCTACCATACCAGAAATCACAGCGCAACAGACCTAAAACCAGTTATCAACGGCCTTGTGATCAGCCCTCTACCTGAAACCTGCAGCTCTGGGTGGGTTAAGTAGGCTCAACAGATGAGTGGAAGACACTTTCACTGATAGGTACAGCAGTCCAAAGGAAATTCAGTATAGAGCAGGCATTAGCTGGGATATAGTATGTGTTCTGGATATGGAGGATTTGAGAAGTCTGTGTGCTGCAGGGTCTTGTGTGGGAAACATTAAGACCACGATCTGCAAAACCCATTAAATCCAAGGATGGCTTCTTCACCGCCCTCCTCCACCCTCCACCCCCCCACCCCCTTCTGACAGCAGATTCTCTTTATTACACCAGGAAGGTCTAAGAGGACACACACACACACACACACACACACACACACACACACACACACACACAGGTTTATGATATACTTATGGTATACTGCATTGAGAGGCCTCCCCTGACTTTAACCACAGTGGTTATATGTCTAACCCTAACCCTTACTCTAACGTTAACCAAACCCTAATTATAACCCCGGCTTTAATCTTAACCAGTAAGCCTAAAATCACACTTAGTTGGCCAAAATGTCCTCAATAGCATAGTTAAACCAGACCACACACACTCACATGTCATCACATACTATTCAGGTCTGCATCTCTCGTCCCAGCCTTGATCCACAAAGTGATGTGTGTGCTGGCAGATTATTTTAAAGAGCAATAACTATAAAAGTCATATATTAACGCAATATATGTAATTACATGTTATGTGTATAAAATCCATGTTACAATAAAAAAAAAAAAGCCAGGTAACCTATGTTTTACTGTAGGTATATGTAGTTTATGTTACACCTTCCCATGACACTGTGCTCAGTTCAAGCATTATGTATGGCATCTTTGTTGTGCTGATCTCAAAGAAAATTGGTTCGAAAAGCAGAACTAAGTGATTCATGGTGTTAAAGTTACCTTTGAATGTGCTCCCGAGATGAGTTACAACAGTGTTTCGGTGGAAGCATTTCATCTTGTCCTCAAGCGAGTGAATCTACCGTGGAGAAACACACACAAGCATGCACCAATTAATAATAAAAACTCTTATCTGACCCCAGTGGGTTAATTCTATGTATTAGCTTAATTGTTGGGTTGGACATAAGCAGTTTGTTGGTCATCTTTTGGGCATGTTTGTGAGAGTGACGATGTGTGTGAGAAAAACTGTGGGAGGCGTTGCTCTGATTGTTTATAGGGTTAAACCAAATGTAAACAGATGTGCTGTGTAATTAAGTTGATGCAGCAGGAGAGCAATGGCTGCTCTTGCTGGGGGCCACAGAATCCTGGGAATACACTGCATGGGATTTGCTGTTCACTTGTCCCCAGCAAAGAACACACACACGTGGTCCCGACACTCACTCTCTCAACAAAGCCCTGCTCCTTCAGGCGAGCCTCGCTCAGCAATGTTGTCTTCTCAGCGAGCTGAGCCTGAGGGTGGAGGACAGAGCATTAATGTGAATGAGAACTGGGAGGAGGAACATGTAATACACAGATATTATGTGCGATCAACGATGCATGTTTTCTTGATCAAACAGCTGTTTTACAGTAGGCTACAATGATATGACTCATGAAACAGTGAAAGTGGAGCCAGGAAACATACCTGTAGTTCTTCTGTGCTCATCTGTGCCAGAATGAATAAGATAAAAGGGAAGATAATGTATGTTAGAATAGAATGAATAAGATATGTGTGGTAACAGTGTACATAATCATATAACCATTCAGTCAGTTATTGCATAATTACAATTGAATAAACTTCAGTTTACATTTAAAAGGACAAGTGTACTGTTTTTCTTTTAGTCAACAAATACCATGAAAAACCAACAATAAATTAATCATACCTACAAAAGCCTGATGTATCTTATTCCTCTGCGCCACTATTACAACACATCAGTGAGACACACACTGACACACTCCCTCATTACCTTAAACGTGGGCACTGTAGTTTATTTTGGATCAGTTTCACTTACTCATTTGGTGCTCTAACCAGTGTTGTGCATTAATCCACTGCTGAAAATAGCTCCCACCAAGCAGGCAATTTTGTCCTGTTTCAGTAATTTTCGAAAAGCTACAGTGCCCACTATATTACGTATGTACCTGTGAGCTGTTTGGGAGCCACATACAGGTGGAGGAAGCCGGTTTATGGTAAATGACACTTCATAACCCGTTTGTTCTGCACAGACAGTCTGTATTTGAACTTGTGAAAAGAGTGCAGTCTCTATTGTGAGACACACTGACCCACTGTCTAAATGAAGAATTGCTTGTGAGGCCCGTAGTAAGGAAAGGCCTCCCAGAGCATAAACCCATACAATCCACCCATAAAGTTATTACCTCACCAGGGAAAAATGCAGCAGAGCGCAGCATAATTCTTTGTGTTTGTGTGCATCTGGACATGCGTGTAAAGGTAGAAGAATCAGCGCAGGGGTCTCATGGCACCTCAACACCTGGGTAAAACATCTCTCAGGAGTACATTTGTTCTATATGGCCCCCTTCCAGTAAGCACATCTTGCATGTGAGTATTGGTGTAGCATAAATCTAAGGCCTAGAATCACCTCGTATGATGATAATTGAGAACAGGGATTGAGGCTGGCTGCTGCCTCACAATCTCTGTTTTCCGAGCAGAACATTCCTGAGTGAATCAAACGAGCTTCACAGCATCCGGTGAGCTTTGGAGGGAAGCCACACGACTGGAGCGAGACACTGATCAGAGCAAAGTATGTAAGCAAATTGTCCCCAAGCTCTTAGACAAAATCCTTCAATTACGAAACAAGACAAAGGAAAAGACAACTGAGAACTGCTAAGTCTGTTAACCTGGATGTGAACTTTCAAATAATAAGGTAACTGAAAGGGCCTTGTGGCACTGACACAATAATGTATCCGGATTAAGCCGTCATTCAAAACTAGTAATGCTTCCATCAGACTCCAGCCTGTCCCAGAAGGGAACTGAAAAAAGGTGAGTTCATACAGGCATTGTTATTTCATGCAGCCTCTGTGAAGTGACTTATGACTTCAACAGAATCACTATATAAATTTAATCTAAATCTCCAGTCTCGTATATAATGGGCTTTAATAGCCGCAGGTATGAATTTCTACACCTGCGTAAACGGTAAAATGTCCCCAGTACATCGACCAGTTGAAACACCAATCACAGATGTGTGATGACCTGGTGAATATGTACAGTAGGTCAGACAGGTTTGTACCTCAGAAGTGCCATGGCTCCTTGCTTGCAACTCCTCCAGTTCCTTCTGAACCTGCCACACTCTGTCTCCCATCTCCTCCTCTCGACTCTGAAAAAAAAAAAGAATACAGTAATAACAATGATTGAGTCATTTCCTATGTGTCATCTCAGCATCACAACTCAACTATGTTGGTCAAGTCACTGCCTTATTTCAGACCTCCCATTCTTAATTATGTTTGGAGACAGTAAATGAGGCAATTTGAATTTCAAACAGGCATCCATTGATGATTAAGTCAAGTTTTTTTTTTTTAGACCAGTGATTCCCAAAGGGTGGAGGCTCGCCGGAGGATATGTGTAAAGACCGTGAGGTAGTACTTATGAATTTATGATTTCATGAAAAAAATACATCCACGTGTTATGTAAGCTATAACACCTGAATAATGTTGTGATTAACAGTGTGTGAAAACTAGTTAGCAAGCGAGCAGAGATATTGAAGGAGTAAAAGAAAGATAAACAATTGTAATGTAAAAGTAATGTTGGTTAGTAAAGGACGAATGACTGAAAAAAATAAACAGTTGAAATAGAAGAGATCGCCAAGAGTAATACATAAACAGTTGCAATTGCTATCAGTGATGGATACATGATTGAAACATCCACCTTCTGTCACTCGAGGTGGTAAAAATGCAAACAGTAACAGTTCAATTGTATGAGAAGATGTATCATAACGTCCACTATTATGTCCACTTTTATAATATTTAAATACTTTATGTCTGATCAGTTTTAAATCAGTTAATATAAAAACATCTGGAGCATGACTTGCTCTGTGGACATGTGGTGTCCAGGAAGGGTACTTGAGTTCATCCGACAGGTCTGTGAGGCATGTCTGACAAAGACTGCTGGGAACCGCTACTTTAAACTAAGACTAACTAAGCTGCCAACTAGTGCAGTGATAGCTTCCAAATGGTGGGTGGGGTTAATCTCCTTTCCAGAGTAAACCTATAAAATGTCTTTTTTTATTTCAGTTTCTTTTTTCTTTACAATACCTGTATTACTTGTTCATATTTCTGAACAGTTTTGTGCAAATCATCCTCCTTCAGGGCAATCGCCTTCTTCAGCTCACTGGCCTCTTCACGATGGCTACTGATGAGCTCCGCTTCAACACTCTGGGCCTTCGCTGCGTCGAGGAAAGGGAAAGAAGCCAGAGTTAGCACATAAAACTAAGTTCATATTCCAAACCGTTCACTCACATCCCGTCTGGAATGTATCATGATTTAACCATGGAGGAAACAAGGAAACATGGCAGTTCAGATGCACTGTTTCCAAGTGCAATGATTCTTTAATTTGGTTCCACCCAGTGTCAAGATTAAATGCAAAATGTTTCCATGTAGTTATTCCACCATATTTTTGTACATGAAAGTAAAATCATATTCACATTGATTTTCCATTTAAGGCAGTTATTAGGATGCAAATATAAGTAGACTGTAATGTACTAAAATAACTTGACCACAACAAAAGAGAATGATTTTAATCACTCAACTCTCGTGCTTTACAGCACAGCAGTAAATCTTGTGATTTTAATTTGATTAATGGAGAATGACCTTCTTCAGCCTCACCAATGGTTTCCTTCACTGCTGTGTCGAGCTCCCTCTCTTTCAAGGCCATTTGTGTGTTGAACTCCCTCATGAGCTGCTTCATGGTAGAATTGTGCTTCATTTCCACATCTTCCAACTCGGCTCTGTTACAACAGAAAGTGAAGGAAATGTATTAAATTAGGAAAAGCACATGTTCGAACATTTAAAGAGAACAAATTCATTGCAACCTGTTGTCTACAAATGTAGGTTAGTATTCATTTAAATGTGTTATTATAAATTATTATTAACTTGACGTCAGGAACTCACTTCAGCTTTTTCTCATTCTCCTCTAACAACTCTTTCTTCATGTATTCTAGGTCTTGTTCGTGCTCCTTCCTCAGTAATCGGATGTCTTTCTGTAACCTGGTGAAGTCCTTGTGGATTTTCTCTTTCTCATTCATCACCTGACTCAGTTTGTTCTTGAGAGAGTCCGGAGAATCGCCGTCTACTTCCTGCATCGGAGAGTGGTTTTCCATTTCATTTTCCATCACACTCCTGGTTTGCTGCACACTGCTACATTCCACCTTCACCTCAGCCTCAAGTTCCGATTGGTTTTGGACCTGCTTGATAGTTGCCTGGTGTTGCTCAAGCTGGGCTTCCTTCTCAGATATCTCTTCTTTCAGACGACTTATTTCAGCAAGAAGGTTTCCATTCTGCTCTTCTGCTTCTTTTAGCTTCGCCTCGAATTCATGTAGTGCCGATTCGGTTTCTTTGAGCTCTCCTTGTTGTGCTGTATCTGTCTGAAGTAAGGACAGCTTCTCTTCATACATGTTCTTCAATTCTTCTAAAGACTTTTCTTTCTCAAGCTTCTCATTACTCAGAATTTGTTCGAGTTGTCTCTCCTGCTCCTCTTTAAGCTTGACAAGAGCTTCCTCCAGTGTTTTCGTTCTCTCTTCTAAAGTTTCTGTGTGATGTTTGCCAGATGTTTCACTAGTCTTGAGTTCCTCCAAGCTAGTCTGAAGACCCTTGATGACCTGCTCTTTTTCCTCAAGCTGTGTGGTCAGCTGTTTTTTAATCTGACCGATTTTCTGCTCAGCTTTCTTCTTCAGCTCTGATACTCTCCGCCCGCTCTCAGCAGATAACCTCTCTTCAGTTTCCTTCAGACTCTCCTCCTTGCTCTTGATAATCTCATCTTTCATCCTCTCAAATTCTTCCCTTTGACTTTCAAGCTCCAGTTTACACTTCTGGTTGTCTTCCTGGAGGGAGCGTAGTTTTCCTACCATCTCCTGCTCTAAGTTACCGCTCTGAGTGCACTGCATCTGGCTCTGCTGCAGCTGCTCTACCAACTCTCTCTTTTCACTCTCCCTGATGCTGTGCTGCTGTTTGAGGTCGGCTGTGAGTTGCTCGCACTCTTTCGTCTTTAAGGCTAACTGCTCCTGGAGCTCACTGAGTCGGCTGATGCAGCCCTCCAGCTCCGAGGTAAGTCTGCTGACTTTCTGGTCCTTCTCACTCAACACCTGGTCCATCTCAGACTTGCTGATGGACTGATTGTCAATACTCGCTGTCAGCCTCTGCAGAGCTTCGTTCTTTTCAGAGATCTCGCGCTCCAGCTCTTCGAGCCTGGACTGCAGAGATGTAATAGTGTTGTCACTCTGGGTGAACTTGTTCTCAAACTCAGACAGACTGTGCCTGAGCGCATCTGCCTGCTCTAATGCAGACGTCCTCCCCTGCTCTAATCTCTCAATGGTCTCGTTTGTTTGAAGAGCGGCCTGTTGTCTCTCCTCCTTATACTGCTGGTTCAGCTGATTTATGGCTTCCTCCTTCTCTTTTATGCTACTTGCTAGCTGATTTTTCAAGTCACTGATATGCATCTCGTTTGTTTTCACACTATCTGATATGATTAGGTTTGCTTCACTCAGCTCCTCGATTTTTTGAACTTTTTCACTGATAGACTGAGAATGATTCTCCTTCTCATGTGTTAAGGCTTTGATATGCTCCATGTGAGCATTTACCTGAGCAGTCGCCTGTTCTAATGAAATGCATAGATTCTTATTCTCCTCAGTCTGCTGGCGGAGAGTCTCCTCTAAAGTGCAAATTCTATCTACTTTAGTAAGGATAACGTTTTTGAGATGCCCTACCTTTCTCTGACTACAGAGCAGTCTATCGTTCAGCTCTGTCACCCTACATTCAACTCTCTGATGGAGTTCATTAGATCCACGCTCCACTTTAGACTGAACCTCCTTACAGTAATGCTCCATTTGGTTGCTGATCATAATTAATTGCTGCTGTAACTCCGCTTCCTTGGCTTGTAGCTGAATGGCAGTTTCCTCAAATTTACTCTGCAAGTCCTCGCTTTCCTTACATCTGGAACCCTCCAGTGTTTCAAGCTGCTTCTCTCTTTCCTCCAACTTATCTGACAAAGTCTTTAACCTCTCTCTGCTCTCCTCCTCTGTTGTGCTCAGCTTGTCTTGGAGGGCGTTTCTCTCATTCATAGCCTGGTTAAGGTTCCTCTCCACTGACTCCATTTGATCTTTCAGCAGTGCTTCACCCTGAGACAAACTTTCCAGCTTGACCGCTGCTTCGTTAAGCTCTTCCTGCAGCTTCTGCACAGTGGTTTCTCGAATTGCCAGGTCCTCCTTTAAATTCTTTATTTCACACATTACTTGTTCGTTCTCCTCTCTGCTTCTGCCGAGTTGTTGTGATAATTCCTCCAGTTCCTGTGCCTTCTCCTGTAGTATGACTGAGTGTTTTTCCATTGTTTCCTCTTCCTGCTGTCCACACTTCTCCTGCCAACGACGCTCCAGCTCCTCGATCTCATGCCTATGGGTGTCATGAAGCTTCTTCACTTCTTCCTTATGGTTGGCCTGCAGCTCTGACATTGCACTGCTGAGGCCTTGGGAGCTTTTTTGGGCCATCTCAAGAATTTTCTCTTGAACCTGTTGCTCCTTCTGCTGAAGCTGTGTCTCCTTCTTTGCAAGTTCCTTCTTCATGGTCTCTTCATTCTGCTGAAGCTTTTTCTTAAAATTCTCCTGCATTTCTTTGGCCTTCTGCTTGAACTTTTCCATTTTCGTCTCCTGTGATTTCAGCCTATTTTCCAACTCAGTTGTAGTGTTTTTCATCTTCTTCTCATGGGCAGCTTTTTCATCATCAAGCTGTTTCTTGAGACGTGTCTGTTCTTCATGCTTAGTGTTCAGTTCTGCAGTAAATGACTTCTCCTGCTCCGAGAGCTCCTTTTTGGTCTGTTGTAACTGCTGCTGTAGTTCTTTAAGCGACTCCTCTTTTTGTTGACAGTCATTCTTTGCAACTTCCAGCTGACGCTCCAAGTCTGCCAAATCCGTCCTACATTGATCAAGATCCTCTGAGATCTTACTTAACTGTGCATTAGAATCCTTTAGGCTCCCACTTTCCAACTGGGACTGTGATAAACTCTGCTGCAGCTCCTCCACTTCCTTAACCTTGACATTTAGCTCTTGTGTGGTGGAGTGCGATTCCTCTTGTAGTGCTTTTTCTCTAAGAATATGTTCTTTAATTTCCTTTTCCTTTTCCCTCAGAACAATCTTTGATGCATTAAGTTCCTCCTTCAGAGTTTTCTCTATCCCTCCAAGTGACTGCTCATGCTCCTGTTTGATGTTTGCGAGCTCTTCATTGTGCTTTACCACCTGATCCTGAAACCTCTTCTCATGATCCTTTTGAGCTAAACTTTGAGCATCTTCAGCTGCCACCAACTTCTCCTGTAGAAGCTGTTTACTTGTCAAAGCCTCAGAGAGCTCAGAGGACAGACCCTCTAGTTCTGCCTGCTTTGTGTCCAGTTTCTCTAATGTTTTCCGGTTCATGTCTTCAACATGTACTTGGAACTGCAGCTCTTTGTCCTTTAGAAGGGTCTCCATTTCAGCTCTGTGTTTTTCCTTGAGCTCCTCAACAGCAGCATTATGCTGCTGGGTAAGAGTGTCCTTGTGCTTTTCCAGCTGCTCCTGGTGCTTTTCTTCTAATGCAGAGATTTGCTCTTTGTGTTTATCCTTCAGCTCATCCAACTGACTGGAAAGTTCATGGGACTGACTTGATCCATCTTGTGAGATCTTCTCCTGAGAGCTCTCCAGTTCTAATATTCTCTGCAATCACATACATATAGGTTTTTTATATAATATTATAAAGTCACTACAGTGCAATTCATTAGTCAGAATTCAGCTAAAAACAGTTGTTTGATAATTAAGATATTTTAAAAACAATGGGACTATGCAGAAACAGTAGATTTATCACCAAATATTCAAAGATTCAAAGGCATGAATGTGTGTGGACAGACAAACAAAAAACACAACACACTATAGTATAATACAATTTTCCAATCTATTGATTTTCTAAAATTTTACTTTGCAATTTAACCAATTTTTTTGTGTTTTGCAGTCAAATATGCCCGAGTGTGTACAGTGAGTGTGCTTTGACAATGAATAAATCCACTGTCACCTTCCCATCTGTGGACATGTGTGTGTGTATTTGTGTATACACTTTTCTGTAGAGGCTTAAAGGTTGCCAAATAAACACACAAAATGAGATAATATAAATGTTATTTTTGATCATTAAATAATATGGAAGTGAACAAAGATTTGAACCACAAGGCTTTCAGTCAGCCCTAGTCCAATATCGTCCAAGTAACTAAGAAAAAAAAAAGAAAAAAAAAAAAAAAAAAAAAGGCAATACTAAAAAAAAAAATTAAAAAAAAAACTTACAGTCCTTGCAGATTCCAACTCCAGCTGTATCTCTTTAACCTTGTTTTCAGCTTCTGTCCTCAGAGCTGTCTTCTGTAACTCTGCATCCTCCAGAGCCAGAGAGGCCTGCTGTTCTCGGTCTTTGGCTAACTGGGCAAACTCCTCCTTGCACTCCTCCTAAGCAACACAAGCATGTCAAATCAAAGCTTTAAATTGATTGTTTTTCATCTGATTTACTTGTTTATGCTGCAAAATTAAATGAATGGAAACATTTGGCACCTACCACAGCTTTGTTGATTCTGGCACTTATCTCTGCTTCTTTAGCAGCCAGAGCTTCACTGTGGAGTTTTTCCAAACCAGCCACCGTTTCCTCCGATGATCTCTAATATAATTAATAATAATAATTAAAAAAAATCTGATTTATAAAGTGCTTTTTTGTGTACTCAAAGACAATTTACAACATCACATACATTGTAAATGTCAATAAAGTGCATCAAAAGTCAATAAAAATCAAACACAAAATGAAAACACATGAGTATTCTGCAGAATGACCTTCATTATAGTGACCACCTCCTGTTTGACTCGTGTCAGTTCCTGCTGCAGACTCTTCCTCTCCTCCTCACTGGCCCTTTCAACTTCTTTCACATGCTCCTCCAGCTGAACCTGCAGCTGCTTTCTGGCCTCCTCCGCCCTCTGAGCTACACCCAGTGCCCGTTCAAGTTCTTCAAATGCTTTAGGGGAGAAACAAAAAAAATAAACAAAAATATTATTAGTACATCCTGAAGGGACATTTTTCCTGGACACTAACAGAAGTGGATCCCACTCACCTGATTTCTCAGCCTTTTCTTTCTGTTCCTGTAACTCTTCTTTCTGGGCAGTAGCCTGCTGGAGCCTGGAGCGTAGCTGTGCAATCTCCTCTTCTTTCATTTCCAGTGTCTCATGCATCTGGCGCTTTGTCTCAGCAATGACCATTCCCTGCAAGCCAGCAACCAGTCATAAACAGCCGTAAAAGAAAATCAACCATTAAACTTTACAATCTGTGCAAATACCTGCACACTGAAATTAATGTTGATTTGATAAGTACCATCTCTGTATTTTACACCCTAATTCAAGCCCTGTGTCTGTAATTGTCTTTGATTTAAAATGTTTTAATGTTCCTCACAGAGATATCATGAGCTGCTCTCCTTTCTTTACTCAGTGGCAGAGAGAAAAAAACATTTTTCTAGTTTTCTAATAAAACTGAATCTGCAAGACCTTCAATCAAGACGGGACCAAAGGCTAAAAACCTCCCCACCCACCTTGTCCTGCTCCACCTGTTCAATGTGGTTCTTGGCATCACGCAGCTGAGTGATCAACTTTGTCTTTTCTGTTGTGTGCAGTTCCTGTAAACAAAACATTTGACAGAATTAAAGATGAGACTGTCACATATTTCCATCTGACAAATACGCAATTTTACACTGGGCCATCTCTGATTTTCAGACTCATATTCTGTATATGCTTTGGTCAGATAACTTCAAAATTAGATGTTTTCTGCACCACCCAGGATGCCTCACCCACAAGCCAACGACCAAACGTGTACACAAGCCCTGCTAAACCAACAAGTTGACCCAAATTACAGCCCAGTTTCGCAGCAGTGGCATGTAGTTGCTATGTCTCTGTGCCACCACAGTTTAACCAGTGGTTACTAAACAGGAAATGCTGTCTCAGTTGTTTAAGTTATGCGTTAAACATAGAATTAATCAGAGAAATGTAAAATTTTACTGTGAATATACAAAAATCCAAGACAGGACACAATAGTCTTTCAACCAGGAAGTAAATAAAAAAATTCAAAAATCCTTGAGCTGAAGGTCAGGAATCACAGACACATGGTCTGTTTTATAGGATATTTGTCTGAGGCAGGGGATGAGCAAAGCCCAGCAGTTCCAGGATGCCTTCACGCTGCTTAAGAGGGCTAAACGCCCGTTAACCTCTGCTTTTCCCGACACAGGAAAAGGCCCCCTCCCAAACAAAGTGCAGATTCAACATAAAATGATGGCATCAAATGAAAGCAAGTCAATCAACATACAGCCACAGACAAGCTGGCTGTTATCACAGTGTCTTTGTGACAACAAACATTTGTTATCAGACGCTGCAGAACATCAGAGCAGCTATGGACAAGCTAAACAAGCCGATCATACCGCTGAAGCAAAATGTTTTGAAATCAATGAAAACAATGGTTCAGTCATGTCACACTGACATGACATGAACCCTTCTCCTGGGATGTAGCCAGAGAATTTGGATGTTAGGACACTGAGAACCACAGCAATCTACTGTGACACTGAGATAATGGAGTCACATTATCAGTGGACCATAAAGACTCTGGCAGACATTTTGCAGCACCACATAAACAAACTGCTTCATTCATTCGCAGCATCTCAGCGCAGCTTCACTTGAAACCTCTTCGTAATTACAGTTAACCGCAACATCAATTTTTAGTGAGACACTGTGGCCAGGAAATTGCTTTGAAATATCTAGCCACTTTGTCTTTTTAAAGATACTTTATTGACAAAGTGACACAGTGTATAATCAGATAATTTCTAAAATTTATGGGTCAATTTGACTGAAAATGGCCTAATATTACAGTATGAATGTGGTCAACACTTCACCATCATTGTCGTTAATACAGGTTGGCTACCTTCATCTTCTCCAGCTCCTGCAGTCTCTCCTGCAGCTGCTCCTGCAGAGTTTCGTTCTCACTTCCCAACTGGGCGCTCCGCTCCTTGTGTGTGCGCATTACTTCCTTGCACTTCTGCAGAAGGTTTTCCTGCCTCTTCACTCGCTTCTGCAGAGCCTCCATAAGTTTGGTTGGGTCACTGTTGCCCTCTCCTGCCCAGAAAATAAATTACACTAGTTAAAAAGTGACATTAGTTCCCTAGAAATGTCATATTCATTTCACACACAGTTAGCTTCACGTTGAGTTTCCTCCTAACTAAAGATATATAAAAAGTGTTCTTACCCTCAGTGACCTCAGGCTCTACTCCTCCCTCTTTAGAAGGACTTTGTGTGGCAGAAGAAGACTCCTCAGCATCTTCAGACTTAGGGACCTCACCTTCAGGTGGCGGAGCACCATCAGAGACCCCCTTGACTCGTTTCTTCAACAGAGCAACCTGCCAGGAAAAACCAGCTTAACTTTGTATATTTAACTTTTAGTATTTATTGCACGGCTTTTTTTCATCGTTAATGTTTTTTTATTTGTACAGTATTGCAAGGTCAGAGACAAATTTACTCAAAAGATTAACATGAGTGATTATTTTTTGCTCTTTTTAACCTCAACAGTACCACCTTTTTTCCTGACTATGTTTTGAGGCAGAGCAGAGGTATCATCGTGTTGGTTTTATACTTAAATTGATAAAATTAAAATTTGTGATCATTGTATAGTTTTAAAGTCAAACTTTTAACATTTTTCAAGGAGCATATAGCAAAAGACAGAATTTCTGTGCAACATGAAGTGATACTTAGGTAACTTGTAAACCCTAAAAGGCTACAGTGACAGTCTATCATTCACATACTGATGCACATACCTGTGTTTGGAGGACAGTGATCATCTGGTCTTTCTCCTCCAGCGCAGCATCAAACTCATCCTGTAGGTGTTTCTTGGCCTGCTGGTCCATTTGAAGCTCCTAGAGACCATTCAAAATGTTCACTCAGACATAAAGCTTTGATCGATACTGACCTAGAGAGACAACAACATTCATAACATGTAGCTGTACCTCCCGGAGCTCCCCTATCCTGCGGAGAGCTTTGTCTTGACTCTGACTGAGGATGACCTAAGGGGAGAGCAGAAACAAACACGTAATCAGTTCAGAATTCTACATTTGTTCAGAAAAAGATTAATGAGATAAATATAAATATGAAATACAAGCAAAATTACCTGTGTTTTGTCTTTATCTCGTTGTACTGTTCGGTACGCAGTAACCAGCTGCATGATGAGGAAGTGGAGGTACGTAAAAGAAGAAGAAACAGAGAGGGAGAGAGAAAAAGAAAAAATCATGAGTGAGAAGACATCAAAGCAACTGTAGTTATATGCATGGCTGTGTGCTATTAACATGTTAATAAACTAAACATTGTAATCTCTTTGGGACCTGTGTGTTTCTCACCTCTGAGTACTTCCCTCTGTATTTCCCCAGACTCCTCTCTACTCGAAACAGTCGGTGCAACAGCTGCTCTTTGGAAAGGGACTCTGAGCTTCCTGGTGGCTCCTCGGCCTCACTCTCAATATCTGAAGGGGGATCATATGTGGGGGCGCCCGGGGAATCGTTTTCTCCCAAAGGTGTCAGGGAGTCACGCGACGAGCTTCGGACCAGGTTCTCTTTAGAGGGAGAGCGGAACAGGCTTTCTGCCCGACTGGCACCGCCACGAATCAAAGACTCCATTGAGGGAACTTTTAGCTGCAGTTTCTGGGCAAATGACTGTGGCTCTTCCCTCTGTTAGGATGTTCAAGACAAAAAAATAAACTAATCAAAGAATGGTCAAGAGCATTTTAACATTGACGTAGGAAAAAAAAAAAAAGGATAATAATAACATACATGGGGAGAAGCACTTCCATCGCCATTGATGCTACCTCTAGGAGACCTGCCTGGTCCTTTAGAGGAACTCTGCAGATAAAAGGACATTATGAGAGAAAGGAAAGCTGCGCCTGTGATTCTGTCCTGGGCCAGTTAGTCATCCACACCCAGCGTGGCTCTCCCTGATTACTCTGGAGGGAGCAATATTAGTATTGCTGGGAGCAATGCAGGGGCAATGGGTACCCTCATGCAACTTGGAAAAAACAGAGGGGTTATATACATAAAAAGAAGGCATCTCTACTGTACATTAAACAAAAAAAGGGTTAAAACTAGAATCTACAGAACAGCCATGAGGATAGATCAGACAGACAGTTAAAGTCAAGTCGGAGAGCCGGCATTTGAATTAAAGATGCTTGGCAGGGCCGTGTGCAGCTGTATTACAAGAGCACAAAGACATAACTGAAGTGAGTGAACATTTAGCAGCTTAGTTGGTTTAGTTGACTTGTTAGAAGCAGAATCCGAGTAAGCAAATTTTCTCCTCCCTTGTCCAGCTCCGAGCTACTCCTTCCTCTGAGTTACTGTGCAAAACATTCAACATTTATTTCCTGTTTCTTGGACCCGTAGTCACTGCTGGCTCTTTTTTAGGCATTTCTGCCTTTTTTTTTCTTTTTTTTTTTTTTTAAGGGCCCAGGTCAGATTTGAACCCAGGCCTCTGTGAAAAGGCCTCAGACTGAAGTACGGCTTGCAATGTATTCTAGTTACTTTTCCAGGCCTGTGGAGGTTTAACACCAAATAAGTAAATTTATGTCATTATACTCAGTAGACAGGGCAGTTGTTTGATTCCATGAATGTGTAAATGTGTGTGTGTGTGTGTGTGTGTGTGTGTGTGTGTGTGTGTGTGTGTGTGTGTGTGTGTTGGGGACCACAGAGCTAACTGGTCATTAAGTAAACACTAATTGTACTGTTCAGTGTTAATGTCTAGAAGTACAAATATTGATGAGTTATTAAGAAAAATCTTCATTCAAACTTTATACCAAAGGCACCATATGTGCTTTTCACCACCAGAAACACTATGAATCAATGTTTTTAGGAATGGGTTCTGTTTTGTTCTCTCACACCTGTATGAGGACTCATATACTCGCTTAAGCATTTATTTCATGGACTTCTTTCACTACTTTATCCAGTATGTTACCCCACTTAGATGCTTGTCACTGTTTAAGGTTGGACAATGACTCATGGGGATCTAGTTCAGGAAGGCCTCAAGGAAACCAGGAATTGAGTACCTCTATTTCTGTACTGCATTCTTAAACACTCCCCATCCACATTTTCACAGGGACAAATGATAAACGAAATATAGAGAAGTTTTCAAACCAAAATACTGTGACTCACAATGCTAGCCAATTCTACTACCTGGATAAAGTACCAGTTGCATAGAATTTAGAGAGAATGAAGTTTTGGGTCGAATGACAATGACTCTCAAAAGATTCTCAAGGTGGGACCTCCAAAATAAAACATTGAAAAAAAATAAAAAATAAAATAAAATAAAAAATAACAAATAAAATCAACAATCAACAATCAATTACTATCATGGGATTCAGCAATGAACATTATGTAACGACATGCTGATAACATTTTGACGAGCTGTAGATGGAACATGTTGAAGACACTGTGATAGATTTAAGATGTTTATGGTTGATCACAATCTGTAGCTACAACACATTCAAACCCTCCAAACTGTGAAGCAATAATGTAATAAGCCCAACAAAGGTTATACAAACTAAGAAAAAAATTTAGGCCAACCTGCATGATACATTAAATATATCTTAGACGTTAAACAGACATAAAAAATGTTGGCAAAATGAATGTATGCATTAATAAATTATTGGTATATGGCTGTTTGATATCCCTGCAATGGTGTGTACCAAATGCTTAATTTCTGCAAAAACTCTGTTGTTTATATCAAAAATGATGAATATTAAGTTGTATCAAATGTTATTTTCCTCCAGTCTTCTTGCTGCCTCCACATGTGAACACACATCGTCCAGTTTTTAAGCTCCACAAGGAGATCTACAAAGGTGCGATGGTCTGTTTGTTTACTTGGAAGAGTTACAGGCAATTTAACTTTTCAACTGCTTAAACAGCCTGCCCATAACTTGTATAATGAAAACATTAACTCTCCAAATAAACAGACTTGAGGGGAGAAGGGATAAAGGCCATCGGGCAACATAACAAGGTGTTGGGGGTCTATAAGGCAAGCAACTAAGGACACCTAAAGACAAGGAGGCAATATTCAATTCTGTGACAGATCATAATAACTGAAAAGTAGGGCAATAAACCAACATATGGCAGAAAGCACACAAGCTTCTATCCCACAGTGTGAACCCCATGAGATGCAGTGTTAGCCTAGATATGAGATGCCTTCTTGTTGCTAAATCCAAAGGAAACAGGAGACAGAGAGCAGGGAACAAGCTGTCCCTACTTGGGCCACAGTCCTCTACCGATTCCCCAAAGGCGCGGAGATGGGAGGAAGGAACAGGGCAAGAGGAGGAGGAGGAGGAGGAAGAGGAGGAGGAGACAGGACGTGAGGACAAACTCACCACACTGGCTACCTGGGCCGTTTTGGGTCGTTTTGAATGGTCCAGAGCAAAGATAGTATACTCAGAGAGAAAAGCGGGCTCTGCTATCATCCCAGCCAGCATCTGACCCCGTCAGTGCAGTAACGGGACGAGAGGTGGGGAAAGGAGAGGAACACAGAGAGCAATGAGAAAAACAACACCATGAGAGTGAAATAGCGCTGAAGGGAGTGTCTAGCCAGACGAGAGAGACTGATATGGATGGAGAAAAAGAGAGAGAGTAGAGAGAGAGACAGAGGGAGAGAGACTACATGAAATAGGAAGAAAAATAAGAAAAGCGGGAAAGTGAAACACTCAATCAACATTAATGTCATGAATAACAGTTTGACATCTCTGTATGTCGTCTTAAGTTATGATGCTATCAAAAACAGGCTAAATCTGCCTTAATGATCAATTAAACACTTTCAGAGTGTGTCAAAGTGTTAAAGATTCGTGAAGTGAAAAAAGATGCTGCGATGGTAAGAAGCTTCTAAATGAGGGCACATGAGCCCAAGTTACAACCCATCTTTGCTTCCAAAGGACAAAAGGAGAAAGTAGAGCAACCTGAATAAGTAGAGGCACTGTCACTATTCCAGTGCTGCAGTGTAGAAAACGTCATGAATAAGTAATTAAGCCCATTTTGTGATCTAAAGATCAAACAGCCAAGACTGTAAACATCTATATTTAAGCTCTAAAATAGATGTATTAACCATACGTTGCATCATCCATATTGGTCATGGTCAAACCTCACGGCCAACCTACCTCTGTCTAATGAATCAAAGAAGTCTTGCATAGACTTGCCCATATCCACTGGGGGAAAATATTGCAACAACTCACCCGAGAAAGAAAACACTGAGAGGAGGATACATAAATTATTCATACACATGCTGAAATATAGTCTGTGCGCCACCATTAAAATGTCCTTCCCAGTGCCTCCAAATGAGAATCTCCTTTAGGTGAGCAGATTCAGCACAACTGTGAAATGTAACTTGCTGTCATTAAATTATGATATTTGGATTTAATGTACTGATACTTTGTTTATGTTTGTATAAGATTAAATAAAAATAAGTGCCCAAATGATCTTGAAGATAAAAAAAAAAGGCCCTGAATTTAATCTAAATTTAGACTTCATTGTCCCATGTGAAAATACATGCAGTTAAATGAAGGGAAAACTTGAGACACCATATCTGTATATTATGAGATCACAGTGCTGATTGATCTACAACATCAATTATTACACAGTTATTCCAGTCCATGTGTTCTCATGAAATTATAAGGACCCTGTGGTGAGAGATTTGTCACCTGAAGTAATGGAACAGCTACGATGCAATAAATATGCCTGGGTAATGAGTGCAGGGAATAATGTGCATGCCTTTCATTAACAAACTGTGACCAATAGGGGGCAGAGAGTAGAGGCTTAGTAGTGAAAATTATCAATAGCCTACACTTTTTGAAAACTGAGTGTGCTACTTGGTCATGGATTTACTTTCACTTGGCACAGCAACCAAAATGCACTGGTTTGTTATTGAGAGAACTTGAAGCGTAACAAAACACATGACAGATTTTTGAGGACTGACAGAGACATTACTCTGTGCTGAAAATTAGAACAGAAGCAGGGGAGAGGACATGACATCTGTGCAGGCTGCAGCTTGAGTTTAAAGATATTACACATATATTATATAAATATATTAACACAGGCTGACACCATGCTCACCTCTCTGTCACTGGGAGAGGGTGAGCCATCGTGATGAAACTGGGTTTGGCTGCTGCGCCGGTCACCAAGGCCCATCTGTTAAAAGTAAATAAAGCAACATATATTTGTTTTAAAAATACATAATTCCTCCCCCAAGATTAAACACAATCATAACTATTCTCTTCTTTCTTATTCAAACAAGACTTTGAGAATTCAAGTCTTGGATCAATATAACACTGCTGTTTGCTTCAAAGGAGGTTTGGCAAACAGCGCTGAGATGTGAATTTTGGATTTGAAGGGTCCAAATTATCTGTGCTCGGTTAAAAGGACAACAGTTAAATAATTAAGAAACCATATGAAAGACTAATTAACTTCCACGACAAGTAAGGGCCGATTGAACCTGACCAGCAGGCATACGATAAACACAAGCAGTACACTGCAAACTGTCGTTAAGCCCGAGATGAAACAGTTTTATGGCAGTGTTTCCTTTGGATATTTACTTTCATTTCGAATTGAAATCTGTGCAATGGTTTCTCTACCCTTTTTCTATCGCATACTACGATGGCAGGTGTTTGGCACTGGCAGTACTTGTATGTGTCAAATAAAGCTGACAGCTGACATCCACATGCAGCCCATGTAAGAAACATAAAACAGACACGCCCATATCGTCTAAGGTCAATTAAGTATAAGCTTTCTGAGTGTTTTGGCTGCTATGAAGCCACGGTTGGCTGACTGTTGTTGTTTTTTGTACCCGGGACAACGAGATTTACCAGTTACAAGTGTTCCTGAACGCACCTTACTAGCTGCTGACAGCTGAGTTAGGCAGCTAATTGACTTAGCGTTGTGCTAACGTTTACAAGAGAGTACAAAGGCCAACTGACGAAACGAGTTAAGAAAAGTTGACATCTTATTAACTTATGTCAATGAGATATTACTAGACAATGTTTTTGGAAGCATGAACTGTAACGACAGCAAAACGACAGCTCTCTTTCCCAGCTAGCTGCCTGAGCAGTGTAAACAGATGTTAGCTTAGCCTGTTAGCTCCCAGCAACACAACAACCAACCTGGGCCTGCTGTGGTGACTGCGCATTCCTCTGCGGTGACTGCTCCTCGTTTATCTTCTGTTTCAGTTTTTTAAACATCTTGTCACGCCGACGTAGTTAGGGGCTGACGAGCAGATGACTACAATCCGGCGGAGATGTATTTTGTTTTAGTTCAGCCTGTCATCCAGTCCTCAGTGGGAGACTTCCTTGTTCGCTTCTGATCTCCAGCAGGTGACCGGGCTTTCTGCGCATGTGCGGCCAACGTGGAGGAAAACTGAAACGTCAGAGTTAAAGGACACAGTCCGGACTAAATTAGCTAGAGCGCCGCCCGTGGATGAAGTAAAGCGCTCCCAAACTGCTACTACAGGTCCTGCTGGTATTACTGTAGTTACATATGTTTTATAACTGTGGTCTATTGGTAGTTCACAGCAAGGTTTATGAAGTTTACATGATGGTGCTCTAGTTTTATTTGTGCATTACTTTTTATGCAAACTTTAATAAGATGGGGTACTACAACAAATTCTATTTCACATTCACATTTCTCAGACGCTAAATATTACTGAAAATAATGTTTTTGTTTCTTGATTGTAACACTTATTTGTTTTCACTATATAGTGGTGTTATGGCCTTACCGTGGATATCAAGTGCTAAAATTTCAACCAAAGAGTGAGAGTTTCCCTCTCACCTTTCATTTAAAGAATTTTATAAGTTTCATATATTTGTTTTCTCTCTCTTTCATCATCTTCTTCAGATTTGTCTTTGTATTGACCCCCAGTTTGGGGAACACTGTTCTAGTGAAGATTTACATTATTCATCATGCATAGAAAACTTTAAAAAACACATGCACCAAATATGAACATAGAAACTAAACAAACTTGTTTATTTCACCTGCCCAGTTTGCCTATTTTTTGACTTAACTATGTAAGAAAAAAATTGTTTGCACGCATAAAAAAGAAAAGGGCACTACAGAATAATACAATGGCATTGCTTGGACAGAAGAGGGCACTGCCTGAGCACGGTTTTACTGTGATTTTGCTGCAGCCCAGCTCAAAGCACAAGAAGACTTAAAAATGTTTCAAACTGTATGTATTATCAACTTTTCTTTCCCTGCTAAAAGAGGATCAATTACTCTCTCTTTATTTAGTATCCTTAAAAATAGTGAATCTAGTAGGATTATTTGAAATGTGCTAGATCTCCCATAAGCGCCCTTTGATTTCAGGATATGAAACATATAAATACAAAGTAGCAGGGTTCACCCATCTCTTTAGTGTGTGAGTGAAACATATAGGAACATATTTTTATGCAGAGAGGATGAACAACCCATCATATGAGCTAAACACATATCATCTTTGTGAAGCTTGGAACATTTGTTCATGAACTCATACTGAGGACACAGTAACTTAAAAATGTTGTGGGTGAGAATTTGTGTTCACACTAGAAACAAGGTCAGTTTAACACATCACAAAAAGATCAAAGTGTTCTTATTTATTGTTAATCTGGTGATCCCCTGCACCCTGATGTTTAATATTATTCTTTTATCGATGCATATCTAAAAATATAAAGTCTGTATTTTTGCTCCTCATATGAGTCATGAGGTCCTTGGGTAATGTAATGAAAACTATAAAACAGAGAAGTTGATAGAAAGGATCACACTGTGGGTGTGAGTCATGGTTTAAATGCGTGGTATTTTCCCTCCTCTGGGATCTGGCCATGTGCAAATATCTGAAATAAACATTTCTGAGTCAGACTTTGCTGTCTGGTAGAGACAGAACATAAGACATGCCATTTTGGGCCCCAAAGCCAATAAAACAAAGACTGGAATGAATATGTGATTTGCATTTTTTCTCCATCTTGGCTCTAGTGCTTACAACTCAGCAGGAAACTTGGAATGGGTGCCTGGAACAGTGAGGAGGAATGGTGGGTGGTTAACGGCAGAGGGATGGCGCTACCCTATACAATGCTGCGGTTTATGCCTCACCCTGAGGCATACAGCAGAGAGGATATGTAGTAAACAGGGGAATTGAAAAAGTAAACCGCTGCATGTTTGGTATAGCAGTTTTGTTTTGGATTACTACTAAACAGCAACTTAGTTTCATTACAGAACATGTAGTTCTAAAGTAACTCATGGAAAACTGTTTCATACATTGTTTAAATATGGGACACCCCAAATACAACTGCACTGCTGAAATGGCAATGCATTAAAACAGTGGATATAAGCAAGTGGTAAATAAAGTGATCTATGCAAATATCCCTAAGTAAGTGTTGGAAACGCGTTTTCAATTGTTCAGTTATATGGCATGATCTTCATCAACAGACTGAGTTTGCCCAGTTGTCATTCTTGGCCTTTTGAAACAGCAACTGGGAATACATTCCCACCACAAGCTCCATTTACAAGCTGTTCTGGAGCTTTGGATCGTATCATATGATGTTCATCATTTCAGTCCATGCTGTGTACAGAGACCCCACCAGTACCACAAACAGCAGCCGTCAAAGTGACCATGATGCTGAACAGTTTAAACAAACATTAGTTTCAGATAGGTGTACCTAAAAACTGGCAACTAAGTGTAAACTATTGTAATACTAGCATTGCATATATTTGTTATTCTTTCATGAGAGGATAAAAACATTTATGTGGAAACAGCATCTCTATCATCAAGTTTCTTAAGGGGCATTTATCAGTTGATTGACAGGTGTTTTAGGCCTTTTTCACTGAAGACGTTTTCACTTGCCGCTGTGGGGAAAAGCACAGGTGTAGGCTAATTGATCAAATTAGTGATGACGGAGCTCCATTCAGCTGCTTCAGTTTCAGGGGGCTGGTATTGAGCGTGCTGGCTCACTGTCACACTGTCATAACTTACTGGGACCCTGTAGCGAAACAGAGCCATTGTTAATGTCTTCAGTAGCATCTGTGTTTTTCCTACTATGAAAAGTGAAAATGTCAGCTGTGAAAAAGGCCTAGGAGAGGAGATACTGTGCTAACTGTGGTGTGCTATTGACTGGATACTGTATAACATGGAATTCTTTTCCCTCCTTTTTTAAATTTATGACTCGTTTTTTGGGATTGTAATTCATGTAATTAAATTATTATTTTTTAAATTCTCCTGTGGCGATACATCTGTCAATTCTAAACTGAAATCTACATTTCTGTTTCCACTCATGAACTTACGTGTTCATGGGGAGTAAGGCTGAACCCCAGTACCTGTGAGCTCCAGGAGAACGATGCACACTTCAAATTCACTGCTAACAACACAGTGGGCCTCAGAGGCCAGATCAATAGGAAGAAAGCTACAAATCCCTTGTGGAGTTCACTGACGCCCAATTAAAAGCATGTCTGCAGGTGGACAGAAGGAAGACCAAGCTAATGTTACACAGCTTGGTCTTGTCCTCCAGCAATGACTGCTGCTATCTGAGAGAAAGGGTAAAACTGATTAAATATTGATGTTGCTTGTCAAGGTTCTTTCTCACCTCCTTCCTCTCCAAAAACCTCCCCACAGTTTGGACCAGATTCCTGCTAAACCTTCTCTTTCTGCTTGAGTAACGGTCTTCTGAGGTAGCCTCTCATTCTTATTTATTTGATTTTACATTAAAGTTGCTTTAATATTACTTCATATTCCCCTCAGAAATGTGGCAGTCTTGTGCTGAGGTCACTGTTTTGGACACTGATTGATGACTAAGGCCTGGTATACTGACCAAGTCTTGCCCCTTTCCCATCTCCCACGGTGTCATCATCTGGTTGTTTTGTGGCCATGCCTCCTGTCATGGTGAGGCTGTGCCAGCTTGAAGAGCCTGTTAAAAATGCAGTTCCTGGGCACGTCGTAGTCACTGGCAGGGGAATAAGCATTGCACAGCTAAGAGCACAGCCATCACCCCTCACCTCATGTGCAAAACACAGATACACGATGATTTGAAAACCTTTTCACGTAGCTTTGCAGTGATGAAGGTGTGCTGAGGTCAAATGCCAACGTCAGCAATAAAAAGCCCCACCCCCAAAAAAAAAAATCAAAAGGTCATTCATAGATTTTGAAGAGTGGCTGAAATGCACCTTTTGTGTGTTTTTTGTGTACTGTAAACTGTTCTGCATTTAAATAGTGTTTCTTTTCTGTTTTCTCAGGAGGAAACTTGTTTCTTTCATGACCTGCACCTGAATGTGATTAACCAAAAATACACATATACGTGTGCACGTTTACATTCATTATCCACAAATATATTTACGCGCACATATAGACATGCATATAGTTAGGTTTAAGTGTTAGAGATGGCATATTGGACAAAACTCAAAGCAGGCCATCAGCCAAAGGTCCTTCATCTGCGACCAGACAGTGGACTCGGGGGTTGTCATTTGCGAATTCTGTGGAACTGTGATCTCTGGGGTGTATTTTGATTTGATTTAATGTAGGATGAATCCACCAGATGGAGCTACCCCTGCATTGCAACACGTGCGCCACAAGGTTTTCTGTCACATGAGAAACAGAAAGAAAGCATGTGCATCTTTGCCTGTCTTGTTGGACGGGTCATATCTGGGAAAGTGCATGATAATTAATTGTAGCCTAAATAAACTGCAGTAACATTTGTTGTATATGAGGGAGCTAAACAGACAGATGCAGCGGCAATACAAAGACTTAAAAGAGAGATGGCTAACTTGCCAGCTTCTTTGAACTGCCACCCACCTGTCTGAGTAGCTGCTCAGTTTTGGAGCCCTGTACTTAATTCTTTGCAGATATTTTTCAGATGTAAAGAAACTACACCTTGTAAGTATTCATATCTGGAATAGTCAAGGTAGACATCTTGCATACATGCATATCTTGGTAACATGTTTAAACTACATTCTGTAAGTCTGTCTACATTTTTTACTGTATTCACAAACTACCTTGCAGCCTCTTAAAGTTAAATGTAAAACGTAGCATAAGACTGTTGTCTCTGTTCTATTTAAGTGTCATCACAGTGAGAGCCAGAATGAGCAACGCAGGACCCTGAAACAGAAGCAACTAAATGAAATTCAGATGGCGTTAATTAGTTATTTATACTATTGTGACATGTCAAGATGTCTTCAGTGAAAAAGGCCTATACCAGAGTGCTGGAAGTGGATCGCATGCAGGGTCAAAACTGCACTCTTCAGTCTGTTCAGTCAGCTAGAAATCTCATTGAAATTAAAACTTCTTTTTCTCCTCTCTCTGTTGCACTGTTGACAATGTTAGATGATCAACACACTAATGCTGCCTGATTTTTGCAGATCACGGTGGACTGATGAAACCTGATGGCTTGTTCACAACCATTCTGAACTGCTGGATTTCCTTGGATGGCAATGTAATTCCAGATCTCAGCAATCACATTGGTGAATAAAGTAGGCCTGTGATAAATGGGAATGGTGGGTAAATCTAAAAAAATAAGATTCAAGTTGTAGTAAACCTGAACTAGCTGTGATGGCTCAGTAAAACAAAGCGTGGACGAGGCATATAGTCAGAACAGGCGGCTGTGTCTAAAGAGGCAGGGAGTCAGGATGGTAAAATAGATGTTCTGGAGGACTGGCTGACGTCATGACACATAAACCATGAGTAGGATTTTTCCCCAAACATACCCAAGTATTTAGTTGCCTAAACTGAAGCAAACATTAACCATAAGGACAGCAAATCCAAAAATGGCCATACAAGCCATTGACCATATGAGTTAGGAATCCACTGACAAATGACAGATTATGTTGTTCAAATATGAAAGCCTGTGAAAAAGTCATCACAGAAAGACTAAAATGCCATCTGTGGGAACAAATTTAATTAAGTTAAATGAATGTCTGCTTTAATTGTGATGGGTATTGGCGTTTTATGAGCTGCAAGTTACTTCTCAGGATCACTACTTTGAATGAGAGAAGATGAAAGATCGGTGCTTTAATTAATTTGCGTATACAGATCTATTTATGTCTTTACCTATGTCTTGACTCCGCCATCTGATTTTCTGCCGGCGCAAGTTACTAAATCTTGAAGAAATGCAATGATGTGATAAACATGCTTAGAGGGGATCTCTGTATGTCTCCATCTGTTTTTCTCACATTTTCTCATGATGTCAAAGAAACAATACAGCATAGAAAACAGGCAACTGTATAACTAGCCAGAGTCTCTCGTCGTCATGAATACTGGTCCCAAACATCAAATGTTAAGCAGTTAAATTGCAGCCTGAAGTCATTACAAGGCTTTCTCCACAGCCGGGGAAGTTAACAGAACTACACGTTCCTCCTGAGGGGAAAATTGCTTTTTTCAGTTTCTTCCTTTTGTATCATCAGTCAGTATATCATAACTTTTTTTTTTTCATATAATTGCTGTGGGAAGAAGATGAAGATCAATCTTGCTCTTTGGAGGTATTGACTCCATTGTCAGAAGTTTGTTTTGCTTCCATATCAATATGACACTTCTACAAATAACAAAAAGGAAAACTGAACACGTGTACTGGTAATTGTTTAGGTTTCTGTGTGATCCCAGCAGGGGACTGGGTGTATTTGCGTTTGTCTGGTGAGAATGATAGCGTTCATTACAAAGCCTGCAGCTGTTAAGACTCAGCATCTTTAGGGGAGGAGGGTACACCTGAATGAACATGTTTTATATAACAAGGATAACCTTTACAGAGGGTTGGTCCCAGTATTATTATTAGCAGTTGGATTCCCATCCTCCTCTGTTTTCAGAGCCACTGGCACATTCAGATGTTGCATGAACCAGCATATTCTCTACAGTCCTATCTCTTCTACAAAGCTCATTAGTGCTTACATCTTCTTATTTGCCATGAAAGGCTGAAAGTACTGAAAAGTATGCGACTAAACAATATTGCATAGCCCACATTTTAAGCAGCCTAACAGTATCTCCTGAGTGAAAAAAATACTTTTTGGCCAAGTATTCAACATGGTTCATGGTTTAACAATGCCTGTGTGTAATCAAGTGGTACTATTCAACTATCTACGGCATCAGTCCCATTCACAAACCATTTCCCGCTGCTGCTGTTTCACATTAAAAATATTCAAATGGTGAAGGCTTTTACAGTGAAACAAACACAGGAAACGCATTGTATCTATCTTTGTCATGCTGGTTAGCACGGATTACAATCGTTCATCAAAAATATGTCTGCAAAAACAGAAAAATGTTTATAACTTCTTTAACTTCCATTAAAACAACACAGATTGTTTGGCTGCACTATAAACAGATAAACCAGTTGCTACTCTGTTGTATTTCTGTAGCTGCTTAATGCTGTTTGCTGTGGGCCTAGTATTATACTGCACCATGCAAAACATAATTGCAATATTCAGTGAATTAAAAAATCTGAAAGAAAAAAAAAATCCAAACAATTAAAATATTTTAGAGACTTTAATTTCGGTATCTGGTCAGAATGATCTGATCGGGGACTGGGCATTGTGGAGAGAGAGATCATTATTTTACAACTTTATTATGCAGACATAATAAGTTGTGCATGAATATCAAACAGGAAGAAGCAGTGTTGTGTACTAACTGGCGAGCTGAAACGTGTCACTTATCTCCATGAATCCCATCAAGTGAATTCCAATTAGCCTCTACACTGACATGAATATGTGTCTAATTAGACACACTTCCATGTTTCTGGAACACTACAAAGCATCTGCCACCACAGATAGAGGCTCATCTATTGATGACAGTGTGATTTGACAAACATCACTCTTGCCTATTAAAATAAAAATCTCCAGCATCCTTATTGTGGCCATTATTGTCATAGTGCAGCCTTGAATAGGGACTGATAAAGCCAAGCTGAGTGGGCAGTTGCAAGTCTGGCCTCACAAGACACAGACAGGGGAAGTTTCTTTTGGGTTATCTACTTGCCCCCTCATCACCATGCCAGTGGTAATAAAACGTTGCTTTGTGGCAGTGGATAAAAGCAGCCCTGCTGATAACTGTGGTTCCTCCCCCGTGGAGCTCCAGGAGGTGGGGCTGAGACAGAGAAGCCATTACAGAAGAAAAGAGCAGTAATCTGATCATGTCCTAAAGGGGCGAATGCGGCATCAGTCAGCTGTGCCATAATCTCAACCTTCTGCCTCGGAGCAAACATAAATTTCCCATTTGTTCTGTGTTACATCAGATGACATCTGTGCATTTCAGGTCGTATTCTAGTGTCTGTGTCATCATGATAACCTTTTCGCTCACCTGGCTGTAGAAAAGCAAATGGTTTAGCTCTACGAGTACAGGCTCATAAAGTGAATTACACGCTGGATGAGTGCCAAGGAAGACACAGTCACTAATAATGATTGAAAACAGGCTATAGTCCATTTATGTTTTTAGGTTATCTAAAGTGGTGCCAATACTGTTTTGAAGCCCTAGCCCATGTCTGACAATATCATTTATATGTACATACATATAGATTTTGGAAGGAAAAATGTACAGTAATGGTGGAAAACCATCTTCACATCTCCTCACCTCTGTCAGGTCAATTTTCATGATACAGTACATCTGAAATGAAAAAAGACTGGCGGAAAGTCTGTTTGATTTAAAATAAATAAATGTGTTATGTTCTATAAACGAACAGTGGGATAAACACTTCAATCAAGGGCATTATAAAGCAAGGCTTTATAAATAAGGGTAAAAAAAAAAACAATTGTGAAAGGGTTTGTGCTCTTGAATCCAAGCCTTTCTAATAGAAGTATCACATCTAGCCCTAGAAAAGGCTCTTCTAATTTAGAAGTTATGCTGACAACCATGTCTTAACTGAAAATGCTCATTTTTTGTCACATTTACTCACATTGTCACTTTTTGCACATGTAATGAATTAATTACTTTCCATCTGAAGAGTGCAGGCAATTTCTTCCAATCATATGGGACCACTTCATAAATAATCATATAACTAAAGTTTCCTAAACATCTCATTACTATGAACACAACATTATCTCAATGCTGCATTGCAGAGTTGGATTTGTATGTTCAGTGAATAGGTGCATGCCATTACTTTATACTATAGCAATATAATCCTGGAGTTTATTTCATGTCTCACTGGTATATAACTGAGGAAGAAACATTTATTTTGATATATGTGGGTGTGAGGTATTCACACATCACTAGGCCATGACCTGTAGGAGGCTGAATCCATAGCATCTGTATAAGAAATACATCAACACACACTTTAATAAAATCATCCCACTGTCTGAAAGAGAGGTTTCGCAACCATTTTTTAAAATATATAAACAGCATTGTGGGGCTGTACCAAGCTTTCACAATCTGCTGACTAAGATGCTTGCTAAGAAGGCAACACACCTTATCAAATCACTTTTAATATACTGCAACAGGGGTTTTCCTCCTCTTAGTCTCTGCTCTGCAACAACAGAACATGCTGTATAAATCCATTAACACCTCTCAACACCTGCTGAGCTTCCAGTATGTGATAACATGTTTATTTATTTTTTTTAAAACACACAGATTAGGACAAAGGGGAGGAATTAATTTACTCTTCCTAGCTGCTTTTATTTGGCATGTAAGCATGGTTTTTTAATTCAACAATTTTTAGGGATTAAGGCAGCTTTAATTGTCTTTATTATTATTATTAGGTTGTCAGGACAGTGACTGCAACTAAGGCATATAGATTGCCTGTTTACCTCTTTTACCTCCTCTGCCTTTATTCTAAAGATTTAAAACCCTGCTGGAGGAGTAAATCCCAATTACGTTTTGTTTCAGAGGTAGGGGGAACACAAAGAAGTATGTTATGTAAATCCATCCATCCATCCATCCATCCATCCATCTTCTGCCATTTATCTTGGGCCAGGTCATGGTGGCAGTAGACTAAGCAAGGTAGGCCAGACATCCATCTCCCCAGTCACATTTTCCCCCTCCTCCTGGGGGATGCACAGACGTTTGCAAGCCAAATGAGATATATAATCTCCCAGCATATTCTGGGTCTCCCCTGAGGTCTCCTATCAGTTAGCCCTGCTCGGAAAACCTCCAGACGAAGGCTCCTAGGAGGCTTCCTGATCAGATACCCGAAGCACCTTAACTGGCTCCTTTAGATGTGAAGGAGCAGTGGTCTCAGTCTGGATGTTTGAGCTCCTCAAGTCTGTCTCTAAAAGTGAGCTCAGCCACCCTGTGAAGAAATTCTGGTGTATTTACTTATTCTTTTAATACCCAATATCCATGACCATTATAGGTGAGGCTGGCTCCAAAAGGGAGTCAATCCCCATAGACTACTATGTGAAGATACCCAACTTTACAGCAGAAATAAACATGTTTACAGCCTGGATCAAAAACCAGTTTTGGTCCCTATAGCTAATTTCCCCCTTCAAGACATTTTTTAAAATGTTACTAGGCCTAAACTTATACATAATTGAAGGCATGATGCTCTGAGTGTAATATTCAATAAGATTTTATTTATACCAATGCCATCATCGATTCTGCTTATCAGTTCTATTCTATGAACACTGACAGCCTCTTTCACAGAAAGTGGATATAGGGACCTTGCATAATTTGTGAAGGCCTATGCAACTGGCTTAGTAAGTGTGTAGGCCTGTCTGAAAAACACGCAGGCATCGATAAAGGTAATTGATAAGCTCGGGGGCAAACTATTCCAATGATTCGGACAGTTTGGAACCTCAATGGAATAATTTTCTCGATTCTTATCCCTGTGAGTGACAGGTGGGTGCCAGTTGGCTAGCCACTCGCAGTTTAGCCGCTAGCTGTCTACTTGGCCTCACTAAAGTGACCTCTCGGCCATGTTTGTGATGTTGGTGCCTTTTGGAGGATTGTCATTCAAATATTGGACAAATATTATGGATTGCCTTGTGGTCAACAGAACATTTGGAAGTCTGTGTCCCTGTTTTTTGAGATGAGTTAAATTCTAGTATTTATTAATTTTATATGTTATTTTATATGCACAAATTCACAGCTTTCTGTGTCTGCACTCATCATACCTGGCTAGTTAGCTTGTTAACTAGATAATTAGTCAGCAAATTAATTAGCCTTGGGTTAGCCTTTGTACAAGTTGCCCAGATCCTCAGCTGTGTTACTGAATCTAATGGAAGCATATGTTTGCCAGTTTGTAAACCAGCAGCATGCATCAAAGTCTTGGCTCCACACATGCCCCACATCTTTGCCCATTTTTGGTTTTGCCAGGAGTTAGGCGGAGTCAGGCACTGCCAAGGTGGCACTGGCAGAGCAGCCCATTCTGAGCTCCCAAACTGCTCTTCAGAAAACTATGGAGGCTATGACCATCTTTATATACAGTCTATGCTCATAAATAACACCTAGAAACTCCTTCACATTGAGACAGAAGCAATACTGAGGTCCCCATACCCCATACTCCATCTATGAAAATCACAAATAGAATAAGTCACAGGGGGCGACCCTAACGGAGCATCATTAGAAATGTATTTGACTTCCTGCTGAGAATATCTATATTGTTATTGCACTAACCCCACTTAAAGACATTCTTCTTTCCTTTGGAGATACCTGGTACTGGTGTTGTAATTTCATCTTTAATACAAAGAGCACTACTATCTTTTCTCTGACTGATCAGTTTTAGCGTCTTTGATCAACTCAGATCTTCTCTTGTCTGGATTATGAGAGGAAAGTAGGAGGACAATGTTTAGAGTGACTTTGGTAAGAAATCAACTTGAAATTATAAAAATGATGGTAACAATAATAGATTTTTGAAAAGCAAGGTGGAAATATCCCCCCATCTCCAGTGGAAATTATGCCCATGGTATTCTATGAGTGTATATCCACAGATAGCCTTTGCTTAAATACCAATAATATACCTCTAACATGGCTGTATGTGTTCGTATATGTGTGTTTTTTCATTTCATTTTTTCATGCAGGCATGTGACACAATGTATCTGGTGTGTATGCTGCTCCAATCTTATCATCCCTGCACATCTAAATTGAAAAAGTTGTGGGAATGTGGTTAAATACAAAGACAGACCCTATGGAGGAAGGGAAAACCTAGGCGGCTGTCACCATGATTAATGAATCTTGGAGCCAGTCAGGTTTCCTTAACGGTTCAGTTCAAAGCCTCAGTGGGCCAAAAAAGATTCTGGTAAGGAGGAACTCTACCTGCACAACCTAAACAGGAATCTATATTATGAGATCAACTGATAACTTTTTTCTGTTGGTCATGCTTAAGCATCTTGCGATAAATGAGAGCAGTCTTAAGTGTTACTGCTGTATTCAAAACTAAGTTCTTTTCTTTCTGGCATGTTGAGAATTGGCATTTGTTGGTAAATAAACATAGAGTAAAGATGTGGAGTGTGACTCCTGGATTTATCCCAGAGCTCTAGGTTTACAGCAAAACTATTAGACCATGACTTTTGCTGCTTTAAGGGATTCACAGCAACCAGGGATGCAGCCTGTGGGATGTAAAGCTGTCCAATCAGCTTTTTCCCAGTAATTAACAGAGCCTCGCTACATTTTATCTGTTGTTGTAAGTTTTGCGATTGTGTTTCGTGGTCTTTAAGGAATACAGACAATCTGAAAAGGGAAACAGTGTCACAAGGGGCTGTCACTCACTTGCTATAATTAGTTTGACTTAATTCATAAACACATACCACAAAGTTAAACATGACGATACATGTGTTGAATATAAAAAGTCAACAGTGCAGCACTAGAGTGCAGCTGACACTAACATGAGCATGTTTTAGGAAGATAAGCATCCAAAGCAGGCTTATCCACCGTCAGGCATGCCTTGTGCATATTATCTTTCCAGTCTGAAGTGCCGTTTGATAAAAAAGATTATGACTGTAAAAGAACTGGCAGTATGTTAGCTCAAAAACCCCCGAGATGCTTAAAAGTCTGCTTCCCTCCTCCTCGTGCCATTTAGCTTGTCGGAAAGTTATGATATGTTAGTTTGTAATTCCATTCCTCTGGCTGCCCTTGACAGCTGCAGGCTGCAAGGTGAGTGGATCTGAAAGGTATAATAATGCACGACAACTGCAGTTAACTAAACCCATCTAGAGCTCTTACTGTGGACCACCTCCAGGTTTTGACTGGGCTGGACTCACAAGTGTCTCGCCGAGAGAAATATGCTCTACATGAGAGGATCCTCTCAAAAGGCTACGATTTAGAGGACACAGCCTACAAAAAGCCGATCTCACTCTCAGAATGACTAAAATGTATCTGTTGCATAAAGGCTTTAAGTAGGTTGAAGAATAATGCAGGTATTGATGAAAGGGCCAGTAGATGGATGTGCACACAAGGTTGGAAAAGGTGAGACAATCATTACCACAGGATAAATGTTCAAGGAGAATGTAAGCACAATTCTGTTTTTTCTAGCATTTCTAGCAGCCTTGTAGATCCTTGCACTGAGGTATCACAACCAAACAGCTTTACAGTTTCAAAAAGACGACAAGGAACCTATGGAGTGGAAAATAGTATATTGTTGGAAAGGGTTCAGCTCAATCCACAGCTGAGAAGCTAAGTAGCAGGGTGGATGTACTTGTTTCTTTAGCAAAATGAAATGCAGGTTCCACAACTGAATGATGAACCACCTTAAACCTACCTCCACCCCCCCAAATAATTTACCTTTGCAGGATTTTCTAGGAGAACTATTGTCGTTGGACTGTAAATCTAATTGGATTCTTGATGGCAAATCCTTCTGGGCGGGAAGTGTGGGGAAATGGTTTTCATTTTAAGCAAATGCATGCAGACACACGCACACAAAATCACACAAGCACAAAAGAACTGGATTAAAGTTGTGCGACAGACGTACTGATTGACTTGCGCTTGTGTCAGTGCTTGTGTCAGAGATTACAACAGGGGTTTCTTTAAAAAGAAAACCTCTGATTCATAATGGGAGACTGGCAAACAGCTATATGCAGCTTAAATTCTGCATATTGCTTTTACTTATACACATTATTTTTTTGGCATAAAAATAAATTTCCTATTGACAGACAAAGATGTCATTTTAAAGCTGCAGAGATACAGTAAACAGCATTTCAGCTTGTGCAATGAGATCAGCACTATGGGCTGAGCTACTAGGTGACGATGGGATTTCCACTTTTTGGCTTGTTTTATTTACTTCATTTGGATTTTTTTCTATATTTGAATTGTTTGTGCGAAATAAAACAATTATGGACACAAATGTACTGAACCTTGACACAGTGTGCAGGTGCTGCTCCACTACGTCATTTGCTCTCAGGGCCCCATGACAAATTAGGTTTCTGAAGGGTTCTTCTCAAATCTCAGGAGGACTGTTAGGCAAATTGGTCGTGTCATCCCAGATTTAAATCAATATGTGCTCACTCTTTTCAAAACTGTCGTATGTGCTCTTTACCACTCACGTCAACCTTACATGCTAGAACGTACGGGATGCATCAGATGACATTTACCCATTAAACGGCCCTGTGTGTTGTGCTTTGAGAATGACAAAATGATTGATTTGACCATATGTTCTCAATCATTGGGAGAAGCTCTTCCACAGCGGGGTGAGAGGAAATCCCTCACTTGCTTCCCTCCCCGTTTCATTTCTCACTGTAAGAGGATGTGTGTCCTCCCTTGTCTCCTCATCTTTATTCACTGCAGGAGCTCTCGTAGCTGCACTGTGAAGGATTGTCTCTCCTCTGTCTCTCCCACATGCCCTCTGTATCTCCCGTAATAGGCCAGTTAAGGTGTCTGCTTAGCAATGGCTGGAGAGTGTTTGCCTTTTAACACTTAACCCGCACTACTGTAAAATGGCGGATGCATCTGAGCTTATCATCTAAAGGGAATTATGGCATGCAAGTATAATTTATTTTTCTTTTAATGCTCTAAACACCTTTAAAGATAGACTGTGCGGCTTTTGAAATAAGCAATGACCCATTCTTCATCTCACTAATAAAATTTCAATGTCATGTTTCAGTTTCAATAAAGCACAACCTTGCTTTACACTCAGGAGTTTTACAGCTAAAGACTCATTTAGTCTGGTATGACCATCGGCTTATGAGGGCTAATGCTAGTAGATATTAACACATTTTAGATAAGTTTTATTGTAAATTGAGTCAGTTTACCATGTTTATGACTCCTCTACTTGTGCTATACTGTTACACCATGCTTTTGCATTATCCTGTGACCACAGTGGCTGCACACAGCATAAGGTCACTTTAATAAACTTTAGCCTCAAAAACATCACAGGACACTTCTCTGCAGTTTTCGGCTATCGTGAATCATGATGTGTAATAACTAATAACACATTACTGCATATGATTACAGCTATTTTAGAATGAATCTTTTAAAAAATACACCGATAAATGTCTTAATATTTGTTCACAACTACATACCATTTGTTATTGTGTTATTATTAAGTGTGTAGTCTGCTTATGGATGCTAAAGAAGCATTAAAATTGACAAGGACAGTCAGTGTGTAGCAGAGATAACTGTGCTGAGTTTGCCCTTGTTCTGCAGTCTGCCTTGATATTTGTAAGCCAATTAGCTAGATTAAAAAGCATAATCAATACAGCAGCCTTAAGCAAGCCCACTGTCTTGTCCTCAGAAAAACGGCTACTGCCTGTCTCTGCAATGTGGACACAGTTTTGGGCTTTGGTGTCTTCTCTTCTAAAGTCTCACTCTTGTTTGGGCATTTGTGGAATACTATTAAACTAACTATTCTTTATTTTACATCAACTAAACACCATGTCTGGACGCTAAAGTGACAGTTTTTGTGACACAGAATTACAGCTTCCACTTCAGTTGGATAACGTGTCTTTTTAAGGCATCAGTCGATAGTTTCATGGGTATTTTTATGGATCAGCAGCTCCAGGTTCTCATTGATTTTGTTAGAATCCCCACTGTGTATCCACCAACTCAAAAGGATATTGCTCCTCTTTTTCCTCCCTGAGCGGTCATTTGAGCCTTGTTGTGTGCCTTGTAAAAGTCCAGTCATCTGTGTCCTATTATTCAGAAGATTGTGAATAGGAAGTCCTCATCTGCCGGATAAAGTGACAATGCCTCTGTTATCTTTTTGTTAATTTAAATGTTGGCACAGAATTCCCCAAAAAGTATCAGTGCTTTGCAAAAGTCTCCATCTCACCGATTAGTCTTCTCCTGGGTCTTAAAAGCAGGAGCAGAGTGGGTCGTTATCAATTTAAATCAAGTGAGACAGTGACAGCAGGGTGAGATCATGTCTCACTGTCTTCAACCATTTTCTTAATGTTACTGGGGAAAGCACATGTGCGACAGGCAAACACACAAAATGCTTAGGACAGCTCAGTAGATTGTGTTCTGGTTTACTTGCTAATTTCCAGTGGTGGAAAGTAACGTGAGAGTTATATTTTTAATTTTCTGCTACTGTATTCTTCTATTTCTCTACATTTCAGAGAGAAACATTGTACACTGTTCAGTGTCTCCCCCCTTGTTTTTTATCACTGCAAACTGAATATCCTTAGGTTTTACACTGTAGGTCGCTGCAATGGGTCTTTTCCATTAAGTTAGATTTTTTTTTTACATCTAATAGATCAACCGGTTCATTGATTAAACTGAAAAATCATCGCGAAAATCAATGGAAATTAAAATAATCATCGCCTGAAATAGGATGCATCGGTTAGATTATTCAAATTGCTCATAAGTATCAGATAATTGAAATTAGCTCCACCTGTGAGCCACAATGTTACATAGGCTATTACACGTTTATATCTGTAACGATAATCCATTATAAAAATAATAGAATATAATTCCAACAGGAGCAATTCTGCACATTTATGAATTTGCTGATAATACTTAAGTGAATGGCTTTTACGTCTAATGATATATACTCCTTCCTATATTTTACACTGTTGCTTTTTGTTTTATAACAGGATCTAATCTAAATAGACTTCTTCCACCGCCACTGACTATTTATTCATGTTCGATCAGCATTATTTTTTATTTATTGTGTTCTTGACCCCGTGTTGAAGCTTTCAGAAACTTTCCAACAGCTGAGCTCGGGAGTGTACCTTTGGATTGTACATTAGTGCCCACGGTGCAGAAAGTGAGTAACGGGGTTTCCAGTGAGTAGAGTGCCCTCAGTGCGCATGACACAAGGTAACACGGCTGCACTCAAGTGAAAATGTAAATCCCTCTGTTTTCTGAGGACTACCTCAAGTAAGGACGCACGGGGATTCTCTTTTCTTTTTTTTTACCCAACTGCACAACCTAAACGTCTTGTTTGCTCTGCTGTCCTGATTCACAGCGCAGACTCCTCTCACCATATGCGCTGAGAGGATGCAACATCTACATGAAGGCTGCAGCTCCGCACTTCCCTAGAACAAGCAAGGCTGAGGAGAAATGACTTTATGTGAGCACGGGAACGGGCTTTTTCTGCGACACATGCATCTGTAACTGTAGTCTTTTGTGCAGAAACATTTTGCTGCAGGGCACCCAGAGGATACTACTACCAGCCTACTACCACTGCTTGCATTTGCACAAAGAAGCGCGTCTGCTTGGATTTAAGCTGCAGTCTACTTCACACTAACTGCATTGGCACAACTGTAAGAGAAAATGTATCCATCATGAAACTATGCGCCGGCTGCTTTTCTCATGAACTCTGTTGCGGACCTGCAGACTTACATCCACAAGTGGAGCCTTTTTTTAACCCCCCTACCCCTGTCTTTCAGCCACAGATAATATCACTTCACAACTACAATGAGACAACGTGTTGGGCTAACTGGAGCAAATGTTGCCTGTAGAAGTGCAGTGAGAGAGCAGGACAGTGACTTCCAGAGGACACCTGCAAACGAGTGAATGCCGTCTCTGATGTGGAGCTTGTCGCTGTCCGACGCGCGAGTGGTGCTGAAATTTGGATGATGCCTGGCCAGCGACTGCAAGGCTGCCGCTCCCTGCACTTCAACGAGGACAACGGCCGCTTCGTGCTGCTCGCCGTCCTCATCATACTGTACCTGCTGTGCGGCGCTGCGGTCTTCTCGGCCATAGAGAGGCCCTCGGAGCTGCGGGCTCACGGCCGCTGGAACGGGACGCTCCTCAACTTCAGCGAGACCTTCAACATCAGCCTGCAAGACCTCAACTCCTTCCTGCGGGAGTACGAGGCTGCCATCGCCGCCGGGATCCGGGCTGATGCTCTGAGGCCACGATGGGATTTTACAGGGGCTTTTTATTTTGTTGGAACTGTGGTGTCGACTATAGGTGGGTGATCTATGCAGCATTCACTGATTTTCCTGACCTTTGCGTCCATTTGGTATCAGCCATGGTGTCCTCTATATACTTGAAAAACATGCATTAGTCCATGTAGCCAAGCCCACAAACAGCCTTATTAAAATAAACTCCAAGAATGCCCAGTTCACACCATTAAGACAGGTCTTTTATTTTAGGAGGAATGGGTCTAAATAATGGTTAAATGTGGGACCTCATGACCTGATGAAGCCACATTCAAGACAAATATGTTGGAGAACGGTTAACTTTAATGTGGCTTCTGTTTGGTAAATAATCATATCATTACAGACAGTCTGGGTGTCTAAAGCACTGGAGCTGCCTTCCCTTCAGGCTGCTTTCTTTCCTCTGGCTTATGTACAGAATAACAGATTAACATTTTTGTTTTTTTGTTTTTTTCCTAGTCATGTGTTACATTTTGGCTGTGAGGGACTTTGGCAATGGGGGTGACATCTGACTGGCCTGCCATTTGGAATGGCACACTCATCCCTGGCTATAGGACAGCACCCATGGGTGCAGTCTTTTTTGCTACATTTCCATTCAAACCAACAGGAATGTCAATGAGAAGCCCCGTCTGCTCCCCCTCGTTTAACATTTGCCATGCAATAGGTCAGAAAAGAGCAAGTGTCCCTCGCAGGGTATCCCGGGGGCCAGTGGTGTGGTGCACTGCATGCCTGATGGCTCTGAAACTCACTCTATGCCCCCCCCCCCCTCCCCGATTGCTAGAGAGGTCCCACAGTATACAGTGAGGGAGTGAGTGTGAATGGATGAACGAGCAAATGAACACACTCCAGGTAATAATTTGATCTGACAGCAGCTGTCTATCTCTGACCTTGCCCTCAACACACAAAGACACATATATACACTGTGATACCCCCGGCGCCTCCTATTAATTGAAAACTGTAGGAAGGGGAGTGATAAGGAAAACTAATGACTGTGTGTGTGGTTGCACAGCGAGAATTGGATCCACATGAGCAGAGAACCTGTCAGAACTTTATTTACTTCAGACCTGCAGGAAAGCTTCACTGGCTCTACTGATCTCACATATATAGGTGCACAAACGCAGAGCTCTCACAGAGTCCATGCACTCAGCTCACACAGGGGGGGGGGGGGGCAACAGCAGCTGTGTTTGTGTACATGTCTGTGGTAGGTTGAAATCCTTTGTGCTTCGCTTGTCATGCAGCAGCACAGTCTTCTCCCAGCAAGCAGATCATATAAACTGACTCAGCTGCTTCGGGGAAAAAAGGGTGATGTTGAGATTTTCTCTACAGTATTTGTCTTTTTCATTTGCACACATGTATTTCTGTCTGGATTTCCATCTGGCTTTGATCTCCACTCCCCCCACCCCTTGGGCTTCTGTGCTACTTTTTCTGCATGCTTGTGAGCTGGTGATATAAAAGGGATTTGGGGGCCTCCCCACACAACTCTTTATCAGAGCGGCATCCCCCTGCGCGTTCAGCACACTCCTCCCAAACACTTCCCACCTCTGACTCTGCTGTGGCAAAAGCTTCAAATCAGCAGTGACACTTTGGTCCCCTTGATGTGCCTCCACAATATCGCTTTGAAGAATGAAAGTGAAGCTGTGGCCACTTGAGGCACAGTGTTTCAGCCAGGTTCACTGGCCATTACTGCTGTGCTTGGTGTGTCAATGCTCAATTTCAGGAAATATTGCGGGAAACATAATGAATAGGATAGCAACTTTTTCTTAAATATGAACACGTATACAAACAATACAGCTATGTAATGTTTGTTCTCAAGTTGATTACAGTTTTTTCCTGAAAAAAATATTAAATTAAGATCACTCGCAGCTCTGAGGAACTTCTGACCGTATCACATCGTGGTGTCACTCGGCAGATGTTGTCATAAAACTGTAGATTTTGAAATTTCCAGTTTTTCTGAGTACTTAGAGGGCTTATATATGTATATATATATATATTAGCAAATAGAGCAATAAATTGATGTCGGTTTTCCCCAGTGGCCACTCATGGTATTGCAATGAAAAAATACCCTGCAGCTCAAAAAGTATTTTCCCCATAGACCACCATTATAAAAGAGACCTATGCGAAACTTTTCACAGAGCACCTGGAGCTGCAGACAAGGTCAGTTATTAGTTTTCAGTCTGGTTTCATAGTTCTAGAAAAGCTATCTTTCTTTGCGTGACCTTATCCTCTTGTGTAGTGTAGTGGGTGTGTGGGAACATGTGAAAACACTAATGCACAGGAGCAGTGGGCTGCGTAGCATGGAAACAAACCCAGAGGCTTTTGTGCTCTGCAAACAGTTTTCATGCAAGTTAATGGGCGCCTTCTTTCAGTCCAGTTCCCAGTTCCTATAATATTTTTTATTTTGTGCACGTTAGCATGTTGATGCTAGCATATACTTCAAAACACTTCTGTGCTGAAGTACAGCCTCTCAGAGCCGCTAGCACGGCTGTAGACTCTTGTTTTTTTTCCCCTTTGTTTCATCTTGTTGACACACTGGTTTGAAGAGTTTGTTTTTGTCGGCATCCAACTTGGTTGTGTTGTCCTGCCCTACATACTCAGACACAGCTTTACTGTCTGCAGTCTCATTAAAGAGGGAATGGAGTCTGCTCTGTAAACAGAACTTCTATTAATAACAAAAGTTATTCATAACCCTCAAGGCTGATTGATAGCTAATGACTGCCAATTAGGACAGCACTCTGTAACTGTTTGTGGGCCTATACATCTCGTAAGTTGCTACAATGACAATTTGGAGAAATAGTTTGTCAGTTTTGAAGTGCTAATAGGGTGATACTTGTCTGAAAATCAAGTGTACTAAGTTGACAGTTAGTTGTTTGGCAGTTTTCCACATGATAATCTGCCGCAGGTTTGGATTGTGTTCTGGGCTATTTATTGCTGGGGATATAGACTCTGTCCTGTCTCTTCTTGCCCCTGGCAGCCACTGCAGCTTCTAGCTCCATCACACTCATATCCACCCACTCAGAGAAGTCACAAAGGCAAACCAGCCAAATAGGACAGTTTAACAAACAGCAGAAAACAGACACGCATGCAGTTCTTCTCTTTAATGAGGCCTGATTTAACCTCAATGCAGTCCACAATGTACAAAATGAGGAGAAATGCCAGAGGTGGGTGGAGTTAAGAGAAGATGAAATCCTGCTAAACCCTTGTACTGTGCTGCAGCAACATGACAGAGCGCTCTTCCCTCACCAGGACAGGCATCACAGACCACTGACTGAAATGTGATCCTTAAACCAAAGTAGCCTCATTAGTCTTATGACATCAGCTTATGCAATTATATATAGTTTAGGCTGACACTGTAAAAGAGGTGTTGCGTGTTTGTATCGTTGCATCAGAGTGGTTTTACAGCCCACAACTTTGCTGTTTTTGTTCACTCTCAGCCTGTCTACTACCTGCCCAGCACCAAACAACAGTCAAACAAAGTTAGTGACTAGCTGGCAAACACAGAGCATTTAGCAGCTAGAGAGCCTGACTTTTTTTTCTCAGGATTTAGTGGAGACCAAAAGTTGCTTGTTTACTTGCTACTGCTACCTCTTAATGCAAAGGAAGAAAAGACGTAGTCATTTTATAATGCACAGCTTGACAAGCACACTTGTCTGAGGCTAGTTGTAGCTAGTCACCTGTCAAAGATCCCAGGTTTATCTTCAATGCACATGTGCAAACGTCCAACAAAATGCTTCTCCCCTCTCTGCTTGAGAAGCCCCAGCCTTTGTCAACGGAACGCAACCACGCCCATGAAAATGACAAAAAACAATAGACGCAGCACCTAGTAGTCAAACTAGCTTCCAGAGACAATAGCCTACTGTGGCCCCAAGATGGCAGTAAATTACAAGATCAATGCGAGCAGACAATACCAGATCCTTCATCTACGGTGGCCCTGAGAGCTCACTGCACTGCAACCTAAGAATAAATATGCAAATTGACAAAACACTTAACAAATTCAGAAAACATCTTCATCAGTTTGTCAACACGTGCTGCAAATGCTGACAACACAATGGAAGTGTTTCCAGGGGACATTAGAAAGCAATGAACCTGGCTGGGACGCACTTGTTGTTCAGTATCTTGTGACTTTTGATGTTAAGAGCACTGAGCAATAAGTATGCAAGTGCGTACAAGCCGAGTTCATCACTAGTTATTTTTTGCCTTAATTCAGATAGTGAAAGAGAGAGAGAGAGAGAGAGAGAGAGAGGGGGGATGATATGCATCAAAGGGCCATGGATTGTACTCGGACCCAGGCCCCTGTGGTTAGGACTACGCCATCATGGCACATGCTTTACCAGGTGAGGCACCATGGCGTGAAACTCTTCTGCTGTGAGTATTTGTAAGCGCGTTTGTGTATTTGTTTGGGTTGTAAGTCTATACAGCACGTGTTGTCAAATAGATGAAGATTTTTCCCGAATTTGTTTGTGTTTTGTCTATTTGCATGTTTTTTTTTTGTTTTTTTTTTTTACAATGAGGGCGAGTCACTTTGAAATATTGCGTATTAAGGTTTTAAATTCAATGCCCAGCCGGTGCCTAAATGCATAATTCATCCAACTTTGCAGACTTGGACTATTTGTTTTTGTCTGGCTGTGTTTGGGATGTCAGGTTTATGTGCAAAGTTTGGTTTAATCTTATAGCTCTACATCAGGCAAATCACCCTGTGGAACATTATGTGAAGATGCACCCTGCCCAATGTAGTGAGACTGAACACCATATAGTGTCTGAGAAACAGATGTTACGTGTTCAGCAGGGAGACTACAGATTCCTGTTCCTGTGACATGCATGTAATTATTTATCAGGTTTTGTATTTTAGGTATTTCAAATGAATTATCTTGTAATCATATATAAAAAGCGTTGATTTTGCTGTGATCAAAAAGTAATAACTGGACACAAACGCATTGTGACATTACATTCAGTTCCTAAAACAAGTATGTTGTGATAAAGAAACCATAATGGTGTTGACTCAAGATGACTACAAGCTTGTTTATTTCATGATGGAAAGATTTAGAAAAATTGAGATTACCCATGTCCACTCCCACGATTAGTACTCAGCAGTGTGGGTAAACAGTTCTACCCGGTGGGTTAGTGAGTGTTATCCTCCTCGTATTCTTGTGCCAATTTAAAAGGTGCTGATTTGGCTGCAGGGCCTCATTGATGTCCACTTGTGAGGTTTGTGCGACTATTACACGCCTGTCTGACCAGGGCCACCGTGTCTGACGGAGAACCGCAAACCAAATTTGTTCTTTGTACTGTATGGTGCTGCGCCTTGTAATTTACGTGTCTCTGAGGTTACAAGACAATGTCACCTCAGACTGGCGGAGCGTGCATTTGGCATTTAGGCATTGTGAAATGTCACATAATAGACTGAAGTGGATTCCTGAAGGCAGTCTGTGTTTTTGTTTTGATGTGGTGTTCTTATTTAGATTAACTGCTCGTTGCTGCCTCGCTGGGACAAAACCATCTGTGTTGTTGCTACTGTGTATGTTATGAATGTGCTTTCAGGAGGTGGGTGGGAAAGTCTCGCAATCTGTGAGAGCGGATTCACTGGTGCACAGCGATGTTTCAGACTTCTTCTTGCCTTCTGTCTCTCACGTCAGCACTGTTGCTAGACTGTCCCACACATTGTTGACTCCTGTCTCGCATCAATCTCAAATCTAACGACTTTACTCCTATGCTCATAACTACCACAGCACACTAATTTATTTGGATTCATTCATTAAGTCGTTTGTAATCTACCGTTCACCTTATACTGTGTGTATCTGTGGGACAACAGTGTAATTGTGTTACACAATAGAAGCTGCTCATATTGCACAAGGGGTACATTTTTATAATGAGATGAAGATCACTTTACAAAACCATCTGAGGCGGGTCAGTGTGACTCTCTATTCTCTACCTAGTGTCTGCTGCTGTCTTTTCCTCCTCTCTTCTCTTTAGATCTCCTGCTGGTCTGGTCCCAGTCTCAGAGGAAATGTACGGTATGAACTGCATGGTGGTTGTGGTGGGGGTCTCTTTAGATTGTGTGCAGTCCACAACAAGTCTGTCCCCAATCCTCAATGAGTTAATGGAGCTGAACTGCTCCACTGCTGCACAGGAGATCCATAAGACTGTGTCTTTGTGTCTAGTTGGTTGTGTAATGCAATTTCTGCCTTAAAGCTGCACTAATCAATATTTTCATGATAACATTGGAAAAAATTACAATGCATTATGTGAAAGGTGTCGCTCGCAAACAGCTTCATACAACTTTTTTTCACACATGCAGTGGGACTCCACAACGCCTGGAAACGGCTTGTGATGCGAAAATGTGATTTACAATTGAAGTAAATTTCCAAATATTGGAAATAACCAATAATAACTGTAGTACACTTCTCTTTTTTCTCCAGTCAACTCTACAACCACATTATATACACTATAGTTCTGTGAGGCTATAGGAACAGCGATGCTTTGAGCTAGATGCTAATGTCATCATGCTAATGTGCCAACAGTGAAAATGCTATCATGCCGATGTTAAGCAGGAATAATGTCCATGTTCACCATCTTAGTTTAGTATGTTATGCGAACATGTGCTAATTACTGACAAACGCAAAGAATAGCTGAGGCTGATGGGAATTTCGTTTTGCAGGTATTTGACCATAAACCAAAGTATTAGTAGACAAATGAAATTTCAACCTGATTATAAAACTAGATAAAAAACTGAAGGGGCCGTCAAAGTGATCATGATTCATCCTGTGTGTGTGAGGCAAACTTACAGAGAAGCAGAGGCTTCATCTTAGTTCACTGCTGCTCTACAGGATAGCTATATACACCTCTGCGCTCCAAGTGTCACAGTGGGTCATAAATCTACCCTGACTTGCTAAGGCGTGCACTCGCCCACATACAGTAACTCACAGACTCAAATCATCATGGCCGAGTGATTCCAAGATCATTTTAGAGGACACAGCAGATTTGCTGGGCTTCCTCCTCCTCCTCAAACTGATTAGCATTTCACTGATTCTGCTCTTTGCACTGGCAAGACAAAGACAGGATAAACTCTTTGTGCTCTTTGCACTGCGCAGTACTCTGACCTGCTTTCCATCAACATTTTTAAATTTTGTCCTGATGTTAATAGTTTGACCATCATCAGTTCCACTGACAACCCAATTTGCACTTGTGCTGATATCAATGCTGACTTGCAGCTGTGAGATTTTAAACTTTCCACATAAGTCCGTCTGTAGAAACTTTTGGACGGTTGGCACCCTTTCAGGGCAGTAAAAGCAGACACACACTTGCGGTGGTAAAATGTCGCCATGTTACAGAAAGCCTGCGTTGCAATCCACTTCTTCACCGGCGGAACATTTATCTGCATCTTGGGGTCATGTATATAAATAGTTATCAATGTTAATAAGATAACAGCAAGTTGGCAAACAGCGTGATTTGTCAGCCGTCCATCTGTCTCTTTGTGTGAAGGAGGGGCTGCTTGTATGAGAGCAGAGAGAGAGAGAGAGAGAGAGAGACAGGAGGACATGCTGCGATAGTGCATCTTCCAAATGGCTAAATGCAAACACACTGGAATAGTATGAAATGTAAAATAGATGGATTGGTTGTCAGATTTGAGATTACTCAAAAAATCTCCCAAACACAAAAACAGTGGAACTGATGAAAGAAGAGGCACACATGAATTTTGAGTGTGACCTTGAATCAGTGAGATGGTTCATCACGATGATTAGATTACTAGATAAAAGAATTGACAGAGCACTGTGTCATCCCTGGAGCTTGAGATCATGGGCTGCATATTGTTGGAAGTCATGGATATTGCATGTTACACAGTTACAGTACATCTACTAGGGAGAGAAATTACATGCAATCCAAACAATAGAGCTGGTTAAAAATAGGTAACTGTATACGTGTAGTGTGAGCCGCTCCTGTAATATTTCCATGTAATGTGTTTGAATTAGAGGAAACAGCGCTCCTGATCCTTAGAGAATAATGTTCTTTCAGTAAAACCATGTGAGCTTCTCACTGAATCCACTGGTATCCGTGGAAAACACCAGGATCATACAGAGCCGGATGCGTGGCATATATTTCATCCTTATGCCAGCATTCACATATTATTCCGTTACTTCCAGGCCGACAGCCTTTGCCTTCGAGTCAGACAGTCTCAGACTCGTAGCGGGCCCTCTCTGTTAATAGAAAGTAAAACGTCATTTAATTATGAGCAATAGAGCATTGTCTCATCATTTCTCGGAGGCACCTTGCTGTGGTTTCTCTGTCTATGATCCAAGATCATTATTGCAGTTGTCAGTAACTTAGCAGTCCCTGACAGGAATCAGGCTTTAGCCCTGCCTTAAATTTCAAGGACTTGTGATTTCACATTAGTGGTAATGAAAAACTATTAAATCGAAAATCTGCCAAACCTCAAGCATTCATTCCCGGCCAGTATCTGATCTGACTGTTTTCATGTTAGATGCCTCCAAAACTGAAGAAGCCACAGACATATAGTACATGTAATGTAGCCTTACCATGATCCTGTATGATCTGTATGATCTATTATGGTGAACATGGAGGCTTATCACACTGATCTGAGGGGGAGATAGTGTTTCAACAGCTTCACCTGAACAGGTGTGTTGACTTTGGGGAATAATACAAGAGGGCCTTATGTAGCTACGCCTTTATTCAAACATTGACTGTGCATACAGTAAAAGATAATAGGAAACACAAGGACATAGCTCTTAGATCCATCAGGGAGAAGCTGTTAATCTGTCGAGAGAATGACTCCTCAGTCGAATGAAAGAGTCTCTGTTCCGCTGAAGCCTCATGACTTTTAATCTTAATTTTACTTATTTAGGCCCTGTCTTCCTTTCTATGCAGACTACATAATAACTCACATCAAATTTTTTTCTGTGAAGATGTAAAATAGATCAAAAAATGAAGAAACGAAAGAATAAATGTTGGTGCAGATCCAAAGTCTGTGCAGCATATTTTTTTGACAATAAATCAATACGGGCAACGGTGGACTCATCAATCCTCCTCGCTCTCTTTGCCAGTGAGATACAATTTAAAACACGAATCACCCGATTCAGTGAAGAAGGTGCAAAACGAATCACAAAATCAGAAAGTGTCTGATTGACCAGGTTTGCTTTACCTTGTTACTTCTAACAGTGTGTATCCATCTGAGCTGCTGCTCTTGTAATTTATATCCGTATCGACCAGCTTTAATGACTCTTAGCTATATACAATATTTCATTATGATCCCCTCAGTCCATTATTTCTAATTATTGCACAGCCATGTATAGCACAAAACACTCATTATCAATGCTTTGACATGCAGAACATTAATGTATCGCCTTTACTGTGTGTGTGGGTGAGCTGGGTTTGAAATTCAAAGCCACATTGTTTTGCTTCAGGGCCCCTTAGAATATATTGTAGTATGTGTGGGCTTTGTGTGTTTTATTAGTATTTTTGTAGCCTTTATTTAATTTGGGCATGCAGCGCACAGATCTCTAACTAGACTTGGCATGTACAGTAGGTGATCTATTCTTTCATCTGCTTTTTGTAGACCTCTCAGCATTGTGTGAATGTTCCTATTATTACCCAGTCTGCCAGTTATCCTGGCAGCTCCTCAGCAGATGGCGTGGTGATGATGTCTCGGGTCTGGCCATGTTGCTGCTTCCTCGGCCCTCTGTCCTCTCTGCAGCCCCCCGCCACGCCGCCCCGTGACTAATGATTTCCTGTTCGTCACCGAAATACAGTCATCAGAGGGACGGGCGTGCGTGGCGTTTTCTGCTGCTGCTCTTATCAGGCCAATTTACGACTATTCCCACCAGTGGGACTCAGTTGGTTTGACTGGGAGCTTGTTTTTAAGCTCATTAATTGGGGACATGGGGAGGCAATAGGAGGCAGAGATTTGATTTTCGGTTTTCAAAACAGTCACATAATGAGTCTTTGGGTCCGTTTTCAGGCCTGCAGGGAGCTGTGTGGGGGGATGTTGTCCTCGAGGATACACAGTGACCTTCAGACTCATTGCTACTTAGAGAGACAAGTGAATACAGTACAGTACATGTCCTTGCACCAAACACATAAACATGGCTGTGAGTGCTTTTCGTTAGTCTTTATTCTCATGTCCATTAGGAGCATTTGCCCACTCTGGCTGGCTCTATTGTATATTTCTGCTGCACTGTGTACTTCTTTAGCTTTTGCAGATTATTTCTGACTGTCCTTGTATTCTCTCAATTATCAGCTCACACTTAATGCAGACTTCTCTCACATGAGACTGAAATGTGCTCAGCTCTCTGATGGTTGGCCTTGTGAGGCTATTTTCCAGTAAACTGAATCAATATGCCTTTCTCAGGATATTTTGTTTTGTAAAATGTGTCAAGCAGGACCCAAGCAAATAAACCATAAACTCCAGGGTGAACAAGAATAACTCTACTACACATACCAAGTATTAAAAAGACTACTTTCTTTTAAACGGACAACTCAACAAGGTATCCTATCTGCCATGTCGTCTGTCGGATGTGTCCTCTGGTGATGTGGTGTCTGATAATCTGTATTTTTACCAGTCTGAATTGAAGCATCAAATTTCATTCATTTACTTGCCAAGAGCTGTCTCCAGCGGTGGAAAACAACTCTTGTTTTGCTTCTATTTCTATCACTTCTATCACCACTTTCCTATACTGAAGTTAGCATGCTAACCAGCTAGCTCCGGTCTTATAACCAGCTAGCTCCTTTAATGCAATTATTCAAGTTGAGCAATTCAAAATCACAAATGATTCAAATTCAGCTTCTAGTGACACATACAGTACTTCTGCCCATACACCTTTTGTCCTTCTCTGGGACTGAATGAAATTGTCTGTTTTCCACAGTCAAAAGTCTGAATGTCAGAACTGAGCACAAATAGAATAGACTTCAAACTCTTCCTCAAAGATGGCATAAAAGCATTTCTTCTTCTGAACATTTTTTATTACATTTTTTTCAAATAGCAGATAGTAAAGCAGAAAGTAAGTAAGATGAACATCTAAAACCATGAAAACCACATGACAAAAGAACTGAATCAATATGAAATGCAGACTTAGGTATCCGCTTTTCTTTGTAATACATGATCTGAGTTTTATCTTTATTTCTACATCTGCATAAAGAAAAGTTCCAACTTTCACAAACTCTCACCCCAACACCTGCTGCTTAATTTCAGCCAACCTGTTTTAGTCATTAATTTGTACATGCGACTGAGACTCGATAGAGAGCTTTCACAGCTTTATTACATTCCCCACCAATGCCAGATTTCAGTAATTTGAAGCTAAGGAGATCATACTTTACACTATCAAAAGCTTCTGGGGATTGAAAAAGCAACAAAAATCCTCTTACGAATAGGTGCATGAGTGCACATTGAGAAATGGCTCAAATGAAACTGAGATTGGAGGTTTCCCCCTGAATCAGAAAATAGTCCCTTAGTATCAAACTCTTTGCATCTGCACAGTGACAATTGAACATTCGAGAACTAACAATAAAAACATATCTTGTAGTTGAAGGGTTACAGGCCATTAACGAACATTATGTGTGCAAATGTGTATAAATTGCTGTTATGAAAATCAATTTAAAGTGATTGAAACTGGCTTGAATATCTATTCAGTAACAGTAAACACTGAGTCAACCTTATGTATAGGTTATGTATGCAATTAAAGCCCAACCAATATCAACCGATATTGATACTTGAGAATCTGATTCTCTGATGTTTGATATATGTACTTGTTTTTTAAACACACATATTCAACATAAATTCAATTCAACATAAATCTTATCTTCCAATAAATATGATTCATAAAGAATTGTGACATACGATATGTACTGAGTGTGTCATTTGAGTGAGACTGAGATACTATAAATCGGTGATCTCAGATTTATTTTTTACATTTCTTCCTTCACTTCCCAGGAGTCAGCATTTCAGTTCAATCATGGGCCAGTTTTACAGCGTTGTTAAATGGGCAACAGCAAGGGCCCCTGGGTAGTCTTAACACCTTTTGGAGGTTTTGTTTGGAGATTTGTTGAATGTCTTTGACAGTTAGGGCCCAGGATGTGTAAGTAGTAATACAAGATACCGACTGGGGGTGATGCGGACCAGGAGAAAATAAATTGTCATCTGTTGCACAAACCACAACAATCTATATCCACATCTACAATTTTACCTGCAGTAACTTTAGCATTAACTGTATCAGAAAATTCTACAACTCTGAAACTACACTACAGTTGAAAGTTGAGCTTCAACTGCAAAGTACAACTTCTCTCTCAGTGTCTCAGACAAAGAACCCAGGGAAGATTTTTTCTTGACCTGGAGAAACTTTCTTTTTCAGCCCTGTGCCTCTTTAGGCCAGCCTACTTTTGCCTGTTATTTATGTCTAAAGCTTCAATACATTGTCATATATGTGTGTTGTACAATGTGTGTGTGTTTGTGTGCTAATATATATATATATATATATATATATATATAATGCATATGTATAATGCATCACAATTGTCTCATATCCAGTAATGCCACAGCAGTTTAGTTCTGCCCTTTCCAGGCCACAGTAGTACATCTGTGCATTGCAGCAGAAGAACAGCAGGCCCACTGTTCAGGGCCTCAGATGCCCTCTACTCTGCAGTCACAGAGATAAAGTCTCTCAAAGAAGAAAATAAGACTCTAAAGGAGCAAGTCCACCTGGTGAAAATTGGACGGAGGCACATGGAAAGGCCAGTTCCAAGAGGAGCTCAGACAAAAAGATCCTCAGAGGGATCACCAGGAAAAGGCAGGGTCGCTTCAAAGCCTACATAGATTGTCTGGCTTTGCTTGTTCAGAAAGACACGGAGCTAAAGAGCAGTGAAGAGCGGTGGAAGAACAGATGTGACACACTGGAGGCAACAGGAGCTGACTCTGAGACAGGAAAGCTGGAGGAGGAAAGTACAGGAGGAGGAGCTGGAGGAGAGCAAGATTTAAAAAAAGCAGATGAAGAAAAACTGAAATCAAATGGAGCCGGAGAAAAACAAGATTCAAAACAAGCAGGAGGAGAACAAGATTCAAAAGCAGGAAAAAGATGGAGAACAGGAGGTGGAGGAGGAGACACAGAGAAGTGAAGGTAAATGAATGAGAGGGAAAAAAAAGAAGAAACCAAAGAAGAGGAGGAAGAAAAAGACGACAGGGGTTAATTACAACTAAGTAGATACTTTACCCACTGCACATTTCCCCCCTTCCCCATTCCTACCCTTTATCCACCAATGCCCCCTTCTCTCCCACCCTTTAAGTGAGTCTGTCTGTGTTTGCCTCTCTGAATTCAGATACAGGAACCATGGCTCTTATCATGTCCTGCAGTGTTAAGGTTTGTAGACCTCGAGTAGAAAAAAAGGAGTTAACATACTGCATTGTGGAATCTGTTTGTGACTCATTTTGATGATCAAATTAGTCTTAATGCCCTAAAAGAGAGCTGGTTTGGCACGGTTTACTCAGACAACAGAGAGGGTCAAAAATAGAATATAATATGGACGATTTGGATGATTAAAACAGCCCTATCACTAATGGTAACACCTGAATCATCTGCCTTCACTATTCTAGAAAAAAACTTCCACCTTTGGTCTTCCAATCTCCCACATGTCTTCTTCTGGTTTGGGGCTTTTTTTATGGCTTTTTATATTTTAGACAATAGTGTGCTTCCAACTTTGTGCCAATGGAGACAGCATGTCCCGTTTCAACGTGGATCAATGCTCAAGAGGTTGTTTTTCCTAGATTGTTGTAGAAGAACTGGATAGGACTGGAAAAAAAAGCAGTACAGCATAATACCTTCCCATAATGATCTGCACCTGCAAAACGTCTACTCGCTGCACCTGCCTTCTATCAAGCACTAATCAAACCACTCCAAAATCAGATCGTTAACTTTGTACACAAAATATCCCAAAATATACACAAAGGATCATCATAACATCCGCTGAGCAAAATGGTGCTCCGCAGATAACTTATTGTAATTCAGTTGACAACTTGTCCTTTAATGTGGCGAGACTCAAAGACTGACTATATTTGTAAGATAATTCAAAATATAATGAGTGAATTACTGTGATTACTTGTTTACTGGAGGATGGACCCTATGTGTTGTCTCTCTGTTAACTTTCCAGACCGAAACATGAGGATAACTGTCCTGCATTTGAACTGCTGAACTTAAATAATTGCATTTTTTAAAAAAATGAACCATTTGAAATTGAATTAATTTGTTCTGAAACAGTATGTGACCCTCACTGAGAATTCAACTCTGTATATCCACATTCAGTTCTCACAGTTCAAACTCAGCTCTTGCAATTCAGTGACTTAGACACACATGTGGTCGTTGAAGAGGAGTCTTTGTCATGTTTTTGAACAGTAAGACCTGCTGTAGAATAACACAGTTCAACATCTTACCAGGGCAAATTTCACTCCCTGAGCTGAGGGGCGTTTGAACAGTGCACTTTAGATTATTTAATAGACCACTGTGAGCTCCTTTGTGCCATGGGCTCTCCAGATAATGAAATACTTGTTGAGTTTTATAGATTTTGTACAGTTCTCCTTCACTCAGAGAGGCTCTTTGGTGCAAAACTGTAATGATTGATTACTGTTTGGAGGCGAGAGGTCTACTAAGTGTAGCAAATGAAATGCAGAGCATTCATGAAGTCCATCAATAATTCTATTAGCAACGCTCTGGGTAATTTGTGCTATTTAAGTCCCGACTTTAGTACACGACTTAATGAGCCATTGTAACTTACCATTGGTCTTTAATGGGAGCTGCTCAGTCTAAATTGTGTCAGCTCTCCGATTGCTCCTGAGCACTTGTGATTTAAACTCGACCACTGGTGATAAAAACGGACCTAAACAGTGAAATCACCACAGTCATCTAACAGACTATTTAGGTCTTTCCCGCATTTCATTTCCCCGCAGTCTGATAACCATTAGAGCATCTTCTTCCCTTAAAACTGTCAAATGGTAATTAATGGATTCTAATGGCACCATTTCCATCACTCTCCTTCTGGTTAGATCTCTAGTGTGTAATTACCTGTGTAAGCATCATTAGCTATTAGAGCATAACATCAATTTCTATTTTGAGTTGAGCATACTTTATTTAATGTTAATGGGTAAATACTCTCCCAGGGCTCTGATTGAATTGGATTAGTACACATATGATTTCCTGCTTTATCAAGTTCTGCTGAATTAAATGAGTCGTCCTGGCTCAGGCACAGTGGAAAGACTGAGGTGTTCACTGAGGTCAGCAGCAGGATCACTGGTCTGGACTGGTGACTTCAGTCATAGCCTTTAAATAAGAGTTTTAACGTATAAATGAAGAAGCCTTTGTGAATGATGTCACACAGTGTTTACATCTTTGGTTTCAGCTCTCCTGTCCTTTATATTATTTTTCTGTTTTCCCTAATGCGTCTTGACACAGTAGTCTGGAGTAATGGCTCTGAAATGCTACACTGAATCGATGCCTGGTGTCTTTCCCTCTCTTAGGTAATTTACTTGGTAATGAGAGACGGTGCAGAAGACTGTCTCTGCGCATGCTGAGAAGATGTAATCTGTTTTCCCTATGATCCAGTTGGGTTACACAGGCTTGGGTTGCTAATTAATTAACTATGAAACAGGAAAATAGGATTTCACCGAAGGGCTTAATTTGGGTAGTCGCTGCCCCTCACCTTCCAGTAAGCCGACGGTCGACGGTGCCTCACGTGAACTACTGTATGTCACCATCTTTGACAAAACCAGATAATCTGCTGTCTGATGTAATGTATAAAACCTGCAGGAGTCTATCTCTGTGTTTGTGTGTGTGTGTGTGTGTGTGTGTGTGTGTGTGTGTGTGTGTGTGTGTGTGTGTGTGTGTGTGTGTGTGTGTGTGTGTGTGAGACTAGAAGGTGTGTGTTCATGTGTGGACATGTGGGGTTATATTTCCACTTGTCTCTAAAAAACAATCTGTATCAATCAGTGTTGATCTAAATGACCCGGCGTGTCAACAGCAAACCTTCATGAGAGTGGTTTTCAGTGCGAGAGATAAGGTCAAAAAAGCCATTTTGGGTATCATAAAGGACATATTGGCTAGATATTGATGTCATTTATTACCTGACAAGGATGGTTACAGTCGGGCTGGTGGAAAAGGGGGGAAAAGCGCTGCCCTAATGCTCCGAGCAGACTGAAATGGAGGATAGCCATGATGGAAGAATCAATTAACCTTGGCCTGGAAGTGAACTGCTTGATCTTTCAGCACGATTTTATTTGTTGACAAATATACCATCTGCTGTTCTGTGGATAAGGGGCACGACACCGTGTGTGTGTTTAAGTGTGTGTGTGTGTGCTCACATTGGCTCTGGGATAGAAGAATGAGTGCTGAATGTGTGCATACAAATAAGAGCAGAGAATTTGCACATGAAAAATCAGACACCGGTAAATGTAGTGGAGATGTGTGACTAGTCTCGTACTAGCAGATGCTTATGTGTGCACTTGGTGCCTCTATGAAGTATTTTCTACATATGACATTAAACATTGACGTTTTGTGCTGATACAAGCAATTATTCAAACCAGAGTTTCCCAACCTGGAAGTGGACCCAGCAAATGGAAGAGACTATGAAAGGGACAACAAAGAACAACAATCTTTATATTACACAATCTGACAGTCCACCACTGACAGTCGGTTGGTCTGAAATACTTCAACAACTATTGGATGGATTGGCATGAAATTTGGTACAGACTTTCATTTATAGCTACACCTCCTCTTTGATGGTAGTGGAGTGCTGGAAGAATTTATATTATTACTTGACCTCACAGGAAAGAATAATGCACTCAGACTGAGACACTCAACGGCAAATGTAACATTATGGGCTGCAGCTGTAAAGCCAGAGCCGCATCTGTGACACTCCTCGAGCTTGAGAAGTGCTCCTTCAACACGAAGCAGAATCCATAAACATCCTCTCCTCTCCTCTCCTCTCCTCTCTCTCATATCCCCTTCCTCAGCTTGAACACTCATTGTAATTGACTAAGAAATCAGAAGATAGGAGGACAGCAAATACTGTATATAGACATAGGCTGTACTTGCAATATCATGTGATTTTCCACAATCCAAATATCATCTAACTCACTGTTTGTCAGAGTAGTATTTAAAGTTCCTGAATGAATGTTCATAACATTCGGTAAAATATGAAGTGTTAGCTTGTTGATATTACTCTTCTCTTGAATCATGTAAGGTCCACACAGAGGTCCTTCCAGGTGGTAAACATTGTTTTTTATTTTGTTCTACTTCTAATATACTTCTAATAACTGTAATACCAGCTTCACTTTTGGGCCCATTTTGCTATTCTCCCCTCATTCTCTTTCACTTCACCACACACATCTTCATTTGCAATGCAAAACATTTGTTTTTTTTAATTATCCCTTAGTCACTTTTTATCATCCTCTCATTACTATGACTTTACATTAACTCATATTCCAGAGAAAGCTTACAGTCTTGTATCAGCATCAACACAAATGATTATCCAGCATATGACTTGTATGCACTCCACTCAATCCCAGCTTTTATGTATTTTTTCATTACTGGCACAAATGTTTACAAGTAAGGTTTAAGCCTCATTTAAAACCCTCATTTGGATTTGAGGCTGTTTTGTCTTTCATGCACCACTTCCCTCGTCTCAAACCAGAGATAATTCCTTGTAAGGAAACTGAAGACATCTTGTAGGTGAAAATCTGTTTTTGGCCTCACTTAAGGGACTAACTGTCTGATATCCCTCCTCTGTCTCTGCAGGTTTTGGGATGACAACACCTGTGACAGTTGCAGGCAAGGTGTTCCTGATCTTTTATGGGCTTCTGGGCTGTGCTGCCACCATCCTCTTCTTTAACCTTTTCCTGGAGCGCATCATCACACTGCTGGCCGTGGTGATGAAAGCTGTGAGGGAGCGGCGAATCAGGAACAGTGGTATCCTTCCACCAGGCATCCGCCATGATTTCTCAGCCTACTCCCTCCCAGGCTGGAAGCCGTCTGTGTACCATGTGATGCTGATTCTCGGCCTGTCAGCCATCACTATCTCCTGCTGTGCATCAGCCATGTACACCCCCGTGGAGGGTTGGGCGTACTTGGACTCGCTCTACTTCTGCTTTGTCACCTTCAGCACCATCGGCTTTGGGGACTTCGTCAGCAGCCAGACCGCGGCTTACGAATACCAAAGCCTCTACAGGGTCGCCAACTTCCTCTTCATGCTAATGGGTGTGTGCTGCATCTACTCGCTCTTTAACGTCATCTCTATTGTCATCAAGCAGGTGCTCAACTGGATGCTGGAGAAAATGAGCTGCTTGTTTTGCCAGCGCTGCAATAAGGCCAACGCCTTCCTGGGCAGACGCAATGCCATCCGCCCGGGCTCCAAGCGTCGCAAGGGTCGGCTTGGCAAGCCGCCCGACTCTGATGGACCTTGTGACAGTGACACTGAGGGGCGCAGACTATCGGGGGAGATGATCTCTATGAAAGACCTGGCAGCCTCCAACAAGGTGTCGCTGGCCCTCATGCAGAAGCAGCTGTCTGAGTCGGCCAACGGATATCCCAGGACAGTCTGTGGCAGCTCACGCCATAATGGTTTCTCTGGGGGGGTTGGTGCCCTCGGTATCATGAACAACAGGCTGGCAGAGACAAGTAACTCCAGGTAGAGGGTAGAGGACCTTGTGAGATAGGAAACAAATCATGGGAGCTCTTTATTCTCATACTGTGTAACAAACCCAGAGGTTTATCGCCATAGAAAAAATATTGGATTGCCAGTGTACCTTGTTATGCATGATTTTTTTTGGATACTTGTGGAATTACAAGCCTGTGGTGATAATACAGGTAAATGATGGTGATGGTGATGGTTTTGGTGATGATGATGGCATGAAGAGAGAACCTCAGAGTCGACAAAAAAAAAAAAAAAAAAAAAAAAAAAAAAAAAAATTAAGTTGATGTGGAAGTGTGGGGACCACCCATCGCCCATTTCATTAACCTCAAACCCAACCCAGAACAAAACCACTGAATATCTCTTAAATATCAGTGTTAGTCTGCAGAGGAAATAGTCTGTTATACACGCTCAATATATCGGACTGAAATGTTGTACTGTAAAAGAGCCAAGGGAAGCATACAGTGCAACCTTTACTGTTTGGGGGGTTTTGCCAGTTTATTTGAATGTACATATTGAATGCTGATAGAAACATGACAAGCGTAATCACTGAATGATATAGCACATACTGATCTATGCATTATACTTCTCATGCATTTCTTTGCACCATGTATAGACCTTCTATCGATTCTGCAAATCCCATTCCTTCTTGACATGGGTCAAGTTTTTCCCTCAGGTGATTAATGTCATTTCTGGGGGCAAGTGTGGAAAGAGGAGTTTCTAAGTGTGGCCGTGATGTAGCTGATTTCGACAGGGCTGTAGCGAGGGGAGGTTTTAAATTGCGCCACAATAAGGGGCTACAAAGAGTAGTTTCCGATTCCTCGAGATGGAGATAAGAGCAGTGTTGAAGAATGAAAATCCATTCGTCACGAGAGAGGAACTGGCCTTTTTACTCAGCTGAGAACTGCTTTGCTGGTTTTAAAACGTTGACTTGAAGGCACCGTCCAACTCTTTCTCTCTGTTCTTTTTCAAGTTTATAGCCATCTGCAAGGAAAACAAATGATAAAAGCTTTCAATGTATTAATTATACTTTGAATGCAGAATGTAGACTTACGTATTTGTAAAACAGAATAAATGAAAAGCTAGTTAATGTTTGTTTGTAGTGAAATATGAGGGAGTGGAGGGAGATGGAGAAGGAGGCAAAATATGGATGGTTTCATCCCGCAGGCACATTATGTTAAATGATGCAGATTGAAAGTAGCTGGGTCAATCTCAGATGCTGCAGTAGAAAACAAAACCCTAAAGGATTCTCTCACTTGCATTGATTCAGCTCTTGTGGAAGTTTCCCTCAGACTTCTTTGCAGACGCGTGGCTCCCACTGTAAAACAAAGCTTGATACAAAATTCTGCAGAGGCTGATTTCAGCGTAAATGTGTAGCCAAGGTTTAACGGATGGAGGGTGTTTGCGGAGGATATGGTGCTGCCCTGTCAGGCTTCACGATCAATGTCCATGTTGCCAGTAACTATCTCTTCCAAGGCATCTGTGATTTAAAGCCGCGTGATGGTGTTTGATGTTCGTAAACAGCAAGACAGAGAAGAAGACGCTGGTAGTCAAACCGTCAGGGAGACAGTGATGAAAGAAGAGAACTAGAGAGGGGGGCTGGTGACAGCAGCAGAGGTAGAAGAGGAGGTGTGTTAATCGACTCCCTTCAGATCCAAATTCATGCCCATTATAAATCAACAGCCTCTCGCAGCCAAGGGCTCAACTTTTCCTGGCGTCTATCTTCAGCATCTAATATCATCCCAGGTCGCTCACTTTTTTTCCTGTCATCTCTGCATTCATTTCACACACACTGCACCAAAACCCTCCTGCTTCCTTTTACTTGCAGATCTTGGCTCTCTCCTCACGCTCATCACCCTTACACTGTGAATATGAGACATGTCATAAATGTGTGTATATATATATACATATATATATATATATATATGTATATGTATATATATATATAAATATAGCGCTGGAACATCTTAAAAAGCGCTTTTACAATAAGGCGTGACTGGATCTGGGTCTTTACTTTGTTGATTTTCATCATTTCAGAGCATAGAGCTGAATAATTTCCTTTACTCCCCAGTCTCACCAAGAGGAATAGAGAAAATGACTCAGGTAGTTAAATCTTCAGGCTTGTCTTAGTTTTTCCTGCATGCCATTATGGTAAAGCCATACAAGATAGATGTATATAAAACAGAGGACTCTTTAAAGTCTATTTTTCTACATATAGCTTTCAGATATCTACACGTGGAAGACTGACAAAGTCTCACTGTCATGTCTCTTACACAATCAGTCAACAGATTGATGAGATGCAGCATTTAGAGCTTGACTACACTCTACAAATACGGATATTAGAGTCACAAAGTGAACACAAGGTTTTTCAGGTGTGAAAGAATATTTTGAGAGTTTTGGAAATACTCATATTCGCTTTGTTGCAGACAGCTAGATGAGAGGATTGATACCACTCTCATATCAGTGTGGCAAATATGGAGCAGGAGCTGGTTAGCTTAGCATAAAGACAGGAGCTATTTAGTCATAAACCCACATTGAGTGTTTTTTACTCTTTGCTGTTTGTACAGTTTGAACAGACGAGATATACTGTGATTATTTGTTATCATTAGAATAAATGGTCGGCAGATTATCTTTGGACAGAGCCAGGTTAGCTGTTTCCCCCAGTTTGCAGTATTTATGCTATGGAAAAACTAGCTACACTTTCTTGACAGTAACCTCCTGGAGTCTCCACTGGTTACCTAGCAACTGGTGACACCCCCCACCCCCCAACCCCCCCTCGTAAAACAGCGAATCGTGGAGATGTAATGTGTTGCAGTTTCCTCCAGTTTCCTGTCTTTATGCTATGCTAACTTCCTGGCTATGTCCTTAGATAATACAGTCTGCCTAGCAGCACATCTGAAGCTCACTAATCAACACATTATACCTCAATGTCTAGTTTTATGACTATCCAGTTGTTGCCCCAGTTTTCTGTCTTTATGCAAAGCTAAGCTAACTGGCTGCTGGCTGTAGCTTCAAGAATAGCCTATGTGTATTTCCCAAAATGTCAATTTATTCCTTCAACAATTCCCAACAGAGAGGCTCATGAGCAGCAGAGTGAGCGTATATTGGCAATGATGATGTGAAGCTGGCAGCGCCGGGGGGGGGGGGGGGGTCATGTGTTGCCACACTGTTTTTATCTGTGACACTGCAGCCATAGAAAAGTGTCAAACCCTAAGACATTTGAGGAGGAGTATGGGCTTGCTGTAGCAAATGACATACTGTAGTTTGAATTCAGTGGTGTTTCCCTGCTGTAGTATTTCATGAAGGGAGGGAGTTTTGCTGGCACATCTCTACAATAATGATTCTTGAATGGCGTTATATGTGAACCTTCATTTTCCCTCTGAGGCTTAAGGTGACAGTGGCAGAGGTTTCAGGATTGCTTACTGATTTTTAAAAGCCCCTCCTGCCATCAGCTGCATCATATCCTCAACCTTACTTTTGACAAGGAGCATGTGTGTGCATATGTGTGTCCAAACCAGTGTGTAAAAGACTGATAATGAGAATTAAGGGACTGTGAATGTTATCTTAAATGCTTCCCTAAACATAGGTCGCCCAGAAGTTATTTGACTCAGTATAATATCCATTAAAATGTATTTTCCTTAAGCCTGAAATACATCAAGCTTTTAAGACATTGAATATAGTATTTAGAGTAATGTTTGCTCACCTAAAATGCATGCGTGTCTTGAAATCAATTGCCTTACTTTAGTCCTTGCATATTACAAAAAGGTTCCTTATGAAAAGATTATAGTGATTAGAGCTTGTGTGTTGTACTATACAATCCTTTTGCATTTTGCAAAATTGATCTCCATTGATTGCAATGGTTTTAACTGCTCCACTGTCCTCTGTATCTTCTGTAAGAGGAGATAGGTGGTCTTAGGATTCCCTGTATGTTTGTATTTGTTATCAGCAGAAATGCCTCTTTGATGTGATATCACTGATTTTTCTTTTTAGTGTAATTAATTGCTCTCATGTTCTCATCCAACACAAAATTAGACTGAAGTGATGCAAAATTTATAGCCCACACTATTTGTACATAATAAGGGTGAACATAGCAGACTTGGATCACAGCACTGTGTAAAGTTGTCAGCATTCATTTAATCTTAAATTGTTAAAATCAACACTGCCAGTGTTTATTCCACTCACCACATATTCTACTGTATTCACACTGGAAATTCTGCTCTGTAGTCAACAGCACTTTGACTGTAAAATAGCTCCATTAAAATGTCATGCTCCATAGCTGTTACAAGCCCATAATAAAACAATTTGTTTGAAATAAGCAGAGACTGGAGATGTTGTTAGTGGTGATCTCGAAGGCTGTTGATGGTGCTAATGGCATTATCATTTATTCAGCAAAGCTATTATTTTTTTCTGATCACAGTATGATTCACAACACTGTGCTTGCGCTCCACTTTCCTCTGAGGAAGAGTGCGTGAACTCTTTCGTATTTTGACATTGTTAACACTGCTCGTTTCAGGAACAAAATATATTTATACTAATTTGGCTGGAGCAAACTGGAAATGGCTGTTACCAGCGGGCAGGTAAACAGCTGAGTGGCTCAGTAACAGGATGATGTATTACAGCTGTGCTTGGCTGCTTCTGATCTTTAACAAGAGTCACATTGTTGGCTTTGATCTGGATCTTGATTTCCAAAACCACAGGACATATGTGCCTGGTGTTTTTTATTATATATATATGAAGACGGATGATATGGAGCCACAAACTTCAGAGATCTCAATTCAAAAGCTGCTTCAGGTGTCTGTAATCCACAGTTATGTTGACCTTTGCCTCTATCAACATCTACAGCTACACCTTGGTGTGTGTCTCATGTTGCTTGCATTGTGGTGTAACATCCAGTTAATGTATGCAAATTAATTCTGTTTGCAAGTTGCACATTTATACCAATGATTGTACTTTTATATTTATGTAATTAAAAGTAAAACCTACATGAAACAAGAGGGGGTTCCATTAAACACTGATATTTACTGATGTTCCCTTGATTTTCCTAATTGTTATTGTCAAATAATGGCATTATGTTTATGGACAATATAACACTATATCCACAACATTCAAACATTGAATGACTGACTTTGTAAGTGAGACATCCCTATTTGCTTCACTTCTTAGCCACTTGTGTTTAACTGATGGTATAGCGAACATTTCAGATAAGTCTGAGGTTCCCAGTTGTAGTTATTACTTGGATGATGAAAGTTTTTTATGAGACAGGAACTTGATAACTCCAACATGACAGCAGCATCATAAAGTTCATTAAAGGAGCTACTTGTAAGTTTTGCCATTGCTACATAGCTAGCATTAGCATTAACAGCTGTTTACTTACCAGTCTAGAAGACACATTGTGAGTTCAGCATCAAACCTTATTCCTTTACTCGCCAAGAGCTGTCTGCAGCAGTGGAAAGCAACACCAGTGTTAACTCTACAGAAGTTAGCACGCTAACCGATTGCGACTCACTTTATCCTCCAATGTGCCCTGAAGAAATAGCGCTGCTCAGAGAGAGAATTATAACCACTTGTCTTGTAAACGCAACGATGGCCAAAACTTTTGTCTAGTGACAATCACCACCACCTGCCCCTAGCAAGAAACCATGTTCGGCAGCACACAAAATTTACAAATAGCCCCTTGAATGACTAGCAACCTACAACCTAATAGTCCAGCACATAAACCCTGTAAAACAGCAGTTTTAAACTTGTTTTAAACAGAGAAGAAGTGTTAATTCTTGAGCTTCACGGGTGCTGGTAGGTTTAACACCTTCGGAGCCAAGCTAGTTATTTCCTGTCTTTATGCTAAGCTAACTATCTGTAGCTTCATATTTCTTAAAATGATACCATATGAGAATGGTATCAATTTTTCCATCTACCCTGGCAAGAAAAATGTCACAAGTCAGAAGTTATAAACCCTTTACAAAGGGTGTCTTATCAGAAAGTGACACCATATTTAGATTAAACTTGATAACATGTTCAGACCATGTACTAAATTTATAATTACATGTTGCTAGAGCAGTGTTGCTGTTGAGCTGCATAACTGACAATAACAGAAAAGCTGAGTAACTGCAGTCTGAAATAAACTACTGAGTTAATTTCACCATCAAATGTTCGACCTGCTGTGTCTCAGCATCACATTTCCATGTGAAGAGAGACAACAGATTTATTTAGCATTTTAATAAAAGCTCTATATTTGATTGTGTTCATAAAATGCTCTGTTGGCTCTCAGTATGTCACTCTGATAAATGAGCTTTGCTGTACGCTTCACTGTATTTCTTTGGACGTTATTCTACCCGAACACATACAGCCTGCTGAAAGGACCTTGAAACAGTATGGCTCTTCAGTAATGGGTCAATCAGGATGTTAGTCATAAAGGGGAACCTGTAATTGCATTCATTACTGAAATGAGTCTGATCCCAGTAAATTATGCAGAAAAACAACATACATTATCTCACTGCACAGGGGTTAAAAGGAGTCTGTGTAGAGGAAATGTGCCACAATGTCTGTACTAATCAGTAATTTTCTGTTTAGCAAGAAGCCTGGTTTCTACTGTTAGCAGAGACATTAAACAGTCCGGTATTGTTGTTAGAGGAATTAACACCCACCTAGAATGACTGCAGCTTTCCCTCTGCTTGCTGGACCACATTTGATCACCAGTTTATGTTTTGCTGGAATATCTGCATGTTTCCAGGCTTGTGTGCAAAATACCTGCCTCTTTTTCCCACAAGAAATTACACAAAAATAAATCAATCTGCACTGCAACACATCCAATTCAGCTTTAACACCCAAGAGATCCCTGATTTTAAACAGTTACGAGTTGAAATAATACAAATCATTGTATTTTTTCTTTGTTTTCACTTGTTTGGCATACAGATAAACCTTTATGTCACACTGGTAGAGTGTGAACAGCAGGATTATCCCACAGGGAGACGGGACTGCAGTTAAACCTCCAGCAGCAGGCTGAAGTGTTTCCTCTGGGTGCAGGCGTCAGAGACATGTGCCTCAATTCCTTCACTGCAGCAGAAACCCCTGATTCCTGGCCATTTGTCAAAGGCTGCTGACACTGTTTCTCTGCATCTTTTCTCTGTTTCTTCCCCACCTTAGATAAAAAAAATATGAACACTCCTTTTACAGCTGCAATCAGATATACTTTTACTTCTTTCTGTGAATAGATATACCTAAATATATGTGTAGGATGGAAAAAATGGACTCCATCACATATGCACACACTCTGGTAAAATGTCATTTATCTTCATTTTAAGATCGTCTCAAGTGATTTGGATGGCAAGCTGTTGAGAATCAAATCTTCTGACAACTGTGTCAAACTGAATACATTTTCCAATCAGTCTTGAGAATAGTGACACATTAATACAGTTATAGTGACTGTAAGGTTTGTGGAAAAGGACCATTTAACATTGTAGTCTTGAAGATTAAAGGATGTAATTTGGAACCACTTTGTTTCCTTATATAAGTTTAGATTTTTACAATTAATGGTCAACAAAAACATTTACTGACTTTTAGGATATAATAAAAACAGGACGTAATTTTGGCCTTTTTCAAATAAAATTAATGACATAAAACTTGAATTTTAGTGTGTTGAATTTCTTTATGTACGTTACAGAATACAGCTGGTGATGTTTTTCTAACTGTCATCAAATACCATAAATAGACCAAATGAACCAATGAATTGATGTAGGCTATTTCTTGTGTAGCCAAAGCCTGATATGGTCTATTCTCATTCGTCATCCAGATGCTATTAAAAACACATCAGTGAGCCATACCATTTCCTTTGATAGGATGAACATGGTCATTGCAGTTTATTGTGAATCAATTACACATACATCTATACTATTGTTATAAATACTCACTTGTACACCAAATGTGTATTAATCCACACCTTAAAATAGTCCTCAACAGAAAGCTATTTTCTCCTGTTTGAGCAAAATTTGTTAAAACTATAGTGCCCAGCTGTTTTGGAACATAATTTAATCTCTTTTAAAATTGAAAGTATATATTCTTGACCAGTCTTTAAAGATATACACCTTAAGTAGGAACGAATGAGCTGACTGACAGGTCAGGGAAATCAGAGAGTATTATCCAACTGTATAATGCATTGTTAGTTTTGGACTTATCATGGGATTCACTGACAGTAAGAAAACATGGAATATCACCAACCATTTCCTTTGGTCAGAAATAAGGCAGCAAATAAATTTGGTTGGCGCTCAGCTAAAGTCTTTAAACATTTTCTCAGAATTTACTTCTAGATTCAGATCTTAGGAGATAAAAAGAAATATCAAGCTGTGGCTGCAGTATATGTTCCAGGAATTAATTTACCCTCCCCATGTTAAAATATTAGAGCTGAGATTAGGCATACTGGTGCACCAAAATAATGTTTTGTAAAATAGCTCTTTACCCTTGAAATGAGGGAAGGATAAACAAAGGACTCTTGAAACATTAAGGGACTGACCTACGACTCTAAAGGATAAACCTGTCGACAGTAGGAATTTAGACATTTAATAATGGGGTTAATTGCTTTAGTTGCTTTCGATATCCTCAGGCTCTATACTCCTTATACCCATGTCTTAACCCAGGGCAGTAATACGTTTAGTCACGTTAAGGATCACTTTCAACTCAGCAACCTCTTTTCACACATGCCTTTCATGTGCTGTGAAAGTGGTCACAATTTTATTAATCTATTTGGGATGCACATGGGGAAGTAGGTTGAAACAGCCTGGAGCGCGCTAATGGTATCTGAAGAGACCGTGAGCGTATCTGAATTTAAGTTGGAGTGTGAAAATCAAAAGTCATTGTGGAAACCGGATATTTACATGTAGAGGGGCTGAGCAGTCTGAGTGATGAGTCAATTACCTTATTACATCTGCTCTTTCAATTACCATGGGAGGGGAGACAGAGGAGGAGAGGGGTTAATAGATAAGAGAAACTCACCAATTCAGCTAATGAAGTTTAATATGATCTCTTCCTCAGATTAGAATTGAGCGGTGTTTACTATGGCGGAAATTCTTCATTGTCAGCGTGCTTAAATGCAATAAAGCAGACAGTTCACAGCAGATAAAGTTAGATGAATAGTAATCAAGCTGGAGGTGAGGAGAAAACCTTTCAGCTTTGAGCACCTCAGTGACTCAGATCAAGTGGAGATAAAAAGCAAACTTCAAATGGTCTTTCATTATTTTTCAGACCCATCCATTCTACATAAAGGATTACAATTTATTTGGAATACAATTTACAATTATAACCAGGGTTTGAATTATGGCGGGGATTGAACCCCCTAAACCCTCACCCCCCCCCCCCCCCCCCCCCCCCCCCCCCCCCCCCCCCCCCCCCCCCCCCCCCCCCCCCCCCCCCCCCCCCCCCCCCCCCCCCCCCCCCCCCCCCCCCCCACCCCCCCCCCCCCCCCCCCCCCAAAAAAAAGAGGTAAAAACAACAGTTCGGGGGGCGAGGCCAATGTTAGCTAGTTTCTAACTTTCGTTACAATCACTAACTTCAGTTACAGTTTAGCTAACTAGTTGCCTTTTCATTTCCAGTTTTTGCTTAGAGTTTCATTGCTAATATAAAATGCCATCTAATTTTAGCAAACACTGGTGCTCAGTTATGTGAAGTGAGACAATGGATGTGGTTGTGGCTGTGGTAGTTAAGTTAGTCTTTTCCCTTTGCGATATTAGCCTTTCAATAGGCACCGCCTTTGTTTTCAGTCAGGAATTCAATAGTTCAAGCTGGTTGGGTAATTGAACAATATTAAAATCCATGTGTGCTGAAGGCTGACTAAGTGTATTAGCAGTGGTGGGAAGTAATTAAGTACATTTACTCCAAGTACTGTAATTAAGTATAATTTTGAGGTACTTGTACTTTACTTGAGTATTTCCATTTAATGCTACTTCATACTTCCACTCCATTACATTTCAGAAAGAATGTACTTTCTACTCCACATGTATTTGACAGCTTTAGTTAAACAACCAAGATACTGTAATCACTGTAACACTTCAGTTCACTGAAGCAGTTTCTGGTGAAAAAGTTGACCCCCCTGATTGTCATTTTATAATTCACACTCTGATTATAACTAATTCATGAATACAGTTATCAGCTATAGCCCTAGTATATTTTCAGTTCCAGCAGAAATTTCCCTACATGGTGTTAGACATGAAAGCATGTCTAAATCAGAAAGCTATATTCTCTTGCGAAAAAAGAGAAAGAAAAAAATGAGGGTGGTTAAATTACTTTTGAATTGCAAATCAGTGTGTGTACAGCTTTGGCGCATCTCAGGGATAGAAAACGAAATAACACCAGGTGTTTTTTTTTTATGGTCAAATTTTGCATGTTTTCTTTGCGTGGGTGGATTAAATAACCTTGTTTGCAAAGACTCAGCAACTAAATGTGTCTAAATATAGAGAAAACTGTTCATACTGCACCATAGAGAAGACTACATACTGTTCATTTTAATATCTTTTTCCATATCTCTTCTCTCTGCTCTCTCTTTCTCTCTAGACAGAGAAACCGAGAGATACTGCAGCTGGTGTTAAATCTGCTGACTGCGCTATCACTCCACTATTAGTGACTGCCTCCACCTCGGCTCCCCCAGAGGCGGCTGAATTAAGATGTGACTGAACCTTACATAGTTATGGTATTTCAATAAGGCTCCGTGACAGAAGAGAGCTGAGCTCATCGCTGTGAGGAGGCAAACTGCCATTAGTCGTTTGCATTTGGACTTTTTCTGTTCTCTGTTTTACTGTGAAGAAATAAAAGTAAAAAAATGAGACCCTGTGATCATAAAATCTGTCTTATGTCTTGTAAAGTGAGAGCAACAACAAAGAAAGAACCTATGATTATCTGGCCACCCTATTAAGCAGCGGAGCAGCGGAAGAAAAGATGGGGGGGGGGTAGGAAGGAAGGAGGAGAGGGAGAGAGGAAAGGCTGAGCTGTTATTTCATGTTTTCTCTCACTATACAGTCCCAGCAGTGCACAGGGACTCACTCCCTACATGAGCCTGATGTGCACTACTCATTATGCTAAGAGGAGTCCCAAAGAGGCTGCTTTCGAATACCACCACTTCAGGAGTGGTTGTAGAGAAAGAAAGGTACCCAGGAGGGAAAAAAAGGGTATTATTAACAATAATAATAATAATAATAATAATAATGATAATAAAAAGAAGAAGAAGGAGAAGAAGAAGAAGAAGAACAGGTAAGATGATGCTGATGTAGCTCATCAAAGGAAAAAGATAAAAAGGGATGTAAAGACTGTCTACTCTCTCATCAGCTTTATTGCCTTGTTCTGTTCCTCAAACATATCTCCACAGAGATGGTTGTTAAATTTAAGTATTATATTAATACTGTTTTGAGGAGGTTTATTATCAGTTCTTTCCCACCTTTCCTAAACTGATGGCACTGGTGCAGTCTAACTCACAGGGTCCAAACGCTGCCAGGTGTTGAATCATTTTGACAGATATCCTCATCCTTACTTGTAGGCTAAGCCATGATAAACCGGTGCCTGCTGAGCTGCCACTCACCTCCTGGCAGTGAAGGCAGTATTTTAAATTCCCAATGGGAGTACAGGTAATAAAAGCTGATTCAATACTATGTTAATAACTCATCTCTGATGTAGGCTTACTGTGTGGTTTCTGAGCTTATAACTATGCAGCACATGACAATCAATTTTTGTAAGATGCTATTTTTTCCCCACAAATGTCTGAGTCCCTCTGACTTTGGAAAAGGCCAAAAAAAGATGGAGACAATGTGCAGTAATTTTAGCTGTACTACACAACTTTGCAATTTGGTGGCCCCAGCAGACAGCAGAGGATAACAGTTTTGAAGGACAATAAAAATTTGATGTATTTCAACATCAGCTACATGACTTAAACATCCTCTGTTTGGTAGCTGGTAGGGATGGAAAGGATGAAAAGAGATTCCTTCAGAGGCAGGTTTATCTACCACAGTCCAGCCTGGTTGATGCTGTTTGTGAGAAAAATATTTTTTGCTTCTCTCAAGGTTCAATTTTCTATGTACAAAAAAAAAACATTCCCAGTGCACGACTTTTAATCTGCAGCTCTCAATCAGGTGGGATGTACAGGCGTTCTCTTCTTTAACCCCAATTCATGCTTTAAGTGAATGAGCTGTGTGTGTTTTTACTCATAAATCATGCTTGGGGCAGGCGATGGCCTCAGGGAGGGCAGAGCAAAAATGTAACGTTTCATAATGTTATCCAAGGCTGCACCTCAGACTTCTTGTCCACCTTATTTCATAAAGCACTTGACACGGCTCAAACCAGCATAATTATGTTTGTGAAAATGCCTGTCATTGGGATGGAGTATTTCAAGAGGATTTCTGTGCTTGGAATATAAATATTTAATGAGTTTGGTGTATAGTGCTCTCTGGCTTGTAGCCGTACTCCTCTCAGGGCAGTGTACTAAAAAGGGTGAGAGGTGAGGAAACGCTTGACATTGTAAAACACAGGTTAGCACTGACTATAGAAACTCACCACATCAAGCCAACGCTGTTGCATCAGCCTTATTAGAGTGCCTGCTGGCTGAACCACCATCATGGACACTGCAGATACAGGAAAGAAGATTTGTGTGCAATACAGGAAAATGCAGTAAAGGATGAAAGGATGAAGATGGTTGTTTGAAGACAGAATTTAATTAGTCAGAAAAATTGTCTTTGGACTTTGTCAACCATAATGAAGAGATGGTGCTGAACATTGAATATTCATTTCCTCGCTCCTGTTTTTACATCATTAATATGAGGAGATTTACCCTGTCTTTGTTTGCTAAGATTGATGTCATCTCACCAGCGTCTAGTTGCGGAAAAAGAAAATTTGTTGCTTAATATAATTAGACATATTTTTTTGTTAAAAAAATGAATAATTCAGGCCACATTTTCACCACCTTGCATATGATTATTTCTCTATCTCTTTGGTCTCACAGAGGAATGAACAATTGTTTTAAGGGCTAGATACTTTCGCACAAGCATAAATGATAGCTCTTTGACCCTGCTGGTTCTGCTAATACTCATCCTGAATAGATCTTTTTCACACAAGACATTTCAGCCTGTCACAGTATGAAAGAGCACAGGTGTTGATAATAAAATTAACAGGTCTGAATGCCATCAGCTGCTTCAGTTTCAGGGTCCTGGTATTGTTCATGCCACCTCACTGTCACACTGTCATGGCTTATTGGACTCTTGAATAGAACTGAGCCACTGTTAATGTTATTAGCGACAGCTGTACTTCTCCAACAAAGGTAAGTCAAAATTCCTGCTGTCTATTTGCGTCAGGAAATTTTGGCCTTTTTAATTATCTGCCTGCTTTTCAGATGACTTAGAAACTCCTAGAAACCTGTTGCAAGTTACCAAGGCAATGAATTTCCTCATTGTCCCCATTGTAAAAGACATTTAATTATCTATGTACAAAAACAAGCTGTATTCATTCTGCTGAAAGTCACTCTTTTAATTGTGGTTTTGTATAAAAGATAGGACTTGTATTGTTTGTCTAATACACATACCCTCTGGATGCTTACGATGGCATGATAGATAAAGTTTAGGTTTACTCATTGATTAGTGATGGAAAACTAAAACAGCTCCTCATAATGTCTGCTGTGTAAGGTTTCATAATGCTGTCTTAATTAGATGTTTTCTATCACCCACACACCATATGCCAAAAAGTCATATGTGGGTGGATGTTTGGTTGTTTTGAATATTTAAGGCCATCTTTTCTCTGGTGTTTAGTCGTATTTATTTACACTACACTTTGACAGTATAACATAAACATATGCAGTTAGTCATTTTAAGTTTTTATACATCACAGCTGAGAGCATTACCAGGTAGTATAATATTTTCATCTGAGGATTTCTGCTGAAACGAGGACACTGCATATATGCACTGCTGACTTATGCTTTAATACTTGCAAACACTGTAAATCTCAATTCGTTCACTCAACTTAAAAGTTTATTGAAAACAACTTGCACACAAAAAACTCTTAGTTTTAGCGAAACTAAAAAATGAAACTACAAAATTATGAACTACGAAAATATTTTTTTTCTCTCAGCCCTATCAAAACTTTGCTGACTTTATGTCACATTTACATACATGATACTGCATTAAAAAAAATACTCTGGAAGTATAGAATTCTGTGTCAATGTCTCAAGAAGTTGAAGGCTTGCTTTCATCAGTCAGGCTACTGAAGTTATATAGCTGAAAATACTTTGATGACAGAAATGACCTCCCTAAGACCATAATCTACAGTAGCTGTGTAGTGCACCCCTAACAGGTCACATCCAGAGTTTGAACCGGACATAAAGTTTAAGATTTGAAAAACTCATTTTGGTAGAAGAACTTACACAAACAGTTTATGGCCTGACAGTGTCAGAGCCCCATTCATTGTTATAGAGCAACCTGGGGTGACATTGCACATTTGAAGGTTCTCCTTTTAGTTTCTAGAGTGTTGCATGTTCACAAATATTGACCAAACTGCTCTGGGGCACAGGAATAAGAAATGTGAATTCTTAAAAAAGGATGGGTTCTACTTTAAATGTACAATCCATGATTATGGACTAAAATTATAAATGTTAAAGTCATTATAGAAGCCTATGGGGGACTTTATTAGTATGTATCATGTAAACTTCTAATTCAGCAGGGCCTTTAGATCTGGAGAAGCCAGGGCTTTTTGTTAGAAAACAACTGTATTGCCTTGGTGGGTACAGTGTTCTCTACATCTGATGTTGCCTGTGATACAGTGTATGAGACTGTTATTGTCCTCATCGTGAGGCTCACAGAGAACATCCCATTTGGGTGAGTCAAAACAGTCCTTCAGAGCCTCATGAGACTCATCACACCATTGTCTCACTGTACATGTTGTTGCCAGTAGACTGTGTACTGTAGGTCTGTACACAGGCAAGAGGTGCACCAGGTTGTGGTCAGATCTGCCCAGTGGAGGGAGGGGTGATGAGTTGTATGCCCCCTTGACAATAGCATTTTAAAACAAGTCCAGTGACCTATATCTCTTGTTGCAAATTTTTCAAATTATTGAGTGTGACTACTTGTCACATGAACATAAAAATATTTGGTGAATATTATTACTCATGGTGCTTCCAGTATTCTGCTGCGCTCTGCTGGTGGTAAAGAAATAGCACAGATTACTGAGGAAGTGGATGATGCACTTGTACAGTGTGTGTTGCTCTTTTACCTGGTGGAATAAAACTAAGTACCTTTATTCATATTTACTGATATTTATTCACTTAAATTTTATTTTCATGTCACTTTCTGCTGTTATTCTACTACATATCAGTTACTTGTTACTTTACAAATTAAGATTTTTGCACAAAACATATGAAGAACTTGTAAAATATGATTTTTTGTGTTATAAATCAAACCTCCCCAACAGTACACAAGCACAGCTGCAATGATTAGTTAATTAATTAGTTTGCTGACAGGGAATCAATTTACAACTATTTTAACATCATTCACACCATAACATAATTTTTCAATACAAAGACAGCAAACATTAAATGGTTCCAGGTTCACAAATGTGAGGGTTCACTGCTTTTCCATCTTCTTATTATCATTAATTGTTTATCATTTGTAATCATTTTGAAGTTTGGACTGCTGGTTGGACAAAACAACCATTGTCAAGGTGTCACTTTGGGCTTTGATGGCTTTTCTCACTATTCTCAGAATTTTTACAAACCAAACAATCAATCAGTTTATTGAAAGATAATCAAAAGATCAATCCATAATAAAAATAATAATTAGTTGCAGCCCCATACAAAAATAGTTAAAAATTACCATGATCAAATACAATAGTAAAATCCTGCTTTTACACGAATGCATGAGTAATAACAATGTAATGGCATAATATGCAATACTATGATATATAATAATAAAACTAGTCACATGGACCATTTTTCTGGAGCGTACTTTTACTTTTAATACAGTTTAAAAGTACAGTTTTTCCAGCTTATACTTATATATCAAACTAAGACTTGCAATTCAGCACTGTCACTTGAGTATTTTTACTGTGTAGTATCTTTTTGTATACTGTTTATTTGTGGTATTAGTACTTTTATGAGTACCAGTGTGTGGCCTCTGTGTTAGAAATAAAGTCGACAGGAAGAACGGGAAGTAAAAACAGTCTTGTGGGCGCCAAGGGAAGTCATGTTTGACCACGTGAGTTCTCCACTCGCCTGTCATTGGTGGAGGCTTGTGTCCACACCCACCACATCTCGTGCGTGTCTTTCCCGCGAACGAGACGCACTCGGCTCACGCTGTGACGCTGTGTAGCTGGATGCTAGGTGATGCAGAATCACTGTCGTAAGGTTTATATAGCTAAATTCAACGACAACAGCCTTCAAAACTCGCACATATGGCGAAGCAAAGCTCTCTTTTCAATTTCTTTACCAAGTCTCCGCCGCCGGTCTCCAAACCGAAGCCTAGTCCCTCTCCGACCGAGGCAGACCTGCCGTCCTCCGTGGAGAAGTCCAACTCTTCTCCGAAAGAGCAAGCTAAACAGACACCACAACAACAACCGGCCAAGACCAGTAAAGTAAAGCCAAAAAGTGATTCCAAATCCGCCAAAGGGGGGTTCAAGAAACTGTTTGGCGACAAGGCTCCAACAACCAAAGAAAGGTGAGTTAGCGCTGATTATGTTGGGGCGGTGTAATTGCTGGAGCCACGTTAGGTACCGTTTTCCTTCTTCCTGCTGAAGACTGTCTGCAAGGCCCCACAAAGACTTAACCTGTTTCTCCGATTGTAAACGAGGTAATGCAAAAACAAACGAAATCATCCGATGCATTTTATGAATAATATAAAAAAAGAGAACAATGACTTTGTCGACTTTGAAAACCTACTGTTTCTATTGCTATGGGTTACTTTTCTCATGTTCATTTCATGCACTTAATTGTATCAACATGGATTGCAGAGATTAAAAGGGAGTTTTCCTAATGATTACTAATGTCATAGTTGACACTGTGTAGATTATCTTTGGTTGACACCATAACATGTGCTTGTTTGGTGATTATTGTGGTATTGGCTCTGTTTCACCCACTCCTCCTTCCCCCCTCCTCCGTACGCTCTCCTCAGTAAAAATGGGTGTAGCTTGGATCTGTATCCACTAGATGGCAGGTAACATGTTGTGTCTCCAGTTGGAACAAATCTAAAATCAGAGAAAATAATTAGTAACTCTCGCTGCAGTTGAATTACAGAGACAGTAATACCTTTATCAAATTATCACATCTGTTATTCAGAATTTTGGCATTAATATTGAGTGCCTTTTAAGAAAACATTGGATATGAAAATGCAACTGCATGTTTTAAATCAAGACATGAGCATGAACTTTTTCAGGGCAAACACCCTCTAACATTAGCTCCCAAGAGTTTTAAGCCAAATATGAGTAAGTAGCTTGTTTACTTTGCAGCACATGTGGTGGGATGTTTTTTCCAGTTGTGTGGATAAATGACAAAATTCAAAATGACTAACTGCTTTTCAGTGCTGCAGTGTTAGTACAATCTGCCCTGTAATCTAAAATGTATTTTTAATGGCTGGTAGCCATGCCATGGTGGATTAGATGACCACAAATACTGTAACTCAGTCTAGAGCTGAAAATTATTAGTCTACCTTTTTCCTCTTTATTATTTGTGTAAATTACTTTCCAAACTATATTGTGGAAGATTCTGTGGTTTCAGTTTCTCAGCTCTGAGAATTGGCTATTTCTCTCTGTTTTAATGTCATTATAAACTTGGGCTGTTGCTCAGACTAATCAAATAAACGTATGTGTATTTCATGGCATTTCCATATTTTTTGGCAGTTGGTCAATCATCAGGAATTAGAATTATTATCACTTTTAATGGTAATAGTCATTAATTGCGGCTTAACTCTGTCCTGTCATAAAGGGCTCTAATACTCACAGGATAATGCTTAACTTGTAGTTATACTTTGAGTCATATAATTTGGTGAATAACAGATGCCTGTATTGCTCTGGGTCAATAGATTATTTCCTATAATGTGTCTTTGTTTTAATTACCTCCAGCAATCCCACATCTTCACTGCCATTCAGTGCCGGTGCCCTTGTGTGGGCAAAACTGGAGGGACACCCCTGGTGGCCATGCATGGTGGTACCCCAACCTCTGACTGGACAGCAGATGAGAGGCCGCGGTCGAGACCAACGCATACATGTCCATTTCTTTGATGAACCTCCTACTAGGGGATGGGTCAGCACCAAATATATCCGAGAGTACCAAGGTTGGTAACATTATTCCCATAATAATGATAAAAGAAGAAGAATAGGAATATTAGAACTTTTATGCGTTACGTCTTTTTTTGTCTGTTGCTGTTGAATGATAAGTTTGTACTCTGTTGGTTCAGGCTCCGACAGCAGCGATGCTAAAACCGGCGGGGTGTTCTTCAGCGGGAAGCCTGTAATCCGCCATGCAATGGAGCTTGCTGATGGAGTCATGTTTGACAGCCCAGAAAAAAGATTGAAGATACCCCTCTGCACAGACCCATCAGATGAGGAAGAGGATGATGAAGAAATGGAGGTGACTTTGTGTTTATGTGCAGTTAGAATGTTGACGATGTGTAAATTAAAAAGCCCACAGTTTAACTAAAATGTTTGATAAGTTTTTCTTGTTACTAAAGTAATAATACATATATCACTACTCAGAGTAGTTCAGAGTAAATGTCTTAGATCTAATCAGGTCAACAACACAAGTTACATACCGTCATTACTCTTCCTTATTTGTGCTCTGTCAGCTTGACAAGTCGACACTGACTGATGAAGAGCTCACTGATGAGGATCTCCAGAAAAATGAGGAAGTGAAGTCATCCAAAGTCAGTCGCCGTTCATCCCGTGCGTCAACAGAAAAGAGCAACAAGGCCAAGCGCCGTCGCATTATTGTAGCCTCGGACAGTGATGGTTCAGATGAGGAATTCAAACCAGAACAGGCTGCATCCAGCAGTGAGGATGAAGAGGAAGAAGGAACGGTCAGTAGTGAAGAGGAGGAAGAGGATAGCACACAAGAGTCAGAAGTAGAAAGCCCCGTCAAGCCTGCAAAGCGCAAACGTCCTGAAGAAAAGCCTGCTAATGCAAAAGCCAAAGTATCCACCACACTGTCTGCTGCACCGAAACGAGCTCCACCAGCTGTCGCAGCCGACACAAAGTCTCGCCTCTCAGCCTTCTCTGCCCCTGACAGCTTTGAGAGCCAGGCAAATGGTTCAGGCTCCAGTGGAGGTACAACAGTTTGGGACCATGAGAAGCTGGAGTGGTTGCAGGATGGCAGGAGGAAAGACAGAAGAAGGCGGCGACAGACAGAGGATGACTACGATCCTTCCACACTGTATGTGCCTGAGGATTTTCTAAACAGAGTCACTCCTGGTATGCGTCGGTGGTGGCAGCTCAAATCGGAGATGTTTGATACAGTGATTTTCTACAAGGTGGGGAAGTTTTATGAGCTCTACCACATGGATGCTGTGATTGGAGTCAACGAGCTGGCGCTGACTTTCATGAAGGGGACCTGGGCGCACTCGGGCTTTCCAGAGATCGGCTTTGCGCGTTTCTCAGACGTTCTGGTCCAGAAAGGCTACAAGGTGGCTCGAGTGGAGCAGACGGAGACCCCAGATATGATGGAAGCACGCTGTAAGACCATGGCTAAACCCACAAAATTTGACCGTGTGGTGAGAAGAGAGGTGTGCCGGATTATCACACGTGGTACCCAAACGTACAGTGTGTTAGACGGTGCTCCTTCAGAGAGCCAGAGCAAGTTCCTGCTGAGTTTAAAGGAAAAGGCTGAAGAGGAAAGCTCTGGCCGCTGCCGCACCTACGGTGTCAGCTTTGTAGACACGTCAGTGGGTTATTTTCATGTCGGTCAGTTCCCAGACGATCGTCACTGCTCACGCCTGCGCACCCTGATAGCACACTTTGCTCCCGCTGAGGTGCTCTTTGAAAGGGGGAACCCATCTGTTGAAACACGCAAGATACTCAAGGCCTCTCTGTCTTCTGCTCTGCAAGAAGGGCTTAATGCGGGGACACAGTTCTGGGACGCGCAGAAGACTCTTAAAACCCTCTCAGAGGAAGACTACTTTAAAGATACCACTGGCAAGAAGCAGGAGACTGGAAACAATCCTCTTCCTCCTCTTCTAAAAAAGATGACCTCTGAGAGTGATTCACTGTGCCTTACTCCTAAGGAGGGCTATGAGCTGGCACTGTCAGCACTGGGTGGAAGCATCTTCTACCTGAAGAAGTGTCTGGTAGACCAAGAGCTGCTCTCCATGGCCAACTTTGAAGAATATGTCCCTGTTGATGTAGAGATGGAGAAAGCTGCTGGACCTGCCAGTTTCTTCGCCCAGACTCGTCAGCGAATGGTCCTGGATGGAGTGACTCTGGCAAACTTGGAAATCTTTCAGAATGGGTCAGGAGGAACAGAGGGGACGCTGCTGGAGCGCTTGGACACGTGCTCTACCCCGTTTGGTAAGAGGCTGCTGAAGCAGTGGCTCTGTGCTCCTCTGTGTAACCCCACATCCATCAAGGACAGACTGGATGCGGTGGAGGACCTGATGGGAGCCCAGGCCCAGGCTACAGAGGTTTCAGACCTGCTGAAGAAGCTTCCAGATTTGGAGCGTCTCCTCAGTAAAATCCACAGCATTGGCACTCCTCTGAAGGGCCAGGACCACCCTGATAGCAGAGCAGTTCTCTACGAGGAGGTCACCTACAGCAAACGCAAGATAGCAGACTTCCTCTCAGCACTGGAAGGTTTCAAAACTATGCAGGAGATCATTTCTGTCCTCGCTCCAGTTTCAGGCGAATTTTGCTCCACGTTGCTCCGCCAAGTCATCAGTCTGAAAAGTGAAAAGGATGGCCTCTTTCCCGACCTCTCGGCTGAACTCAGGCGCTGGGAGACGGCTTTTGACCACCAGAAAGCCCGCACTACTGGTGTCATCACCCCAAAAGCTGGCTTTGACCCCGAGTACGACCAGGCTCTGACTGGGGTCAAGAACTGTGAGCGAGAGCTGCAGGTTTACCTGGACAGACAGAAGAAGAGACTCGGCTGTAAAAACATGGCTTACTGGGGAACTGGGCGAAACCGCTTCCAGATGGAGGTGCCTGACAGCGTCTCGGAGAGGAATATTCCTGAGGAGTACGAAGTGAAATCTACAAAGAAAGGCTGGAAGCGTTACGTAACAAAGGAGAGTGAGCAGCTGTTCTCAGAGCTGCAAGGATTTGAGGAGAAGAGGGATGCTGCACTTAAAGACTGCATGAGGAGACTGTTCTACAACTTCGACAAGAACTACAGCAACTGGAAGACTGGTGTGGAGTGTATGGCAGTGCTTGGTAATTATATCTTTTTTTTTTATTATTGTTGTTAATCAGCATCATTTTATTGCAGCATGGATCAATCAAATAGGTGAAGTAATACTTTATATTACTGCAGTACAAAACAAAGTGCTGTCTTTCTCATTCTCAGTGTAATTTTTTAATTTGTAATTGTCTCAGAGGGAAACCCCCCCTTTTTTTTTTTTCTTCTGAAAACAAGCTGGCATCGCAGGTGTATGCTCTCAATACATTTCCTGCAGATGTTACTGATATACCTGCGTGCATTTGAGATGATGTTGCACCAGTCTGGGCATACTTGGTTAAGTTGATACTCATTAGTTTAGTATGCTCCTCACATAGTTTGCATAGTTTATTACTGATCTCTGGTGCACTAACATAATGTTCTTTATGTGTTTTTCTATCACTGAACCATCCCTAAGCCACAGGTTTGGTTTTATTTATTTAACTTATTTAACAGGAGTTTAACATAGAGTTTTAAAGGATGACAGATTGAATTCTTAATTCCTCTTTACTTTTACTTCCAGTTAATTGTCTTGTTTTTTTGTTTCTCAGATGTACTGCTGGCCTTGTCACGCTACAGTCAGGGTGGAGACGGACCGATGACCCGGCCACAGGTGGTGCTCCCTGAGGGTGACGACCAGGTAGCGACCTTCGTTGACCTCACTGGATCCCGACACCCCTGTGTCACCAAGACCTTCTTTGGCGATGACTTCATTCCTAATGACATCTTCATTGGCTGCCCTGGTAGTGGTGAAACTGATGAGGGTAAAGGTCACGCCTTGTGTGTCCTTGTCACAGGGCCAAACATGGGTGGAAAGTCCACTCTCATGAGACAGGTGGGTCACTTATGGATGTATGTTTTATTGTTTTCTCCCTGTGTATGAAAAACTTGATAGGATTAAGTGATGGACTGGAAATAATGCAGGTCTGTTTGATATCTCTGTTGGCCCATTTTCTTATGCAGCTTTGCTCTTTATATACAGTGTGGACTTGTGATCATCATTGCTCAGCTGGGTTGCTATGTTCCTGCCGAGAGCCTGCGCTTCACACCAGTTGACAGGGTCTTCACCCGGCTGGGAGCCTCAGATCGTATTATGGCTGGTAACATCACAAACCCCACTTAACAAATGTTATGTAATGATCTGAGCTTCCACTTCATGCACTAAGCTTGTACTATCAACTCTTGTCTTCTGCAGGAGAGAGTACCTTCTTTGTGGAGCTAAGCGAGACTGCCAGCATCCTGCACCATGCCACTAAACACTCGCTCGTGCTCCTGGATGAATTAGGTACGTCTTTGGTGCTTATTACGGCTGCTTCATAATGCCAGCAAACATCATAGGAATTCTCTTCGGCACCGTTTTCCTCCTGTGGTGGTACGTTTGTGGGCTGTAACTGTTGAGCTGTGAACTGTTTGCAGGAAGGGGCACAGCCACATATGATGGCACAGCGATTGCCAGTGCTGTTGTGAAGGAGCTTGCTGAGAAAATCTGCTGTCGCACCCTTTTCTCCACACATTACCACTCCCTGGTGGAGGACTACGCCAACAACCCTGCTGTGCGGTTGGGCCACATGGTGAGTACAGCAATGCAAAAGAAGCAGGAGATGAAAAAAGCTGTGACTAAAATTATTATCCAGGGAAATATCTTCTAAATTGTATTCGCTTATTGCATCCTGTCTATTGTACTTAATATGTGGTGGAGCCAGAGTCAAATTTCTGTGCAGACAACCTGGTTATCTGTTCCACCCTTCGTACAGTGTATTACTTTACTTTTTTCTGTCACTTAATCCTTTGGTACAGAAAATGAACTCTATGAAGTCATGTTTGTTGGTTTCACAAAGAGCCTGGAGGGTATTGGGTGCATTTCTTTCCACAGTTATTTGTGCGTATAAACTGAAACGATTCCCTCAAGTCAACAGAACAGAAACTCTACAATGCAGCTGTTTTCTTGCTGTTATCATAGTGGGGACTCTTCTAGCCACGTGTAACTTCAGTTCCTGTTACTTTACTAACATTACGTAAATAATTTGAAGTAATTCTGTGCACATTAGTTGTTTGTTTGTTTTCATCATACTAATTTCTTGTGGATTATGTATGTGCCCAAATGAATAATTTCCCTCTTGTGCTGGGCAGGTTCTGTAGTCTCCCCCAATGAACTCTCACAATGTGCAGTAAAGTGCCATGTGTCCGACTGTTTTTGTGTATTCTGGATCATGTGCAATGCCCTGGTATTAATTAGATTGTCTGTGTTTTGTTCTTTTTCAGGCGTGCATGGTGGAGAATGAATGTGAGGATCCAAGTCAAGAAACCATCACATTCCTCTACAAGTTCATCACAGGTGCTTGTCCAAAGAGTTACGGCTTCAATGCAGCTCGACTCGCCAGCCTGCCAGAGGATGTCATCCAATCAGGACACAGGAAGGCCAGAGAGTTTGAGAAGAACACCGTCAGCCTAAGACTGTTCAAGTATGTATTTATAGATCAGTTAATGCATGTTGTTGTTGCCCCCTCATGTGACTGCAGTAACACCCTGGTGTCTGTAGCACCAAAGCTCTGTTGTGATTTCCTCTCCCCTTCTCTCTTGCAGGAAACTCTGCCAGTTTGCTGAAGATGCCACACTGGACAACACACACTTTGCTTCACTTGTTCTGATGCTCGACAACATGTAGTTAGTAAAACATGATTTGTTCTTGCTGAATTTTTGTTTTGTCAGCACTTGAAAAAACACTACTGTAATGATCTAATAAAGTTTATTCTTTAAAAAAATGACAATGTTTCATCTAGGAAATTAAACCCTTTTAATTCACGCTAGCGCCTACATAACGGTTATTGAATACTTCACAATATATTAAGTCTAGATGTTATGATACATGCATACATTTCAGTCTGTATGAGAACCCACAATCACCAGTACACATGAATTGGGAGGGGTGGGAGGACTGGGGGCAATGAAACCATATAGCGCTGTATATAGATACTTGTCTCAGCTTCAGTAGAGTAAAAGCCTTTTAAATTCTCCAGCAACATTGGCAAACAAGGGAAAGAACATCAAAATTACCGGTGCTTTCACAAGACTTGTTTTTTTTTTTTTTAACCCTAATCCAAGTAAAAAATTAAATCTGTCATATAAAAGAAATTCTATATCTTAACAGGCCAAGAAGCAGCATTTGTGCCCGTATACTGATTCTAATACAGGGTAAGATGTCTATAGATTATGTAATCTACTTGACTGATGAATCAATGACAGTTTCTCAATGTACCACAGAGGGTACAACCATCCACATGTCCTTAGATAATTTCCTTGCAGATGTATAATACCCTGACCCAAATCAGCAATGTTTTATTTGATAAATAAGTAAAGAGGAGGCTGTATCTTACTTAGAAACTACATCACTAAATTGTTATACAACTGCAGCCTTGAATATAAATGCTAAATTTTCCCCCATTGCTTTTTCCTTTTAAATTGGATCTCTCGTGACAAACTGAAAATATGCATAGATTATGTAAAACAGACTGAAATATAATAGTTCAGCTTCCTTACAAAGACAAACAACAATGCTACACAAGTCTTGTGAAAGCACATTTCAGCATCTATTTTTCTGTATTGCAAATGTAAAATGAGTCAACATTGCTGGAGAAAATGTTTAGTGTTTTCCTCTCTTTTCTCTGATCTCTTTCACAGAAAGAAGTTAGATACTGCGACATGAGTATAATTACAGCAATTCTAGGGTATAATAACCAAAAAAATTAACACATTTAATAAAATAAAGACATTCAAGTACAGTAAGATTTTTGCATGAAAATACAAAACTACACAAAAAGCATTAAAATCAAATCTCAACAGTTGTCTTGAGGGGGTGAAAAAAAAGCTGAAGTGCTAGATCATTTTTCCCGTACATATCATACGAGCACGTCGGTTGCCCAGTGATGGAAGCATTGTTGTATTTGGGGCCTTTGCCTCCACATGAGAAAAGTTGTGCCTCTTTTGACTGAGCATCTGTCCACCATGGGGCTGTACATGACTGCAGTATCTCGTTGTTCCTCTTCTTAATAGCAGATGAGCCTGTGGCTTTTTGTCCGTCTCTCATCAGTTTCACTTACTTGACTGAAGCAATGCACCCACAAACCCTGAGTCAGCTGCTCTTCTGCTCTGTCCCACTGATGTCATCTTTTTTGTCAAATAATTGAAGAAAAGAAAAAGCGAGGCATCCATAATCAGACTTTTTTTTTTCTAAATGTCTCCTTTTAGCATATTCATGTCCAAGTCTTTTTTTTCTTTTTTCTTTTTTTTTTTAAAGTCACTGTATATGCTCTGTCAAAGTGAATCTGTATTTTAGTTTGGATTTACTCCTCCAATGCACAACTCAAAGTGTCTTATGTCCATTACTGCTGAAGCACAAAAAGACCTTGGGTCTCCAGCTCAGTTGTGCTGCAGTGTATTGGACTCTATAGGAGGAGCCGAGTCATACAGTGTGTCTGTGTCGTGAGTCGGCTCTCCAGCTAACGTGCAAGGATTTGACAGCGTCCCTGCACCACAGTCACAGAAGAATCTGCAGGTGGAGAGGGAAGAGGAGAAATTATTACATTTATTAAGGTACAAAGAAGAAAATACAGTTGGCACAATATGTTGCATCAATAAATTCCAGGAAAAAAAACATCTCTAGGGACCAATTGATGTATAAAACTTAACTGGCAATCCTTTGTAAATATATATGTTGTTTTAGTAATATATGTGTACAACGAGAAATATGTTGAGGAATTAGTATTCATGCAGTTTAAAGTGGGAGGGGAGCTGCTGTATTTGGTAATTCAGTTACTGAGATAAGGTTTTGTAAATTGAGGAATTTTGTGCGATTCTTTGATATGCAATTTAATATCTTCATTTTGATCAAATTTCAGGTTAGATTGATCATTTGTATTCCATGTAACCTCTAATACTCTTCACGGGTCATTTATTAGATACATAAATCTGTCACTTTGTCCAGTCAGTTAGGTGTATATATTAGTTGACAACTAATGCCTACGAAAGAACAGGTTTGCGTTTGGTGTAAAGCTCAGTGTTTTCAATGATGTCCAATGGGATTGATATCTGAGGATTGTGGTGGTCATGTTATTAACATTTGGCCTGAATGCTTCAATCATTCCTGGATGATTGGTGGAGGATGTCAATGCACTGAAAAAATTTCCTTCACTCCCACTGTCTTAGGGAGGCAGCCAAAGTTTCACAGATGGTGTCTCACTTCCATCAAATACAAGTGGTAAAATATGTCTGTGAGTGGGAGGGCCTGAGATCATTTGTTATTGCCTGATTTCCTCACTGTCTCCAATACAATGTGTTGATGGGGTGTCTTTTGTTCCGGCTGTACACCTGTAATTCTGCTCATTAACATAATTTGAGTTCTGACTTTGAAATGCAGCACAGTGCTCAAACCTGCTCTTCTGACCAATGACTGTATATAAAGATGGACGACATTACAGCTCCCCAAAAAAGTAACAACTGTGACTGAATCCCGATTGGGTTGGATGAGGAAGTGGAGATGCATCGTCCACCTTTGTATACAGTCATTTTTTTTGACGCTCATGATGATGCCCTCTCTGAACTCTGTTAGATCACGCTCTTATACATCAACAAGTGGAACCAGTAATGCAACAAAAATGTGGTTTCATGCAACTGTTTGTGTGGCGACACGTGTCAGAGTGTAAGGAAATAGCCAGGGTTTATTTTGGTCATTCAGGGTCACAGCATTCATTTGTTGTAATACGAGTCAGTAAGACTGACCTATCGTGTCTGATGAACTCCACATCGTGTCCTTGGTGACACTTCTTGATGCAGTTCACGCAGATGGCGTTGCGGTCTGTTGTGTTACAGGTGTGACACCTGTGGAAACCCAAATTGTGTTTGTTAACAACCACAAAACACATGAACAGTTAAGGATATTCTAATCACTGTAACTGAGTGTAATGTAAATTACCTGTAAAAATCGTGCATTGGGTAGCTGGTGTAACTTGAAATCTTGTACAGGCACTGACCTCTGCTCACAGCCTTTTCAATTGCATCTTGATTGTTCATTATTTTATTATCTGGAGGAAAGATAGCAGAATTTGTAGCCTACAGGTTACTCACATTTGGATCTGGCATTTCAGGGTTTGTCAAGAAAAAGTGTCAAAATCTTTGTGACCTGTGAACATACCTTTCATAGTAACATTGACACCAGATGCAAGAAACAATCCCCCAAAGCGATTGTTGAAGATCTGATTGCCCTCTAGGGTCGCTGTGGCATGATTGGTGATCTCAATACCTAGCGGTTAAAAACAAAAACATGGGGTTAATATTACAGTGCTCCTGCTTCCCATTAGTGAGCATACTGTACCTCACTAAAAACTGTATGTTTACAGGCATATTTGTAAGGATGTTAAAAGGCCATAATAACTGAACTCAAACACCTCTTTACAATTTTGAATGATGACAGATTACAGCTTGTGCACATGTGACCCACCTGCAGCGAAGCCGTCAAATATCCTGTTTTTCCGCAGGACGGGGTGGCTATTGGTGCTGATCAAGACTCCTGCTTGGGCATTTCTGAAGATGTCATTTTCCTCTAACAAACCTGAAGACAGTAATGAGACTGCTGATTACACAAACCACTAACATGAAAATTTAATTTTTAATTTAATTTGTAAAAGGTGCCTAAATTAAATCATTTGTAAGGATCAAGTCGATCTATGTTGAGACTTTTGCCACTTTCATAAAATAAATTGATTAGTTACCTCTTCCTCCATTGAATATACAGATCCCACCGTCTCTCCCGTCATGGATCTTATTCCTCCGCAGTGTGGGGTTGCTGTCTGTCTTGATCCACACTCCTGCCATAGCGTTGTCAAAGATCTCATTGTCCTCGATAAAGCCTAGGCCTGAAAAAGAAAAAAAAAAACACGCTTTTACGTTTCATCAAAACAGTAAACGGGAAGAGAACTGTTGTCACACTCACGAGCTGATGAGCAATGACCACAGAAAAGACTTCTTTGCTTCTCACCTGAGTTGTAAACCAAAATGCCTCCGTTCTGGCCTCCCCAGATCTTGTTCCGCCTGATCTTGGGATTGCTGCCAGTCCTGTCAAAGAAACAGAGGACACACGAGGGACAGATGATCCACCGCTTCACTTATGCTAAATGCATTTCCTTCCCTACTGAGCCCTCTTAACATCAGGACAACTGACTTTACTGGGACATTCATCTGTTATGAACATATCCAGACAAATTTTGTGTCATTGTTATTTTCCACACACCTGATTTGAACTCCAGAGTACATGTGATTGTAGATATCATTGTCTTCCAGCACACCATGGCCATTGTCATAGAAGTAGACCCCAACCTGTTTAAATAACAATGAAAACATATAAGGTCTCATTTATTCATTATTCATATCAGTTTAACTACATCACATCAGGAAACAGTATGCATCTCATCAAGGTTATGCATAGAACTTGTTTGTTTCTGGCTTGTGATTTTACATGTATTTCTCAATATTAAACTTGTAACTGTCCTGTAATCTTACCTGCTTCCCGCTGTGTATCCTGTTCCTCCTCAGTACTGGCGTGCTGCCTGTTGTCACCCACACTCCTGCCAGCGTGTTGCTGTACACCTCATTCTCCTCTATGACGCCTTGTCCTTTTTCATGCTGCGTGATACAGAACCACCATACATTACTCCTATGTTTCCAAAATTATAGCATAAGAAAGCTGAAGAAATGAAAACATACCAAGATATAAGACTATTTTGTTAAAAAACACTGCAGTTGTAACTTTATCGGTTTCACGGCGGCATATGTTTTTTAAATTATTTACCACGTATATGCCGCCATGCTGGCCATCATGGATTTTGTTGTGTCTGACAATGGGGCAGCTGTTCGTCCTGATCTGGATTCCTGCCAGGGCGTTACCGTAGATGTCATTTCCTTCAATGAGGCCTCGGCCATCACCAAAAATGTAAACGCCACCTTGATTGCCATTAAAAATGGCATTGCCCCTGTGTTTAGACAAAACAACACATTTCAGGACATGATAAAACTGTGTTTCAATTTAATATTTGACATTTGGCAGCCAGGCCACACTGACCTTATTGTGGGGTCACTGTTAGACGTGATCCACACCCCAGCAAAGTTATTTGCATAGATCTTGTTTTCGATGAACTGGCCGCGGCCCTTTTCGTGGACATAGATGCCCCCCGTCTGACCATGATGAATCTCGCAGCGAACCACTGTTGGATTGGCGTACGCCTTCACCTCAAAGCCGGCTATGCGGTTCCTATGGATGTTACAGCTCTCAAAGTAACCCTGGAAATGGACAGATATCGAAATTACTGTGTGTCCCATGGAAACACTGTTCAATCCATGGTTAAGAACTTTGTGTAACCAACCCTTTACACTTCCACAATAACCACACTGCATACACTGTATACATGTACGATGTTAACACATTCCTATAAACATGAGAGCATACAACTGCAGTGACACCACAACTAAGGAAGCTCTTGAAAAACGTTCACTTCCTGTAATAGTTCAAAAAAACTACAACTGTCCATGAACAAGTCAACAACACTTTTTGAAACAATAACCAAACACGAGTAAGTTGTATCTTACCATGCCGTGGTCAAACGTAAAAACACCCACGTCTCTGCCGTGGTGGATGTGATTCCGTCTGATGATTGGATTTCCATGGTTTTTCACCCAGATCCCAGCCAGAGCGTTGTTTGAGATCTCATTGTCTTCATATATTCCCTGAAAAATGAACAATGTTGACGTTAACGCTTTACACATTTTCATGTCCACTTAAGTTATTTTTATCAGTTTGTTGTATTTTATCACACTATTATTTCAACCTCACATGCCAGGAGCATATAAGAATTGAGAAAGATGGGTCCTTTCACTGTTGTTCAATTAGCTTATGGGAAGCCTAGACACCCAACTGTACAATAATAGGGACGCTGACACATGCCTTCACGTCTCAACATAATACATGGGTGAAAGACGTGCGTTACCTGTGCGTGGTCAGTGATGTAAAGACCAACATTTTCACAGTCACTGATGTTACAGTGCTTGATTGTGGGACAAGCACCCTGGCCGCTGACACAGACAGCGGACCCCACTGAAACAAGCAGGATAGATTTATTAGTACACCAATATCCATGTCAAAATATACCAAAGAGTGCAATTCCAGCACAAACATATCCAGTCATCGGATCAAAGATCATTACCTGTGCATGTGCTGCGTATGATGCAGTGGTCGATGATGGGACTGCAGTTGACTGTAATCTCCAAGCAGTGGTGTGCATTATGGTGCTGGGCGGATTTATCATCAGGATTGAACTGCAGTGGACACAAAATCTGTTAGCAAAAGCTATAACTTCTCGAGCGAGTGTGCATATTAACCTTTAAGGGTCATCTCACCCTAATGGTCATGTATCCAACGTAAGCATCTTCTGAGCCTTCCATGAATACAAATGTAGAGTCTCTGGTATTCTCAATGATGACTTTCTCTGCTACTTTTCCAGGAGCTACACATTGATCAGAAAGGTTGAATTAGAGACGAGAGTAAACAAATGTACAATCAAACAGAAGAGTAACCGTGACTTCAGACACACATACCAGCTCCGATCATAGTGATTGGTGACTCGATGTAGATCCATTCGTCTGTATAAATACCAGAGTGGACGAATATCAGGCCGTCAAAGTGAGGCTCCTGACCCCCTCCAAGAGCATCCTCAATGGTGTCATAGTACTGGAGAAAACATCACAAGTCAGGTGAATGACAGGCAGGGGGACTTAATACTAATACTTAATACTGGAAACAGTTCACTTACAAACATGTTATCTCTCCCTTTGTATCTGGCAGGATTACTGTAGAAGTGTTCTGCGAAGCCTGGCTTAACATGTGCTCCTTTATACTGTAAGAAAATATTCACATGATTATTCACACGCTTAAGAAATGAATAATTCACCATGAACAAATTCAGACTACAGAGATATTGCACTGACATTGCATTTTGAACAAGATGGGGGGGGACATTTTTCGTCCCGTGAAAACGATCCTAAAGGTCAATATATCGCAAAGGAATACAATTTAAACACATAGTTTTCTTCTACACCCTGCTTACTGAATGTCACCATTATGGCCTGTGGTGCTGCCCTTTCACATGACATTAGCTGCCTGTACACAGGAGGATTTAAAGTCACACAGATGGGAACGGCAAAGTTAGTGCCACTACATATATCTACCTTAAAGGCCATAATAACCATGAAGAGTAGTGCTCTGTACCAACAGCTGTCTGCCAGTGTCTCATTTGCTTCATGGTAAAATATGAAATCAGATGGTTTTATGATGGTGAAAAATATTTGTTGATTGAGAGAAAAAGCAAAGATATATCAAGCAAGACTTTTGTAAGATCACAGTGAATCAGAGGGCCCACAGGAGGTTCCATACCAGCTGCTGAAAACTTTCTTTCCACGGGTTTGGCTGCTCATACTCTTCTGGGTTGATCTGATAGAACTTCCCTGCCTCAGGGTGCATCATGGGTCGCGTGTATTCAAAAACTTCCATGTACAGCCTCTTCCTGAAACACAAAGGCACAATAATGATTAACACCATCCTCCTCTAATTTGTGGTAGATTTGCTCAGTCTCCAATACACAAGGTTTTGTCAACAGACTCAAATCAAACAAGTAGCTAAATTGGACTGTTACTGTAACTGCCCTCAGGACATTTGAACTAAGTTCTGATAAGAATATTTATAAGATACAAAAGTTAAAGCTCCTATTTTCACTAAACACACACAAAGGAGAAAAATAAATATCATAATATACTGATCAAGAGAAGGGTACCCAACACTACCAATCTATTTTAACATGTCTCACCAGAGGATGGGGTCATTGGCCAGCTCACTGAAGCGTTTGCAGACACACGCAGCACGGCACAAGTCCTGCTCCAACAGGTACGAGAAGATCTTTAGCACCACCTCGTCTGGAAGCTTCTCCTGCAAATACTGCTCTGCTGGAGCTGCTGGGAGGAGGATGACCACAGAATTAGATTTAAATAGGAAAGGACAGGGTTTTGGGTGGGGTTAGACAGCAGTGTGCATACTAGTATAGTTATATCCAGATCACGTGAGATCTCTTCTTTTAGTATCTAACTTTAAAGTAAGGAGAAGGACATTGAACAAAAAATGAATTCTGAAGAAAAATGTCACATTTTCTTCATGAACATCACTTTGGTTTTAAAACAAATTATGTGGCGCAACTGTAAGCACAGCATGAGGGAACATGACCAATTTTTTGACCATGTACTTCGACACCACAAAGCCATGTATGTTAAGTGCAAAGCCAGAACCAAATGCCATGCAATGGCTGCTTTGGCTAGAACTACACAGTATGAGAAAGAGTCCAAATGCCACAAATAACAGAGTTATAATTTCCACTTGGTAAAATTCATGGTGCTGCTTCATGTCTTTACCAAAGAGGTCTTTAAAGAGATGATCTCACAGGAGATTGATACCATACATATAAATCATATTGTATAAACAAGGTCTATGCAATACACAGATCTCCCATTATGAAAATGAAAGTAAAACTTCAAATTTTACAGTATGAAAAAAATGCATGTATTCATAACAGATTTTGCACCAGCAACATGACACTTTGTGTGATGCATTAACTGCCCACTACTAGTTAACATGAGAGACAAACTGTACATTTTGTCCTAATAGTGCTTTCATTGTATTGAAGGAAAAGTAATTCATCCATCATAAATTAACCCCACAATCACCCCTCACAGCCTATAGGAAACACGATGATGAATGCAACTTTGTGGAAGATACATTTCAAGTCAAGTAATGTGCTCCTAATTACCTGGTAAATCTTGGCACTTTCCTGAAACTCTGGGACGCTTAGGTCGGTGTCCAAAGTTGTCTGTGGTTGAAGTGGAAGCACCCTGTGGATTAAAAAAGTCAGAGGAAAAATTTAACTGTTAATTAGTGTTTCTTTAAATCAAATCTTTATCTTGTAGGCATTTCTACAATCTTTTAAGGATGTCTGGTAAATATACCTCCATGTTGGTCTTTGTCGGACACACTGTTCTCTTGGGTAGAGACTTTCTTCTAAGCTGGTAGGGACTATTCTGAGCTCCTGGACCGGATTCTTCTGCGACCATATCTGCAGGAACGTCCTCATCTACAAAAGGTGGAAAACATAAAAATGGAATAATTAAAATGCTATCAATTAAACAAATACAAAATACTGTATGATATGCAAGAGAAGGAAATCCAAGAAAATGTGTTTCTGATGTATTTTCAACAGCATATTCATGATGTAGCATTTTAAATATGCTTATTAAGAATTTGAGTTGTCTGTCAATAGTAAGCAATACGACTAAATAATACTAGTATAGTATGCATTCACTTGTTGTCCTGAAGAGCCCTCAAGAATGTGTAGCCTCATATACAACAATGGGTGTATTTTTTAGATCTTTCCTTGAACAATAAACGTGAATATCAACCTTTAACTAATTGTTAATCATACTAACTATTAAAATTAGAGCTTTCAAGCAATAAATTGACTATAATAAGCAATACATTGTAAAATCAGATTAGCTGAGGTAATTGCCTAAACAGTATTTATCATACAGGTCACAGGACAAAACCAAGGAAAAACAAAACAGTTTTGTTCATTACCTGCTCTGTATGCTACAGATTGATTACAGATCATATCAAGAGAGGATTCAATTATCAGAAAAACAAAACAACCATAACATCACCCCTGAGCTAAACCAGACATCTATTTGTAAGCCTATTCACCATGGCATGATGAGTTGATAGCTACCCCAGATGGGAGATGCAAACTGTCTGCTTGTTGCTCTGGTTGCAAGGATAACTCTCCCCGGCTACTGGGCCAGTAACCACTACAAACACCATCTATGAAACAGACTGGGCCAATTAGAGCAAATTCTCTGCAGATGTAAACTGAAATAATGTAAAAGCTCTCCTGCCTTGTTCAGCTGAAACATACACATATCATTTCACAGTAAATATAAGCTATTATATGAAAAAGGCTAAGATACTATTACCAACCAAACTATCATTTACTAATTCACTGTCACGTTAAAATGACAACTGAGCTATGCTGTTAACATCTGGACAGAGAGAAATAAGTACCATGTTAAATCATGCCTGGATAAATTAACTGAGAAAGGGAGAAGCACTACAAATCTACAATCTGCTAATTAATTATCAGGATGAGTATGACGATTGTTTTGTCAGTATTATCAAGTTATTACTTTAGTGTTATATGTTTACAATTACTCTTATGAGAAACAACAAGTAAGAGTTAACCCTCTGCTGCTGATTGCCATTCAAGTGATGCCATGAGATCCAATATCACAACATGTCACTAGTCCACATTACAACGTTTAACCAGGTTCAGCAACCAACCTTTACTGTTTATAAATTGACTGGGTCTCTCGCACTGGCTTTCAGCCATAGCAACTATGATTTGAGAGCATCTCTAGCTAATGTTTACTTTGAAAAATGCAGTTAATATTCGTTTACATTACACCGTCGGTTATCACACAACGTTGCTGGAGAAAAACCAAAACATTATATGCCTGAATTGCAACAGTAACGTTACTACACTGGTTACAAGCATTATGCCCCTGCGCTGACATTTTAACGTTGTAAGGTTATGAAGACAGGCTTTTTTGAAAACACCAGGACGCAGATAGATAGCCAAACATGCTAATAATAACAGCTAACTAGCACAGGCTAGGTCCAGTTAGCATGCTACGACAACTGGCAAAACCACTTTGTGTATCCTCTGCGTTTGTCACCCATGAACGGGCAAAACCATTGTCTACAGCTTGTCAGTTTCACCACGATTGTAACGTTAGCTGATAAAAAGTCAAATTCAGCAGCGATACGAGGCCAGGCAAGCAAAAGAAAGGCCGACTCGCTGCAAAAATCAAGCAAAACAAAGCGCGGCCTGAATGCTAGGTACACACACAAAAGCCTCGGTGTTTCCTGGCTGCACGGCGACCCTTTGAGACTGCTATATGCTCCCCACTGTTTTATCTCAACAGCCAACGTTGCCCTAATGTACGTACTACATATGGCCGTAAACAACACTTAAATCCGTGCAATCATAAAACAAACAGTTCAACTCTAATACTAGCTGTTTGACAAACCGTTCAGTAATGCTAGCTAACGTTACCTCTTTCCTGGTGGTTCCTCTCCGGCTGCACCGGGCGCGGCCTCGATACTCGCCTAGGTCTTCTGCTAACGTTACTTGCTCTGACGGAGTTCATTTGGGGTGTTGTTAATCTTGAAGAAATGTCGAAGCCTTCACAGCAGAAGAGGCGACGCAAAGCTCATCATCTATGTCTTTTTCTTCAGCATTGCACGATCTGCCATGTCTAGCCGTGGCTTCTGGAAAACGTATCGCGGTGTGTTATTCCCGTTCCCCTGCACTGGTGTTACGTCTAGCCCCGTTCTACTGTAGCAGGAGGAGCCATAACAGACAAGCACAGTCCGTCAGGCCTCAATCACATCACATGGGAGGACTTCTTGCCTTCACGTCGCTTTCCCCGTTCACGGCGGTCTATTCAATAGTGATTTCACTTGTACTATCTGAGCATCCACCATGGGAGAAGCTGCAGTTTGTCTCAGCAGTGGTCTACCTACATACTGGAGATGAGTGCAACCCCTATAGATGGAGTACAAGCATCAAGGAATCCAAATCTTCCAACATCCTTTAATCTAACAAACTGCTATCAGTTATTATTCTTGCATGTGACATCAAAACACCCTATAACACACAATATATTTTGTCTGATTGTGATAATGTGACTCTAACCACTGAGGGACCAATCACAGATCAATGCTTGATTAAAAATTATTTCAGCAGATTATTCAAATTACTCTAACTTTGTTCCTGACCAAGCTGCACATTCATAGTTTACTAAGGTCTAAATTTTGTCAGACAAAATCAGAAACCTGTTCAAAATCATTTATCTTTGGTATAACAGGTGGCCAACTCCATCATAGCATGACAAAATATGTGTTTGTTATTGGGTGTGGATTGTCTATTGTGTTGTGCCAATTGAGTGTTTAATTGAGTTGTGTTCAATTAAGTGTCCTACTACTCTAATTCAACCTTGCTGTCCTTGGCGATTGGCAGGAATCCATTCTGGCTGTGGAAAATTGCTTGAAATCTGAGAAAAATAGATAATTTCTCCACAGGAATCAAAATGTGTGATGATTATGTAGACATTGTATGAAGTGAGAGCAGTGAGAGTCAGTGTTTTGGTGACAACTTAGTAGTGAACCACTGTTCCTTCACATTTAGAGTATCCCATTAAGCTAGTTTTGGTATATGTTAAGGATGGCCGCTTCATGCTGGCTGCTTGCCATGTTACAACTGTCATACTGACCTGGATAAGTAATAAGATGAACGGATGATTTATTATTCTATGTCAAACAGGTTCAGTCAAAACATACTCCAGTCTTCACAGGTTCTGCTGCATGGAACATTTTTCATCCAGTGCAGATATGCTGTCATTTTCCTCTGCTCTGTTTCAGACCTGTTTACGCATACATTCAAAACCATGCACAGCCCAGTGAACAAAATCCGGGTGTTGTATCCTGTTGCAAATATTATGACTGAGTGGAATCCATTGATAGACATGCAAGGGCTCTAAATGAGTGGACACCAGTTTACAGACTTACCATGTCCTTAATAATTCCAGTTTGTGGGCCATTTTAAAGTCTTTCAATGAAAGCTGGATGCTCAGAATGTTGTCTCATGGCTAAGTGTTATGTAAATTCAAAGAATTGTCACTTTCTCTATGTAATTGTTGAAACAGTATCACAAAACATCTTTACTGAGTCTTTGTTCAGTTTGTTACTGAACTCTGTGAGCCACATCCAATCCCTCAAATCCAATAAACACGGATTTTCCCTCAGTGTTATTCACAGTCCTTGTGATGTGATACAGCCTTGGCTTCCACATTGTACAGCAAATGCATTCCTACTTAATATTACTGAACAAATGCTATGATGTAAATAAGAAAATAGTAATAAAGCAGCAAGAATAAATGACAAATTATTTTATGCAAAGAATCAAACTTATTTCTAATATTCTATACATCATAGGATTCCCAAACAATCCCCAACAAATGCAGGTGAAATGGTGTTTGACATATTGCAATTTGAGATTCTGGTACTTTGTCTGATGGTGGTGCTATTCGGCATGACCAAATGAGAACAATGAAAGGGTCTTGCACACAGATCTTAGTCCAGATTAAACACAATACATGAGAAATTTTGCAGAACTCAGCCATAGTCATTTTATTATTTACACATGTATTTTTCTCCATATGACATGTAAAATGTCATCTGTGAAAAATGTATTTTAGGCTGACAAAGGAAAAAGAGAAAAAGTAATATTGCAAAATATGATGTACAGTTTCATTTCAAACATTCGTTTTTCGTTCACAAGTGTGGGCTTATTGTCATTCTCCTCAGTTTACTCAATAGACAATTGATAGAGTATTCTGTCACTTACCTGCACAGTAGCCTTTGTCCACTAGATGTCTCCTCATCTCTACCTCTGAGTATTCACTACATGCTGTTTGTAAGATGAGCATCACATGATACTTTACCTCTATCTGTCTTTTTGTCTCTATTGTCTGAGTGATGCCTCTCCTTGCTCAGTTTTTTTTTTCTCACTGATGCTAAAATATCACTTTTTTTGTTTCACATACATCTTGAATGTTCACTCCTGGCAATCACTGTAAGTTATAATTTATTTCCAGACGCCTTACCCTAGGATGCTGCCATGACAACAATGTTGTTTGTTATACTGATTGTGTCAAATTGCCAAATACATTAATGAATTATCTCCTCTCTGGTAGACTGAAACCCCAGCCCTTTTTTTTAGCAGCAATGCTGAGCTTTGTAAATATTTGCTTGTAGGATATCAATATGTGCCTGTGGTGACAACATGGTAATTAATTAGCATATATTTTGGCTGGTCTAAATGAATACTGTTCCATTAACTACCTACAGTAAATGAGCCACAATGAACTATAAAACAACCCTCCTTTACGTGGTGGCGTCCTCACAACTGATGCAATATTGTATGTTTTTATACACATTTATAGTATTTATATTTTCCATTTATGCATATGTTTTCTTTCATATTGTTTTTTTAGTGCTTTCAATCAACCCCAGGACTATCAGCAGGACCATCTGTGATTTGTTGCTTCGTGGTCATTGACCCATCTGTGAGTTTGTCTGTCTGTCTGATGAGGTTAATGTTGATTGACCTCAGGAGAGGAGTCAGCTGAGAGTCTTGTGTCGGACACTGTGTCACCCAAAACCCTTTGCTAACATCAGCAGCCATGATACTATGAAATGAAAGAGTTCTTGCTGTAGTTTTTGTCATGTGTCTTTTGTTGTTAAATCTGCAGTTATGTGGCTAGTTATCAAAGATTTGATCAACTTGATCACATTTTCTGAATGGACTTGTTTTGTCTGTGGCATTGTAAATGACAAACTACTGACATTTGTGTTCATGATGCACTATCTGTGGTCATCTGATGATAAAATGGGTGGACTCTGTGTTGCGGTGGCCAGAAGGAACATTTTTCGTCCCATCTAACATAATCTCTCCATTTAGTCTTTCTACTTGTATTTTTCAAGCTGAATCACCAGTCCTCTTAGAAAAATATTGTGAAACATACCTCTTTACTTCAGCCTGAAACACAGAGAGCTTAACTGTCAAGATCTGTTGTTTTCGACACTAATCTGTTGGAGATATGACAGTGAGGCACATGTGTTGGCTTGGTAACCAATCTAGTATCCAGTGGCAACAGAGGTCTATTGAATGCTGGGTGGCTCTGTATTGGCTGGTGTGCCCACCACTCTCCTGTGTCACAAAGTCACAGACGCACATCCATATAGCAGCTCTGAATAATGGTAGGGTTGTGTAATATTCAGCTGAGGAGTCAATATTGTGTGTGAGTGTGATTGGGGAGGGGTCATCCTAGCGCTGATATTACAAATGCTCTTTGTGTTGAACAACTTAATGTACTGACCTGCAGGTGGAAGCACTCTCTGTCTCCGTCACTTTCTCTGTTTCTTTATCAGATGCATACACACACACAAACACACACACACTCACATGCTTAAGTCCTTATTTCAAAGACCCACCATCCTTAACATGAAATACTCCATCATGAAAAGACTGGACATGTTTCAGGATTGTCTCCGTTCTTGGTCATCATTGAGTCCTATCCACATCTGAAGGCATCCACTGGGGCAGAGGCAGACACAACAGGATAAGCGTCTTTGTCTCAGACTCCTGTCTGTCAGAGACCCCCTCCACCACCACCACCACCACCACCACCACCACCCCACCACCCCCCCTCCCAGCCTCTCCTCTATTTGGGCGGCTGTTACAGAGAGGGCAGATGGCTCATTACCATAAATAGGACAGAGAGAGAGAGTGAGTGAGGGGGCCTTGCGCACCGACCAACAGGACCATGCCGCCCAAAACCAAGGAAATGGGAGGCCGTTGCTAGGAGAGAGGAAAGACAGCTTTATGGCAACACAAAGCTGATTCCCCCATCCGACCTCGTATTGCTCCCGCCCCCTCGTTCCCTGCTCTGGGGACAGAGCCTTGAATCTGCTGGTCGGGGACAGATGGTCGATGGGCCCCACTGTCTCTACAGCTGGACACAGGCTGCACCGACACAGTCGGACCTGGCAGGACTGAATCACACCTCATCCTGTCCAACGTATCAGAAGCAGGAGCAGAAAGTGCTGAAGCCCAGGCCATCAGCTAAGAATAGATCCACACTTGTTGCCCACGGGAAATGTGTGGCTGCACAATAGATGATAATATGTTAAGAATTTGTCTTTGTAGTAGTGCAATGCTCTCTCTAGGATGAAAATCATTCACTGAGGATAATCACAGGTTGTATCTTGCTTCTCTATTGTTGCTATTTAGTTTGTAAACACTTAATGGCAATGATTTAGTCAATGCTTGTATCGGGAAGTTTTGAAATGATACACCTACCTTACACAAACACACACAAAATCCCGCCATGACTCTGATGTAAATAGAACTCTGTTTTTTTTTTCAGCCACACCTCTGTTATTTTAAATCTCTATCTTCTTGCTAATCTGAACACCCCCATTTGAGTCATTGCACTTGTTTTTGACTGCTTTGTGAACTAAATGTATTCAGCCATATGTAAATAAAAAAAAGTGACCTAAAATAGGGGAAGGTGGGGTGAGGTGAAGCACTTCTTCCTATGGAAAGTATCTCATTCAAGACACCACCTCTGAAACAATAGCACATCTGCTCTCACTAGACCTCTGGTCGAAAGGGCAAGTGCAGCCAACTGTCTCACAGACAGGAAGGAGGAGAGATCAATTGAGAAAACAAGAGAGTCTAATTTAAATAAATGAAAAATGTTAGCTATAAATACTTCAGTGTGGTAATTATTGAATGGTTCCTTTGATCTGATTTGAAGCTCAGACTCAGAAATGTGTGAATTTTCTCTCATTTGCCATAATAGTTCATGTTGGATGATTAGGTTTGAGATCTTTTGCATATTGTCCATGGGGGAACAACCACTGAGCAAACTGGGGCAGGATGTTTGACAGCATCACCTTAATGTGTTGCAAGACAAAAGAGGGATGGGAAAGGAGGGAGAAAAGGACGACTAACCACAATGAAGGAAAGAAAGCGTGGCAGCAGCATGACAACTAAGCAGAATAGAGGCGGTCCTGCATCACCTAGCCATCCGCCCTGGTTGCATAGGAACACGAGGGCCATGCCTACCCTGCAGACACACTCCTTTTCCTCTCTCCTCTGACACACTTCATTACCCAGTGCTCAGCCAGGCACAGAGAGGCACTGCACCACTTTCTTAACACTACGGCCGTGTGCCCGCTCACAGCCCAGCAGCCAGGCTCCCCACAGACCAGGGCAGGGTATACACTGCCCCTCAGGCACCAGGTCACAGTCACTTTATATGCATAGTGCAGAAACAACACTGGGAGGTCTCTACATGTATCATGTAAGCAGTGGGTCCCAACCTTTTTTTTTATGTCAGACATATGCCCACAGTCCTGTTAGATGAACCCATACCCTTCATTGATGCCACCCATCATGTTCCAAATGTGTGTTTGTTGTGGATATAATTATGGATGTTACAATGTTTTCTCATACTGTACTGTCAATATTTAGGTCAGTTTTGTTACGTTTGGATTGGCACTGCCAGTACAGGCAGAAGCTGGACATTTCAGCCATTTACTTTCAGCTAACAATTTAAACCATTTATCCCTTACTTTTAGCTAACTATTTCAAACATTTATCCTTTACTTTTGGCTATTTCAACCATATAGGCATATGCATTACTTTTAGCTAACTGTTAGCTTTAAGCTAACTACACTTTTCTGCTCACTTGCACTATTTGCCTAAGGTTTTTAACATTGTTCAGATATTATAACTGACTCAATATGTGGATATAAATGTTCATATGAATCAAATTGTAAATTACATTTTTGTCAAATCAGTGTACCCCTGGTTGGAAATCAGTAATACTTGAAGTAACCCTACACCAACATGTGGTTTTGTGGAAGTTCATAGCTCTGTCAGATTGTGAATTTGAGTGCATATTACTTTTCATCTGGCTATGATCATTTTATACTGTACAGAGAAGTCTAAAATTATAACTCATATTACCAAACAGTAGCCAGAATCATTAATGTGCTGTAAACACATGAGAAAGCAGAACACACACTTATTCACCCTGCTGGAGAACACTAGCAATCCCTCATACGTGTCATAGCCCACTACGGAGCTGGTAGTGCCAGACAACACTGCTGGGCACAAGACCACCATTGTCCCACAAGATAAAGTGCGCTTGTGACCAAGGCAAGGCGGGGAGGACCAGATGCTGTGAAAAGATAAGGGAGTGTCAAAGAACAAAGCTTTTGGTGTTGTGTTGTTGTTTACAGTGAATTCATCAGTCAAATGTTTCTACAGACGTCACGACTGCGCATCGCTGATGGAGCATTTTACATCGTAGGTAAATGTCAGAGTGGGATGTCTTCCCTCTATCTTCTTCCTGCTTCAGAGTTAATTGACTACAAGTGTTCATTTGCCTGAAAGGAGCAGTCATTAAGGTTGAATAACAAAATTTAGCTTGGCAATAGAACAGTCAGGGATCAATAGGTTAATTCAATTGCCCCTGCATGTGGTGTATTGTATAGCAGGGCCATTTGAAGGCCTTTATGAGGGAGTCATGCAGTTTTAGTGTGCTTAAAAGTGCAGAGATAGCATGGATATTGGTCCATAAAGAGAGAAAGGAGCACTACTGAAAGCAATGAAATAAAAAAAGACCAAAGTTCAGTGCTGTGTGTTTGGTGACAACTAAGTTACAGATGAGTGAAAAGGAAGTCTGCCCTTGACTTGTTACAGTCAAACTGCTGTCATTGTAGTCAATAGGAGCTTTTAAGACACTGTAACAATGCATCATCATTTGTTTATGACAGGTTACATCAGGTACATTGTAAGTAGTCCATTACCCAGCCCATTTATAATTCATGTTTATCAATTTCTTTGGTGTAGTGGAGGCTTAAAGCAAGAGTGACTCAAGAAGAGACGCTCTCTTACTAACTGTGCACAGACATTTGGGGGGCCCAGTGTCACATCTTGCAAAGTGGGCAAGCATGTCTAGCTACGCCCCTGGATTGGCCCTTTGAAATGATTAAAACCAGCCCTTTTGCTAATATCTCTGTTGCTGAGTGAATGGGTTTTGTCTTAATTACAATGACAATTAATTGTTTACTGAGTGCAGATTACAGAAGAGGACAAATAAAAACAAAAAAATAACTGCTAAGCGGTTAGTTACACAGTCCTGTCTCATTAAACAGTTGAGTTCTTTTTCATTACGCCTTAGTAAAATTTAATTTACTGTCCTTAGTTCATGCTGGTAAGCTTAATCCTTCGCTGGAACAAATTGACACTTGGGCCTGTTTATACAAGCGTTTGCCCAATCTAACCTGAACAAATAGACTGAATCAATACAGAATTACAGGATATTTGCTTGACTGTTGAAAAGATCATTCCTCTGCCCTACATGTTGAGCATTTTATTGCCTGTGCATTAAAGGAGGCACTTATCAGCTGACAGATAACAGACAATCAGCACACTGCTGACACAATTCATGAGACCCGGTTAGCAGAAAGGACTGTCAAACAAAGGCTCCTGTAGGCAAACACACTCTTCAGCTGAGGATAACTGTAGGCAAAATCTGGGACAACCTCTCGGGAAAAGAAACCTGAAGAACAAAGAAAGTGTTGCATTTGAAAGAAGCTGACCACGCCTGGTTGCTCTGCTGACAGTTAGAGGGCATATACGCTTAACAGTTACACTATTTTCACTGCAAAGATGTGAAGTTAGCCTGTGAGTATATAATAAGGAATACTTAAAGGTAAAAAAAATAGGATGTCTGTGGAGCTTGTTTTATGCTCTCTCCTTAAACAGTGGTTTGGTCCTTCTAGAGCAATTAAGTCTGGACTGGTCTTTACGCAGCAGGCAGCCTCTGGCAGCTTCACAGACAGCTGCATTCTCCTCCTGGAGAGAATGCAAATACTACCTGTTTAACCAACAACCACCCTGACCATACTTATCTAGGAAAATTAAATACCATCAAGTCTCAGTGCGTGTGTGTGCGCATGCGTCTGTGTGTGTTTCTGCAAGTATATCTATGCATGTGTGTTAGGACACTTTATGTCACAATTCTCTCGATGGCTCCTCTTCCACTTCGCATTTCAAAGGAGGTTCAAACTAATTAGCTCAGGGTGGTGCTTGTCTGTTCGTCCCATAACAACCGCAGGTGATTGTTTCAACATCAGTGACAGTATGTAGTACACTCTATAATGTCCTCACCTATCCAAGGTAGCTACATAAAGTGGAACTAACCAAAGTTCCAAAGCGTGCATACTGTTAAATATTTTGGGGACCATCATAGTCCTTTATGTCATGAGGAATCCCAGAATGCATTCTTATCATCTTTACAACAGCCCCTTGTTCTAAATGTGTGTGAGAGAGAAAGCAGGACAAAGGAAGAGGTAGAGATACAGCACCTGAATGTTTCTAACGAATATGCTAAATTTATTATTCAGTGCATGTTTGTGTGACAGAGAAATAGAGATAAAAAGAGAGACTACTTTGAACCTAGACTATACCTGTTATCCTGCTCAGTGCTTTGACGGCGCGTTTCTTATGGAATGTGATTCATCTTTACATTTTTTCACCTGGGTATCAAAGTGTCAGCGTTTGTGTTCCCACTCCACAAACCAAAGCTATAGGTGAAATGAGAAAAAAGGAAACAGAGCGAGAACAACAACACCAAGAGGACAGATTGAATGAAGAGCAGCATACAAACAAGCATTGTCACTAATAGAGACTTTTATGAGCTCCAGACCTGCTGAAATGGAGTGGCGTGCGTGTGCGGCAGCTCTTATCGGCTCGCTGGCAGTAAGGGCGGGTGAGAGCTTCCACACTTGTGCTCTGTAAAAATGGTCTGATTCATTTTCCACATGAGAGGGTCTCACTGGGGCGGCATCAGACCAGTCAGTCCACACAGATTTATGTCCCATTAAAGCAGCAGGCCTCCTGACCGCTATGCCACCATAGGCTGGCTGCGAAGACATACTGCACCCTCATTCATGCTCGGTCACTACTCTCCATCACAGGCTAGCTTCCTCATTGTTCATCCCTTCATCAGTACCACTTTTACTGCCTCACATGAACTCCTCTCATAGTCTGTAATCCTACTATTCTTCACCTCACTCCCTTTGATACAAAGCGAGCTGTTTACTGTAACTATTCCCACCCATTGTTACATTAACACAGTTGTCACAAAGACTTTTTTGTTATTCTTTCATGTTACTGAAAGGATAACCCCTAAAGTCCCTCATCAGCACCTTAGGCAGACAACATTTTATATGGTCCAGGAAATGCTCCAGTACCATTATGAACATCTCTGATGGTGGTCAGTGGGGCATGTTGTTTTAGCCTAACAGTTTTACAATCAGATTAGCACCATTGCAGGCACACAGACTAATGGGTCTGTATTTTCAAGGCATCTTCAATCAGCTGTTTCCCTGGTGATTAATGCATCTTGTTCTCCTCTCTCTCATTTGCTAGCTTTGCAACTTAATCATCCCTGGGAGTGATACTGGAAGGAAAAATGGGGCAGAGTCTATGCTGCTTGCTGTCCCTAAGAATAGCTCACTGTTCATGAAAACCATGCCACAGCAATCTGAGCAAAGGCCCAGAAAAACATGAATGAATGAATGAATGAATGAATGAATGAATTAAATGGTATCTAGAATGCTCTGCTACCATAAATCACTTTAAACATTTCCTTGTTTGATAAATTAATATTACCACATGTGTAGGCATAAAACACAAAATACTTCACAACGTACCAAAACAAACAAGAAAAACAAGGGACTCCATGAAGTAACATTAATGTTAAATTCAATGCCACAGATTAACAAATACACTTGACACAAAGTAGACTCTGACACAAAACTGCTACTATGCCACTGTAAAGCCTGTTTGTCCAGTTGAAAGACAGGGGGGAAAAAAACAGGGTGTGCATCAACACCAGTGCAGAAGTATTTACTACAGCACTGCTGTGTGGCAGGTATCTGGGTTTATACACAGTAAAAGCAAACACAGAGGCTATTAGATCAGTCCACAGAGAGCTACTCAGTGTACGCTTATGAAATGGAGTGGCTGAGATGAGTAAGGTATCACCATTATGTGAAAGTTGCAGTTTGGTGTGAAGTCAGTTGGCCAGTAAAGCTGCACTCAACAGATAGTCTGGAAGAGACACAAAACCAACCTGCTGGCTTTCCTAGAGTACACTTTTGGCTTTAAAAAAACACATCCGTACACTCATGTAAATAACAGATATGTGCAATTTTTACTTTTCACTCATGTACATGGAATGAATTTTATCTATTGGGAAAAGAACATAATTGTGCTTTTCTTTCCCTTCCCATTTTTTTTCTTTGCTTTGTCCAAATGCTCAGGCATCACACAGCATGTGTCTGTTGTGTATCTACATGTCACGTTTGCTCCTTCAATCATCGTTTACTCTAGGAGGGGCCCTGTGTGAGGGTCCACTATCGTCACGATGCTGGGTGTGGTGACACATCCTTTCTCTCCGCCCCGAGGTGTTTGTGTAGCCCAAATAACGCGGGAATGTATGTGTTTGGGAACCGTCCTGTTTGATCATTCACAAATTGTATTAATTTATAATTAATCCCAATACTATTTCACTATCAGTGATACCTTATTATTCAATCAATCTGTTAAAAACAATAAAAAACCCACAACCCTCCTCCAGATTACGTTACAAGCAGCTGGCGATAGAAGTGAAAGCACATTGCACGATGCAAAATAGGATGGCGTGCGCGTTCGCGGAGCTCCTGCGCTGCGGCAGTTGCCAGGGGAGATAGGAGGGGAGGGGTTTTGATTGGTTGAAGTGGGCCTGTTGCCATGACGACGGCAAGGGGTTTGGTAGCGTTGCCGTGCGGTGTGTGATCTGCGCGCTGCGTGTATGGAGGAAGCAGCTGCTGATCTGATCTCTGACATTGTGTGAGACAGACATCTGAATAAACTGCGCACAGACGTGTCTTTAAACATACCGCACCGAGGCACGCCGTGCATGATTGTAAGTATTTGATCGTTTTCTTTTATTTTGTTTTTTAATTCACAGCAATGAAATTGTGTTCGGCAGACACGGATTGTGTTTCGGAACAAGCTAAAAGTAAATGTGGTCAAGTGACTTTGCTTAGAGCAGCCAGCATGGCAGATCAAGCGACAGCATGTGGCCACAGCTAGCTAATGTTAACGTTACTTCTCTCTGTTCTCCGGACTCGAAGCTCGAAGAGTGGAGAGGGATATTTACAGCACCGACGGATGGTTATCGTTAGATATATGAACATAGACCTGCTGTAATATTCTAGATAGTTAAAATGTTATGCTAACGCTAGCAGTAGATTTACCTTCACTGACCCACCGAGCGAACGCTAACGCTACTTTGTCTCACGCTTGTGCTGGGTGAGCTAACGTAGGTAACGTTACAGATAGTGAACTTACTCCAATTAAAAGCTAAACAAAATGTAACGAACTAAGCGGACATGAGATACTTCGTAACGACTCTTGTGTGTCGGGAAGTGTTGTGCAATTCTCTACGTCGTTACGTGTAACTTTGTATTCCTCATTGTGTTGCTGGTTGTGCCTGCTTGTGAATGTAGTCTTGAGACCGTGGTGTTTTAATGCCACAGTATCTCTAGCATTAGCTACAGAGCATATTAGTTTTCTTTGCTAACAGCGCTTTCAGTTTATCTTTTCCACTCGCTAAGTCCCAGTGTTTCATTTAATGTCTTTGGTCATCGCGTGGTTTCCCAAGTCGTAGTAGACAACGATATTAAATCAATTTTTGTTGGTGTTCGTTCAAGACACACATCTTCCCCTCTTACGTATAAATAGTTGAATATTTCATGGTATATATTGGCGATACCAGAGGTTGGGAGGCTACACTGGCTAGCTGAGCACATGATGTAATGGATTATCACAAGATTGTCCCAGATACAGAGTGCTCTACAAACAATGTCAGAGTGTAGGAAAAATATCTCTGTTTAATCCAGTTGGATAGAGTTTGTGTGTTGTTGTTATTGAGTACATCTTCATATACTTTGTTATTCCACGTGTCTGCCCTTGTAGTCTCTGTACCTGCTACCTGTCAGTGTGGTGTTTACTGGGCAGGACAAACCTCATCTAAATTTCAGTTGTGTGCACTGAGGTTTCTGTGTATGTTTGGAAAAAGTGATGGAAAAATATATTTTCCTTTTTTGAGGTTATGACATTAATATAGACTGACATTCCTTTCTTTCTTTTTACTTGACAGTTGTTAAAGCCCTGGTGGTAAATAGACGACAAAGACAACAGGAGCTTAAGGGACAGAAACAGACAAAAAGAAACAGATGTTGTCAGTTTGCCATTATTTTATTGCCAAGATCTCCCTGGTCATATTGTAGGTCAAACCATCTGTTGTCTTTGCTGTTGTTTGTGGTCATAGCATGTATCCACTCCTGTACATGTTGGTATGTACAGAAGGCTCTGAAGGGTAAGTACTTTTGCCTCCCAGAATAGAAGAGGGTCTGCTAACTTTACTGACATTCATTTCTATAAATAAGACTTGTCGTAAGCCAGTGATACAGTTATTGCTGACGTGAAATGGCTTGAATAACTACAAGGAACTGATATATTGTTAGTTGAGTTGAATTATCGTTAGTTGTCATAAGGTTATTTGAATTGCTTGAATAGGCCTCTAAGACACTGTTGTTACCACAGGTAGCTGTACTCTATGGTTTGATGTTCTTTTGTACCTCAGTAAGAGGTGAAGTCCAGGTGAAATAGGAGGCAGACTGCCAAGTGTTTGTGAATATTCTGTTCTTTTCTTATGGTCTGCTCAGAGTCAAATGCTTTAGCTGATGATAACTTGAAAATGAAATTTTCAACCAATCGACATTTCAATTGCTTACATGAGTCATAGTATCATTTGTTGTTTTTGTCATAATCCTGACGGTAAACCCTGGGGTATTGGCCTGCTTGTTCATTTCATTCAGTAATTTCATTAGATAAGATCAACTTGACTTTTTTGTTCTTATTTAACATTTTTCAAATGAGTAATGCCCAGGTAGTTACACACTTTAGTGTTGTGACTATAATAATAGAGGTTTCATTTCACATTATTGGGATATTTTACACCAGATGAGCACAGTAGTAGACACAAAAGTATCAAATACATCTTGAGCTTCTCTTAAACTCTTGAGAGTGCCACTCTTCATTTTTACAAGTTGGTAAACACACTGGTGTCACTTTTCTGAGAAGCTGCTCTTTTGTACTGTACTGGTGACAGAACGGGAGGATGCATGATAACAATGAAGCAATGTGACAAAAGAGACCACCAGAGCACCAAGCACTTTTATCAAGTGTATTTCAACACTTTATATCCTATGTTTTCCTGTTCAGTCATCACAACACCCTGAATATAATGTATAAACATTTTAATAAGGCAGCGGCTTGGCGAGAGTGGCACAGAAACTGCAGTTGAAAATGGTGGTGTTGCCATGTAATCAGTCTTATCACAGAATTGTGTACTCTGAACCAGAGTAAAGGATAAGTTGCGTCCTCTAAAATCCACCATGTTGTCTGTAGATATCTGAGTGACTGTGGTTTTAAATTCATTACAAAAGCTGACCCATGTGGAAACCTCTGTGATTGCTTAACACAGTCAAAACCTGGTTTCTCATGGATTGGCTGAACAGAAAAGATCAGAGATTTATAACTTGTTATTCTCTGAAAACCCAGTAATTACCAAGTCATTTGTGACTTTGATTTTACTTACTGGTTTAAATGGTTGGATTAGTGTAGAGGTTGAATAATTCGATGATTGTCAGAAGAGGGAAGTTGACAGTGTTCGTTCATTTGAGGTAACTGTTTTCCCATTATTATGTTGTTTTGTGTGAATTGTAGTGTTTCAAAGTTGAAAATAGTTTAAACAACATATGTTGTGAAGGAAATTAAAGTAAACAAGCTTTGCTACTCTTGTTTAAGTAGTATATATTTTTTAAATGATCAGCCAAAGAAAGTCTTTATATTCTGTTGTTTTTATAAAGAAGATGCTTATTTCCTTCTACCCCCAATTATGACGGCCTAGGTTGCTAAATGGAACAATCGCAGTCACCAGTCAGTGAGCTTCAGCTCTGACGGCTAATGTTGGTATGTCTAGCTTGTGGAGGTGACTCCCTCATGCAGTTTTGTGTTTCATCACCTGCTCACAGCCCATGTGTGTTTTTGAAGGAGGGACGTCCCCAGGAGTACGTGATCTTCTGTTGTCTCGGGTCTGTGACATTCTGCTGATCAAACAGAGGTGGTGACTGTGAATTTGAGATGCAAATGTAAAACGCCCTTAGAGACAAGTTGCTGCCTCCCTTCTTTAGTGTTCTCTGGTCATGATTTTGTTTTCCTGTCCTGTTCACATGATCAACTTATCTGTTTTTTTGTGATGTTTCACATCATTTAGCATCTCCCGAGAGATCAGGGCAGAACTAAATGGCATCTATTTTTAACCCATAAGCTTTCCACTTAACAGCTGTCACTATTTTACAAACTGGGGTGAACTTATTGTAGTTAATGTCATGACATCAATAAAGAGACAGAACTGGTTGAGATTTGGTTCTGCAAATCTAAAAATACCCAGTTTCCAGTTATTGTTTTTTATCTCTTGATTGGTCACAGTGATTATGTACTGTGACTGTGAATGTTTTGAGCTTCTATCTCAGTTTTTTCCTCTTCAAGCCTGCCCCTGTGTGTGTGCGAGAAGTTGCATATGGGCAATGTGTATATTCCTGTTGTGACGCCTCTCCCTCTACTCCAGTTATTGTTTTACATTTCTTGATTGGTCACAGTGGGTGTGCACTACCCCCTCCTTCTCTTCCCTGCCCCACTCTAACCCCCTGACTGTCCCTGTGCCTGCCTCATTTCTAATGGGGTGGACTCAAGACGCAGCCCATTAGGGCCCGCCTCATTGAAAGCAACACTGATGTGACCGTTTCCTTGATTGAGAGAAAGGAAGAGGGAAGCACGGCTGTGTGTCCTGTGACACAATGGGTCTTTGTCTTGTCACCCCTGGCTGAATTAACAGGATTTATTTAATTGACGACAGAATGACAACAACTACCAGCTTGTGTGCAGATGATCAGGATCTTCTTAGATATGGAGGAGGATTGTGTTGTCAGTTTACCAAAATTTTAGAACCAGCGTCATCTGAGGTGCCACGGAACGCAACCAACTGAGTGTTCAATTGTAAAACAATATCGTCGTTAGAACAGCACTGGTTAGGAGTTCGTAAACTCATGTATCATAAACTCATGTATCATACTCTGTTATTTGAATGAGAGTTAAATACTGGGCTCTGTACAGCTCAAAAGTACAAAGCTCCATTTACTAGAACATGTCTCGAGCTTTGGTATTTTTAAAAGTTTGGCATATTCATCAGATCACCATGGTGATTTATTGACAAAAAAAGAGTTTGTTGAGAAATTAAGCTAAAATGAAAGTAAACTTAATTTGAGCTGAGGCTGTAACAGATGTCATGCACTTGTATGGCACCAAAAATGTGAATTCATTCTTTATAAATTAAATAAATTGGGTGGTTCCTCTGATTTCACCTAGTTGCTGTATTTATTGCAACTAATTTGTAGAATGTTGTATGATTAAAGTTAATAGTGGGTATCTGATCTCACTTTTTTTGTAGCACTGCACATTAATGCTTTTCAAGGACCCATTTGTTTATATGAAAAAAAGGTTTTTGTAGAAAAAATATGTTTATACTCAAAAAACTGAGGTACTAAAATAAGGCAGCATTCTGGTTTTATATTCATACTAAATAAGAAAAAAATAAATTGTACACAGTCCTAATAACACTGTAAGAGAGTTACACCAAAAAGCTTTTTGTATCTTGTTATCCAAAAAAATTAATATTTATTGAAACTGCTCATGTTGCATGACCAAAATACATAGCCAACCCTTCACTGCTGCCAGAGGAAGACTTGTTGCCTGTCCTCATGTTATATCACTGCTACTTACTGCATGTATGCATTTTTGTTGATTTTTACTCACTTCAGAAGCCTCAGTAAATATTTCACCCCAGTTTCACAAAGCAAAGTACTTCCCCCTGTCTTCATGCTGCTCTCTCTAGGTTTTTGTGGAAGCTGTTGGACAAAAATACTTATGATGGAGTTTGTTTTAATTCAGGATGCAGGGCCTCACTGGTGGTTCCTGTGTTTCTTGTAGTATCTACATGGAATGTAATCTCTCAAAGAGCACATTCCTGTAAGGGCTTATGTTGAAACTTCAACTAAGCTCCAGAAATATATATTATTCATTTATTAGGATTTATTTGGACAGTAGTGTACAGAAGCAAATTGGCAATTAGGGCTGATCTTTGGTATTTGAAAGTATATGAGGTTGTTGCTTATGTTGATTGGCGGTGTTTGTTTGTACACTAAACTTACAGCCACATGACCCAAGAGATAAGGTTTCAGTGTTGGCTGGGGGAAGGCATGTACTTTGGAAGGCCTCACCTCTGTTGACAGTCAAAGTGCAGTACTGTGTGCCTGAGTTTGAAAACTCTGTGTGAAGCTAATGTCTCCGATGAACACCGCAATCATTACCCATTGTTTTGTTTGCTTGTTTTTCCCTAACTGTTAGGTGATTGCATCAGCTTGGGTGTTTGTCAGCAGTCTATAAGCTACATGCTGGTGGAATTCATAGATTGCCAAAGTAAATACTGCCGCTTCAATAAATGCCACCTCGCTGCTCGAGTCCACTGTTTTGGTGTAGAACGAGCCTAACTGTCTCTGTGTGAAGTCTGAATTTGTTTTCTGAGAATGAACTTCCTCAACAGGCAGGAGGTGTTTCCTTCCCTCCCGGTCCTCTGTTTGAAACTGTGAGGTGAATACTGAACACTTCTGAAACATGACTAGAGCAAAAACAACTGCTCCTTTGTACGAGCTGAGTGTGGGGCCAATTGTGATGCTTTGTGCGAGCTTTTTCTTTTGCTTTCACCTTGGACACCGAGTAGGTCGTTTTAATCCATTGAGTAGTTTTATTTAAAAATGAATCCTTTGGATGAGCTTTAACAGTAGCCTGATTAGCCTTCACAATAATGGCTGCTTTATTTGTTATGGCATAATTTGACCCTCCCATAAAAATAAAAGACTGCTACTTGGCTACCTTGCTCTGGAACAGCCTCTTTCTCTCTCTCCCTGTCTCTCCCACTCTAACTCAGCCCCCCTTTGTCTCATTCACAGTTTTAGAGCTCCAGCCAGACTGGGTAGTCACCTAAATATCAGTTAGGGTTTCAAATAACAGCCCTTGCCATGGGGCTGTGCGACACACCTTTGTGTATCTATTACAGAGGTGTAACTGGTTTGTGTCAACTGGTTTATTTCTTGTGAGGAGGGTGTGGTGTGAGTACGTCAAGGCAGTTGCATAAATTATCTCTAGAGTTTTGTTCTGAAATCTTGTTCTGTTTATTACATGGAAATGGTGTAATCTTTTTAATTTTGCTTGATAAAAAAGGTTTTTGGTGCCTGGGGCACGTATCATAAAAGTATGCCTTAATGGCACTCATTCAGTCGTGCCATGACGTCCAGGTTGGCTGTGGCCTTTCTCACTGCTCTTTGTCAGACAGGTTTGTGGAGAACAGCAGCAGACTGCTGGCCTCAGCATTTTCCGCCTGTATTGATCTCCCCACATTAGCTCTCTCTTCATGCACAGACATGAGCACAATTGCTTCCCTTACAACATTGGCTGCCGTGGCAACTGAGTCCTGATCGTGAGATTCGCTCCCAGAAAACATCTCAAACCAGAACCTCTTCATTTTGATGCCGCTATCATCTCCTTTACATTCCCCCGTACAAATATGACACATCAACGGCTTGATTTGCCACTTAAAGCTATCTCCATATGTCTTTGTGTATTTTTGAATAGGCTAAGTGCTTAACAGGATAAAAGAGCAGTTTGAAAGGGGGGGAAATGTGCCTTGGCACCTGCTGTTAGTGCCTGCCTGTTTGCACATGAATATGATGAGGCTGGCGGTGCGCTGGGCTATTTTAACTTGCAGATGAGCCATCAGGTCAGTACCATTGCAGCTTTGGTGTATTTTCAAGGATGAGTTGCAGTCAACAGGCCAGTCCGGCTTATTAGCTCCCTCTCCCCGCTCCTCTCTTTGCACACTAGCGTCCCATTATTCATCGCATTCCCAGCCGCCTCTCTTTGATGCCTTTTCATAAGAGCAATGATAACTGCGATCATTGCAACAGCAGTGGTAATTGACCAGCTGCAATCATGGTAAAACACTTCCTGTGTTTGGCTTGATGCAAGGCAGCTCTCTCATCCGTCCACCCCGCCTCTGTTGATATTCAAATGATGGGTCTTCTGGAGGAACTACTCAAAAGAGGATAAGCGCTCTCTGGCACCCAAGGGCCCAGCTGAGAGGTCAGGACTGTGGAGATGGACTAAGGTGAAGCTCTCTTGTGCTTTCGAGGTTAATCAGTAGTCTGACTCTTTACCCAGGCCATGACCTCTTTTCATTGCCCAGCCTCAAAAGTTCACAGGCAGTCATATGACCACACCTTTTAGTCAAATGAAGACTTGATTCAGTTAAGGCCACACCTGTGTTAGCTTGTGGTTCATTGTGAGTTACATGTTCGTCATGGGGATGCATTGGGTAACACAGTGATGGATCTAGACTTGACTCACAATCTCACAAAGAACAGCCCAAATTAGGGCTTCATAGTCTGTCTGTCAGCTACATTATCTTCCATTTAACTATATCTTGAACCAGCCCACCCACCCTCGCTCACCCTGTCTGTCTTTCTCCCATCGGCACAAATATATTAACGCTTTGTAAAAATCTGCTGCTAACTGTACCTAAACATGGAATTATAAAAGGGCACACACAGCTACATATAGTCCGAAATGGTTTTCGGAAGGAGAAATGACAATTTCCTCCAAAACTGTAGACTTGTCTTTCTGCTTGGTCCCCTCTCTATTTGTAAATTCATTCAGAGTATGAAGCTGTCAAGGAATATCTTTTTGTGTTTTGGTCTCTTGAGCAGAGATTTTCTTTAAACACAAATGGGCAGTTCTCTCGCTGCCTGACATTTCTCATTGCTCCACTTTGCTGAGAGCTGTGATTCATCCTAGACTAAGGATAACTTACATAGCCTACCTCACTACCTATTGAGTCTCAGCTGTCTCTCTATCTCTCTCTGTCTTCCTCTCAGTCTCTTGGTTTCTCTTTCAGTGTTTTTGTCTTGCTCTCCTTCCGTGAAAAGGATTTCCCTATTGTTATGTGTCTTCCTATGTTTGCTGTGCCTGTCCCTTTGCATTTGGCCTGGAAAGCTCTTTGACTTACTTTCTTTTCACTGGTGATCAGAATTACAGACCTACATGTGGTAGACAAGGACATTTCAATGGTGCGCTGACAAATTGAAACACAGACAATTAGAGGATTGAATGGGAGAACACCATGTCACCTAAGAACAGTCAGAAAGTATGCATTTAAGGCTGAAGTGATCATGACCCTAGATTTAGAAGTCACTCTGTCGGCCTGCTGTATGCGTCTCCCCCTCATTGAGACTTGGTCATTTTGTAAATCCCCCTCCTGTCCTCGCTGACTGGCTTTGACAAACTGATTTGTGGTGTGTGTGTCTGTGTGTGTGTGTGTGCGCGCGCACACTCCTTCTCCTGTCTTGCCCACCGTGCAAACACTCATGAGTTTGACCCAATTCTTATCTTATCCCAGAAATGAAAAGATATGCCTATTTCCCGCACTCTCTGCGCCTATACCTATCCAACCTACCAAACCCTTACTCTCTTCTCAGTCTGGATCCAGAGAATCCAGGACCACCCCAGAACCCGGGACATCTGGTGTCCACACACGGGTGCAGCAGGAGTATTCTGTTACGGGGTGGCTGCCCAGCGGCCCAGCCAGCATGGATTACTTATTTTCCTACTGACTCTTGTTTGTGGGATTTCTGCTCTTAATTGAAGGGACCGAATGGTTGTCATGGTGACACCCAGGACATAAAGCTCGTTGTGAGCTGAGCCAAAGAGTGATCTCTTTGTGCTTTTGGCCTCACAAAGTACTGTGCAAGACCATAGCAAAAAAGCTGTAATAGTGCAGGTGTCTTTGGCAATTTCAGGTGATACCTGGACATATCTCCCTTTCTGTCTGTGCCAGTATTTAGAATCATTTCTCTTTGTATAACTTGGTACATTAGGTGGAACTAAAACTTCTCCAACAGTGCTGTTGTATTAGATGACATGCTCCACCTGAGCTCATGTAAAAAAAAAAAAAGTGCCATTGTCTTATTAAAAAGGGTACTTGGGTGGAATTGGTTAATGATACAGGGCTGCTGGCAATATTGAATTTCCTAGTGCTGTTAAATGACAACTTCAGGGGCTGTAGCCTCTTCACTCTACTTTGTGTGTGACAAATGAGTCTTGATCCTGGCTGAATGCAGATCAGTCAGTAAGAGCCATCCACTCTGTAAGACGGAGGCCTTCCACTCATTCCTGCAGTTGTTGGATGGTTTCATGCTCATTTACACATAACGAGCAGCTGGGTCTTGTCTCAAACGAGGTGGGCGTCGAGGAGTGGAGCCTTAAGTCGGTTCAGTTGCTTGAGAGGACCTCCTCAAAGCTCCTCGGCTGGAGTCAAGAGGGGGGGGGTGAGCCTCTCTGTCCTCGCCAGGCGTGGAGGAGAGGGGCAATGAGCAGGTCAGGAAATGCAATAGAGGCAGACAGGCACAGCTACAGGGGGTGTGCCCTCAGGGGAAACTTAAGAAAACAAGGCCAACGCTTGGAAGAGCACATCATTCCAATGTGCCACATCCAGTTATTTCATTACAACTTTGTTTTGAAATCAAGTCGACATCAAAACTGTGATTTTATCTCTGTGTGTAAGCTGCTCAACATTAACAACCTCTCTTTCTCCCCCTCTCTCTCTCTCTCCAGACCTCTTTGATTTAATGGGTCCAATCATTGGGATGTCACCAGATAAGAAAACGGAAATTCCGGGTATGCAAGAGGAGCGGACGGGGCTCAGAGGTGTTTGTGGAGTAGGAACACTGCCTGAGGCGGAGTGTGCGTCCAGTCCGCTGGCAACCAGCGTGGATCGCACTGGAGGTACAGAAGATGAGGAGCTCACCAACCTCAACTGGCTCCACGAGAACCTGCTTCAGAACTTCACCTTGGGGGGTCCTGAAGCTCAGCCCAGTGGCAGCCCCCTTTTCGACATAGAGGGAGACTACGGGCCCGGCCAGGGCCCCTCATCCTCCTCCTCATCCTCGTCGCACAGCAGAGGCAGGGAGCGGGACTCGTTGAAGTCTAAGCCCCCTTTCTCATTTTCTCTGCTCATCTACATGGCCATTGAGCAGTCTCCCAGCAAGTCTTTGCCTGTTAAAGAAATCTATGGCTGGATTCTTGAGCACTTCCCTTATTTCTCCAATGCTCCCACTGGATGGAAGAACTCAGTTCGTCACAACTTGTCCCTGAACAAATGCTTCCGCAAGGTTGAAAGGAGTTTGGGAAAGGTAGGTTTGCAAACTGTGTCCTAACTTTCATACACTTAACTGCACAGTTGAAAAGTATGCCTCTTGAAACTGTCGTCATCAATATGCATTGATGATATGATATGCAAATTTCCATAGGTCAAAATCTGTCTGCTTTGTTTAGCAAAACAGTGACAGTGTAAGAGTGTGAAGCTGCAGTGTGGCTCGTGTGACAGTGGCCGGGACTGTAACACCACTGCAGGAACCTCTGACTCTGCTGCGATAAGGGTGGAATCCAGTCAAGGTCACAGATACTCCGTCAGAGGAAATGCAAACACAGCACACTAAGATAGGACTTTATCTCCTGAACCACTACAAGGTAGTGCAACTGTTTTAGCCGAGGAGAGATGCATCCCACAGTTTGAAACCTCAATGTCATGCAGCGAGAAGGAAGCAAACGTGACATAAAGTACAGACATGAGTTTGTAGGAGGAATCTTTGTCAGTCTAGTTCTGCCAGAATTATGTTTTACACATGCTCAATTGTATTTGTGTTCCTTTTTATAGAAAGGAAAACAAAATGGAGAAGTTGGCCTTCTCATATGCACATGCTTTCGACTAATGGTTAAACACATGCTGCATATCCTGCACAAACATTCTTGTGAAATAAATAGGATATGAGTAAAACGTTTGTTGTGAAATTGTGAATTTACTTTCTTATGGTTGCATTTCCATGTAGCTTTCCAGCCTTTTTGTGTGGAAACAATGTGGTGAGGAGCAGAAAAGGGAGGAAGTGCTTGTTTGAAGACATGACTGGCTTTAAAGCCCCTGGTTTCAAATGTTATGTATTTCTATTTAACATTGATATTCATGATTGAATAAGATAACACTCAAAGTTAAACCTTTTTTTTTTTTAATATATATATATATATATGAAGAGTTTAATACTCAGCTAATCTGCTTTATCAGGACTGTGGGGGTGTGGTTTGATGATATTTGAGTGATAGTATCATAAACAAACACCTCCAGGAGTACCTGTGTCAGACCTACACAGCAACCTAATTTGCATGTTACTATAACTGATCCGGGGAGTGACACGATGGTAGCCATATTGAGCTTCAGTGTGAGTTCAGACTTGTGACCGGCAGAGCCCGTGGTGCCAAGGCTGTGCCTGGCGAAGACCCGATATTTTGCCACAACGGGAGGGGATGGTGGTTAGCACTCGGTGAGTGGCAACATGGTGCGGCGCAGGCCGCTCAGCGTGCAGGTGCACAGCGTGAGCCCTTCGTCTGCTGAGAGACCAGCACCAGTTTCACATGACACACTGGCTGGTGGTTTCCGTTACCATGGAGACATTTCCTTCTTCCTGCATCAGGGCTGGTTGGTAATCTGAGTCAAGGTTATTCTCCTCCCCTCCCCTCCCTCCCGCACTCCCTCACTCCCTCACTCTATTCTCCTCCCAGACTGGGCAAGAATACGCCGCCATCAGATAAAGTGACAGTTAACACACTCCCGCACACATCACCAACAGACAAATTCATTCGTCGCACAGTGCTGTGGAGCAATTATTTCCTTCTTCAGTTGAAGCTGTTAAGGAATTCTTTCATATGCATTTGCTATTTTCCACTGTTTTGTTTACGACATAGTGATCCTCTCACAACTATTTCTTTGAAGTTTTTCCTTTTTGTGCAAAATGAATGAGAACGACTTGCATTAATGAAATGTGACACATCACTATGCTGACTTCAGTGCGTCACAGATTTTGTCAGTGGAGAGAATTTTCTGAATGCAAGCCCTTCCACAAAAAAACCCCAAAACCATCTGTGCATCATTTTGACGGATTTAAAAATAGAATTTTGCCACAAGGAGTTTATTTTTTTTAAATATTAAAACAATGAGAATATCTTGTGTAAAAGGTGCTGTGAAGGTTATTGTTGAAAAAGAGTTTGCATAGAGGTGAGAAGTGTAGGAGTGCACTCAAAAGATAGTGAGAAAAATTGCAAGCTAGCAGCGTGAATATAAACAATGCAGGATTCAACATAATCAAAAATTCTGCTTTGCCATTGTATTATATGTTATAAACACTGTACTTAAACATGACTTTTGTTTGTTTACAAGAAAACTCTTGGATTTTGTTTAAATATAATCAGAGAACCAATGAGAATAATTTCTGGTGGAACTTATGGCTGCTCTTTAACACATTTGTTTAATGATCAGGAATCAAGAAAAGGATATACAAACTTCTAGATTTAACGTAAATCAAATTCCTTTCACAGTTTGTTGCCACAAGTTTCTTACTTTGGGTGCAGACGTTTGACTGTCCCTCTTTCCCACAGGCCAATGGAAAAGGTTCTCTGTGGTGTGTGGACCCCGAGTACCGCCCCAACCTGATCCAAGCCCTTAAGAAGCAGCACTTCCCTGCCGCACATGCCTTCTGCACACCACCCGCCTCCCCACCCAGGTAAACCCCCATCAGTCAGTGAATTATCAACTTGTATTGGCACATCAGCTCTGTCTGTATTCAAATATTATTATTGTATTAAAATTTTTATTATTGTATTTAAATTTTAGTGAAAAGGGTTTCTGTTTTATTCTGGTGGCCTGTATTTCTCTTAATTTGACATTTAGTTCCTTGAAATAACTGAAAGATCTGGATTTTCTTTACTGTTCCTTTGCGAACGCGACATCTGACCCTTCTTGTCTTTTGTTTACCTTCCACAGTGCCTCCTCACCCCCTCGCCATCTCTTTCTACAAGGCTGCTCATTCAAAGGTGAGACATGTCTGTTTTTAAATTTGGATGTACAATAAAAGCTGCCTGCCGTGCAAGAATCTGCAGATGTCTAGAAAATCCAATCAGTGCAGTTTTTTTTTAGCTTGTGTTTGTGCAGTATTTTGATTGTGTTGCCGTTGCACATTTCAGTCCCAGAACATTCAGCATCACTGTGCTTTTTACCTTCAACTCTTGGTTTGATTTGTTGCTTTCAAGTCATTGATGCCTCATGTAGACCATAATGTTGAAAACTCCCAGTTGACGTCTCAGCCTCCTCTCTCCCCCCTCTGCCTCTTGGATTTGTAACCTTGACGACAGGCAGAGGTTCTGCCGGTGCTGAGTGTCGTGCACTCAGTCGCACTGTAATCATTAATAATTTAGAGCCCCAGAAGTGAGCTATGAGGCTTTTAGACACTTTGTCAGGTCTGAAAAGATCGGATGCACTCTCAATATCAGTGGCTAGAAATGATCCTCTGGTTTGTTTTGGTGAATCTGCATACCCAGTCCATTCAGTAAACACTGTCTCTAGTTTAAAATTACTGAAGGAGCCCTGTCCTCCCAGTCCTAGTATAGATGCCATGCTACCATGCTTTCACACCTTAGGACTGACCATCGTGCATGTTCTCTCCTCTTCCAGAGTCTGACATTGATGCTGCCACTGCCATGATGCTCTTAAACTCTGCCCCCGGGCACCACGTTGACCCATGTAAGAGAATCCACAAGCAGCCATACTTTCACCTGTTCTTCCACCTCTTTGTGTCCTACCCCTGACATACCACCCTGTCATTGCTTAAATCTTCTTTTATTTTGTGTGCTTTTATTTGTTATGTCTACGTCACCCGTTCTTATAAGCAAAACCTTGGTTCTTGAGCAGGAAAAGTTTCAAGAACATTACTTGTACTTGATTGCAAACAATTTTTCCTGTATAAATTCTTTCAAACACGTATTGAAGGAATAGTTTGACATTTGGGAAATACTACAGTTAGCAGCTGGTTAGCTTATCTTAGCACAAAGAAGGAGATGGGGAAACAGCTTGCCTGGCTCTGTGCAAAGGTGAAGAAATCCACCTAGCTATAAAGCTCACTACGTAACATGTCATATGATGTTTTTTTTTAATCTGTACAAAACCTGAAGTCTTACAACAATTCTCTGTTTTACGGGGGCGGGGTTACTTGCCTGACAGGAAGTTACTTGTCCAAAAAATCTCATCTAACTAAGTATATCCCAACATGCTGAACTTTATCCTGCGATTGATTCTAAAATGTTTTTAGAGAATATTACGGCAGCTAAAGGCAGTCTCAGAGAGTGTTGTGAAAGTACATGATCTTTCTACATGGTAAATTGTTAATTTCATGTGTTTTTAGACTTAAGATGTTTTTTAAATCAAAGTTATGTTATTGCTGTTATCGCTTACACTTCAGATGAGATTAGACTTTATTTAGCCTGTACTTAGTTCATTTGCTTCATTGTCTGCAGAAGCCCCCTGAAGACCATTTAGTGTGAGTGGGTTCTGCTAATATTTGTACTTTCCTCATCCGTGTTGATTCTGCTTTAACATGCATGCAGCAAGATATTTTTAAATCAGGTTTTCCCATTTGGGCCAAGGCTGATCTTAGTTCTGCTTTATACTATAAACAAAACAGGCTAAAGCCACAGTGTGTAGCGCACTGTGTCTGATTTCTGCTTTTTCTGCAGGAGAAAAACAATATTTTACTGTGCAGTTACATTAGGATTCACCTACTGTCAGTCACAACCTGCTTTAGGGCAATTAAAGTAAGACACTTACCCCGCTTTAGTCTGCTAAATTTGTTTTGTTTTGACTATATTGGTCATGCACTAACAAGCCTCGAAGAAAACTTTTACATTTGAATGCGGATTAATCACTCTGTCCATCTTCTGCTCTCCTCAGGCAATTCTGACAGCCCACTGGACCTCTCCAGACCTGACTCCGTTCTGGTGAGCAGTGATCCAAAGCAGGACCACAATTACAGCAGCGTAGCTCTACAGCGCTGCTCTTCCCGCTCGTCCTCCTCGTCTCTTTCCTCCCTGGACGAAGGAGGCTGCGACCGCAGGCAGTCCCGCCGCGCCGGCAGCGAGGGCTTCCACAGCGACGAGGACTCCGACCTCTGGGACGAAAGGGGCGTCCACCAGACTTCTAGACGTCCACCCGCCATCAAGTGGCCTGCAGGCAAGAGGGCGCGACGTGAGGTCAAGCCAGAGTTGGATGAGGAGCTGAAGGAAGCCGCTGGCTCCTTGCTGCACCTTGCTGGTATACGCAGCTGCACGGAGGGCTCCAAACGTACTGTCAAGAGCACAAAACTTAACAGGAAATGAAGATTTTTTTTTTTTTTGTCCCCCATCAGACTCCGGACCCTGTGAACCCTAACCTCTGACCCCTGATCGTCTGTCCCAGTGTGCCTCCTTCTCCTTATCTGATCGTTCATTGGCCATTTTGAGCCTTTTCTTTTTGTTTGGGAATATCCCTGTCCAACAACACAAATGGCAATAGTATCGTTCACACAGGAGAACAAAGCCATATAGAGACTTTTGTAACTCGGGGGTAACTGCTGGGGGTGGGTGTTTGGGCTATGGAGAACCATTAAGATACCTATCCAAAATGACCTGCCTGCTTCTGTTGGATTGGGAGATTATGATTCAAGAATTTTTTTTTTTTTTTTCTCTGAAAGACAAAATGGGAAAAGCTGAAGGTTTTATAACTCAAAGCGTTGCATGCTTCCTCCTCAAACCTGTATCCTCTTCCAAGTGAATCTATTTATGAAGCGAATGAGTGCATGTTTGTAACAGACAAAATCTAACCTCCTGGTGTTATCAGTTCTCCTTTTTGTGCTAAAGAAGAAAATGCCACTGTTTTGAAAGGAATTCTTGCTCCATTAATCCTCTTGTAAGAGAGATGCAATAATTAATCCACAACCTTTAGACATTTATTTCATGGTGGCGTTTTTCAGAGTTGAGTATGCTAGTTAAACTTTACAATTAAGAGAATGAATGGAGTAGTATTATGATCTTGTTTTGCGATAAACTTATTACACACGAGCTCTGACTCTATTTCAGGATTAGCAAGATGTGGAAATAGTATTACTCTGCCACTGCCAAATTTAGTTGCAAAGTTAGCTATACTACTTTGCTCACATCTGTATGGCCATTACTGTGCCATATAAACGAAAGCTGTTTTCATTTCTTTTCTTTTTTCTTTTTTTAATCCACTGCTCATCCTGTCAGTCCCCTTCATTCATCAGTGTGTTTTTTGACATTTATTGTGCAGATACAGAACATATATTCACATGTTTGGTGACGGCCTATGCAAAGTGAACATCTGCCATGCATTGCCAGATGTTCACTGTGTGTTCATAGGTAATCCTCCATAGATTTTTATTTTATTTTTGTGGGGGTGTGTGTGTGTGTGTGCGCGCGCGCGTGTGTGTGTGTGTATCATAGTGCATGTCGACTTCAGCCTAAACCTGAGATGACGGTCACGACAAAAAAAAAAAAAAAAAAAGACTTTGAAATGGTGAGACTACTTTCTTCTGCTGACAAAGTAGTCATTCTACTCTTGAATACGATTGGTGTACTGACAGATCTCCTCGCTACAGCTGTTAGTGTAGGGCTGCTTTGTAATCTGCTTGCTTCTGGTCCTTTTGAATGCAGAGCTGGTTAATGGTCAGAAGCAGGAGTGGACAGTTAATTACAACAGCTTCTTGCTCCATTATTTGGGTTTTCAGTTTGATTATACCTCTGTGTGTTCTCCTTGATTTTAAAAGTCTTTTTGTTTTTTTGTTTTTTTTTAAGTTTTAGCTAATTTTCTGCTGGCTGATCCTGTGGCCTAGTTCACTAACAATTTGAGGGAAGGTGTGTCTGTTTTGGTTCAAATAAATGAAAGATCCAGACATTAGAGCATATTCAAGTGCAAAGAAGGAGAAGGGAACAAGACAGTAATGGCCAGAGAGAAGTGAACTTTGTATGTGTAAGCGCTCACAGGCGAGATGGTGAAGACCTGTGCTGCTGCTCATATGTCGTGCCCTCGGTTCTGGCTGGCCACTGGTGTTTTTCGTTCTTCCTTCTAGAACAAAATCAGGAAGTGCACGATCTCTTCTCAAGCTGTGAAATGGAGTGTTTATTGCCAGTTGATTGCATGCAGTTCACTGAGGGGAAGTTGCGAGCCACTTGTGTAAAAAGGCCAATATTCTCATTTGAACTTTTAAAAAGGCTGCACACTCGCAGCGCACAATACAACGTAGCATGGAACCGCACAAGGCTAACAAACTGAAAATGATATAATTTCTTCCCACTGTACTAGATCACATTGTGTCACAGTGACTGTTAGTATAGCACGCATGCTCAGTGCCAAACATTTTCTTGTGCCACTGATGTAAAACTGCAAAGGGCCATAGTCACTATATTCCCCTGCTGCCACAATGTAAATGTGATTTAGAGCGACAATGCCCTAGTTTTCTGAATCATCCCTAACAGGAAATGGGAGAGGACTCTGGTCAGTACAGTGACTTAACCAATCATTTTGGTCTATCTTTAGAGCGGGAACTGTTCTTACCAGAGTAAGCTTCAGTTCTCAGAAGTAATACTTGCATACACTGGTCTTGTTTAGCTGTGAAAAAAAAGAACAAATTATTGTTCATTAATCATCATCTTATTTATGACATTAATTTATGGGATTATTGAATGCATACTCTATCAAACACTGGTCATTTGAAAGAAGTGACTGGGCACATTTATTTTTCTCCCTCTGTGAACTCCTCTTAATAAGTATTTTTGTTTTCCTCCTTGTTTATTTTACAGCAATACATTTTTTTTCCTTTCACTATGTTATAGTGATTAAGTATGCCAATATCTATTGTCTTTAGAGCGGGTGTTTTTTTTTTTTTTTTGTTTTGTTTTTTTCATTTTAACCATGACTGCCAGGTTTTCTTGATGTTTTGTTTTGCTTTTTGTTAGAAGACAGTTATTAACATTGATCCTGAAACCTTTTGTTGCCAAAATTGATGTACAGCTGGGGTATAAAATTTAAGACGGACACATTCCCCACGTACTGTAGAAGTTCTTTTGAACCTAATTTAATTATTTTTACATTTGTCACATGTATTTTTTATTTTTAGATATTATGACTAAGTAGTGGCAAATTGAAGATTAGCTCTCAATCTCATCACGGATAAGATTCTAAAAAAAAAAAAAAAAGACTGCCGCTCATAACTGAAGCTTCCAGGTATCGTTATGGGATGTTGAGATGTTTTGAATATTACTGGAAAACTGGATCAGACTAAGCCATTCCCCAGGCTGCTGCTGTTTAGTTTTAGACCTAACATTTGCGGAGAAATTATGGAGAGACTTGTAGAGGAAAATCTCACTCATTCTTTCTGTAGCACTTGCAAAAGAAATGTTATATTGGTCTCAAAGTGACACTGAGTCAGCAAGTTGATTTGTGGACGAGCTACCTAAACATGTCGGGGTCCCAGGACATAAAACCCAGTTGCTTCATCTCTTAGCAGCTGTGATTGAATACTGATTATGTGATTCTCTAAATTCTGTTGCAGTTCCTATGGGTATGATGAACATTGTTGCATTTGACAAAGCTGCCAACCCAGTATCAGTTTGTGTCAGTTGTCTGCCATGTCTCTTAGACCGACACACCTTTTGGTTTTTGTATGCTAACCTCTGTTGATAAAATGTTTATAAGATTTATTTTCGCCAAAGATATGCAATTGCATTATATATGGTATTACAAAATATTAATAAAAACCTGTTCTTGTTATTATTGTGAGAATCTTTTTGTTCTCGTCTGAGCTGCAGCTCAACTTTATCGTTTTATCACCGCAAATAAGACTTGACATGTTTTTTGCCCTCCAAACTCTCCTCCACAACAGAAGAATGCCATCACTTTACATTAGTAGCCTACACTGGCAAAATTTTTGATCAACATTGCCACCTGCTGTGAAGGCCACATTCTGGTGTATAATGCCTGTTCTTTAGAATAGCTACCTCTCCATGTGGCCGGTGTCTCAGTTTTCACATAACCACATTACAGCTGGCAAATATTTCCCACCATGTCCAGCAGTTCACTGCCACTTTGACTGCACAAGCTGTGCTCAGCACCACGTGTGGCGGCTTCACCACACTTTTCCTTTTTCTACTGCGCGTCTTTTTGAATGCACCAACATGGCAGGCTGCCAGAAATGCACCTCACATTAATGTAGATTCCAGGGCTGTGCCAGTGATGGATGCATCATCAGATGTCCTCTACGACACTCTTCGCTGTAAGTTAATTAGTCATGGAGGACTGTGGGATGAACACAGTGTGACCCTGAACAAGGGCTTGTCTGACTAGCCTCAGGCCCATTGGCACAGCTCTATTGTTCAATAGAGTCCTGTGTGTCGACTGGAAGAGGGGGGCTTCTCCCTACTGACTGCCTCAATTCAGCTGGAAATCAGAGCAGCATCACCTCCCCCCCTCCCACACGGCCCTAGCAACCACGCCACGCCGACAGTTGCCAGGCAACCAGACAATGCTGGAGCCACTGGCTGTGGTGTGCGTGTGAGAGAGTTTGTGTTTTGCCTGTATGCATTTAAGATCAGGAATAGAGAGACAGCAGCAGAGGAAATGTCTTTCTTTGGTACAAAACATTCAACCCTTTTGTGAATACTTAACATGTTACAAATTTAACAGCTGGTAGAATAGGAACTCCTCAGTTATGATTTCTTTAAAGAGATAGCAATACTCTGGTGAAAGTATAAAGAGATTATTATGGATTAGGTGAAATTAATCGTGTCGGATTTGAGCAGTGATGGCTGCATTAGCAACATGTCGTTTCACTTCTAGTCTAAACGAGGTCATGTGCGTTTTAAAGGGAACTCACTGAGACTATCCTTGACAGTGCTGCAACCCACTTGTTATTTTTTGACCTGGTTTTTGTTAATGCCACCCTTACCAGACTCAAACTCAGCAGTAAATAATTTATCAGTGACATCACATCTCTTAATTGTAAATGGCATTAAGTCTCTTACTGGAAAACGTAAGGAGAGGAAAGGATGAATAACAGTAATATAATTTTGCGTCATACTAAAATCACATCCAGACCTCCCTATAATTGCCCGTAAAATACAAATGTAAAATATATTAAAGTATCTTCTTAGGTTACAGTATATATCACCAGTGTAATGTTACAAAATGTACACATGTCTTGTTTATTTTTTTCCTTTTAATTTGATCCCCCCTCATTAATGAATTATTGATATCTACAGTGGTCATAGAAGTATTCAGTGTAAAAATACACTGCAAAATATATGCAAGTATTAAAATAATATAAGAGGTCTTTATGCAGATCTATCTATCTATCTATCTATCTATCTATCTACCTACCTACCTACCGACCTACCTACCTACCTTTCGAGACAGTCAAACACTAGACGGCGCCCTCTTTACAGCAGCTCACCACTTTTCTGTTTTCTGAACTCTGACCTCTGTACTTTAGTCTGTGGTTGGATCTCATTCGAGGGGGAGGATTTTGCGTGTTAGAAAATGAAAGTATTCGTTTAGATGAATTGATTATTAAAGCTGTTTCAGTAGCTTAGCAGCAGCTACACTCCCTCTCTGATACTATTTGCGGAGGCAGCGGTTACACGACTGCTGTCACATACACTGACCTAGCCTACATGTGTTACTCGGTGTCGGGATTTGTTTTGCTACATAGCTAGTTAGCTCTCGGCTAGTGAGCTAGCTAGCCGGCTCTGTCACAGCTAGCAGTGCTAACGTAAAGAAAGCATCGCTGTCAACTCGGAGTAACATCCTGCTTCAGAAATCATTGTAAATCAGATGACTAGCAACTGCTTCTTCCCCCGGGACTCATGACAGTTCATCTGTCACAATGTATCCGTGGTCGGTTGTACCAAGTAACGGACAGCGTGACAGCGAGCTAGCCCACCTGAGTTGCGTATAGCTCACCGTGTCAACCGTCAACATTTCAAGCAGCGGACAGTGTGAAGCCAGGGTTTGGACAAGCTAACCGGACAACCATCGGCTAACCGGGCTAGCTAGGATAACGTTATCTAGCATCAACGGTTAGCGACGGGATAACGTTTCCAACGACAATGGCTAACGTTACAGACCTGCAAACAAAATACAGCAAGCTGGCTCAGGAGTACTCAAAGGTAAAACACTCAACCATGTCTGCTCATTTTTATGTCGATAGATTAAAGTTGGTTGTCAATGATACACATACAGTTATGACGAGGAGGAAGGAGACAGAAGCTGCAGATGTGTTGTTAGCGTTAGCCATCTTTTAATGATTCATGCATCTAAAACCAGTGACAGATATTTTTCAGACTGATAGAGCAAAGAAATATACTCAGTCGTTGGGGCACACCTAGCCATAACTAATAAATAAATTCTACTATTGATAAGGTTATAATGTCTAATTTTTTTATCTAAAGGTTTAAGTTTGTTTGAGTATAGTCATATGATATTAACGTTGTGATACAAGACTTGATATTTCGTGGGATTGTGGTTCATGCTGCAATTTACTATTGTTTTGATTATGAAAATATCAGGCAGGTGTACATCTGGTGATACATGGCAGTTGCCACATTTTGACATTTCAAGTTGCCAATGAACACCCTGTGTTCAAGTGCTATAATGGCATTTTTTAAATTAGAGACAGTAAAGTGACAGTAAAGCCTGTGTTTTCTCTTGCAAGCTGTATGTGCCCTTTGTTTCTGTGTCAGCTGACATCACGGGGAGCATGTGCTGTTTCCTGTTCAACTCTGATCTTGCCGTTAGCCAAGAACCATATCCTGCTCAGAAAGTGCTGACTGCGTAACTGTCACACACACTGACATTGTGGTTAATATACAATTTTCTTACAGGTTGTTAACCACAGAGTAAAGAGCTTGAGTTATAAATATTTTGGTGTAGAATAGGATGTAAAAATAGTAACCATTTTTTGTGTAAAGCTAAATGTAAAAACAGACTGAAGATGTGGCATACATAGATACATAGATACATGTGTGCATCGCAGTCCTGACCAGTGATAATTTTTTATGTTATCTGTTATGTCTCAACATTTTTCACAGCTCCGTGCCCAGAATCAGGTGTTGAAGAAGGGAGTCGTGGATGAACAGGCCAACTCTGCCTCCCTAAAGGTAAAGTCATGTCTAAAAGCATACATTGAAAACAATACAATACAATACATTGCAAAATACAATACAGTACAATATATTGGAAACTGCTTGTAGTGATCACATCTGTCTGGGCTCAAATTGATCACTATAAGTGGATGATTATTATAACCAAATTTTTTTTCTTTTTCTTTATTTCTCATGCATATTACCATCTAATTGACATTTGTATGTTTATTACATGAATATAAGGGAATGAAATGGACAGCTTTGCGATTTATTTATTTAAAGATGGAATAACATAAATTGCCATGTTGCACTCTCCTGATCCAAGTCTGAATGGTCTGGGTGAAAGTATTACACTCCACTCATATAACATACCTGCTGCTCTGAGAGAGTGGGGATGATAATCACGCACCTTAAAAATCCAAAAATGGGAGCAGAGCTGGAACAGGAGGGCAAAATAAGAGAGACACACCCATGGAGAACATGTGTTGGGCGAGCAGGCAGGAATAGTTGTTATCTGTCATTACACATTTGCCCTTAAAAAAACAAGTCCAAATGAGTTAGAGGAGAGCCTAAACATATGACAGCTTGCAGTAGTAGGCTACAACAGTACTACAGTTTTTTTCCCCCATATGTTGTCATGTATGAAAAGACCCAAAATGAAGCTTTGTAAAGGAATGATTCTGCCTCAAGGTTTTGATCCATCCACATCACTGTTACAGTGGTCACAATAAGTGGTTTCCACTGTGATTATGATGAGAGCCATCTACATTTTCATATCTGCAAAACAAATTGAGATTCTGACTAGTACTTGTTTCTATTAGTTATGGTGCCTTTTCAATCAAAGCACAGAATCATTTCATCATGATTTCGAGGTAGTGATTTACTTGATGTGTTGGTTTGCAGGAAGACATTTACAGCGATGTTATGCTCGACATGTGTTTGTCACTGTACCCATTTTTCCCTCTACAGGAGCAGCTGAAGCAGAGGGACCAGAGCCTGAGGAAGCAGGAGCAGGAGATGGACAGTCTTAGCTTCAGGAACCAACAGCTGGCCAAGAGAGTGGAGCTGCTGCAAGAGGAGCTAGCTGTTAGTGAAGCCAAGGGCAAAAAGGGGAAGGTGATCATGAGGGGGAAATACAAGGGAGTGGCTACTCGGTTGTGTGGAGGATGTACAGGATGTATTGTGTATTTTTTGTAATAGACATAAATATAATTTGATAGCAAAAATATTAGTTTTAAGAGTGATTATAGAATTTGCAAACTCGGTAAAGATTGTAATTAAACACTAATGTTTGTGGTGCCAAACGATCAAGATTAACAACCCTTCTTCTATCTCCACTTCCTCCAGACTAAAGTGGATTCTCCCTCACAGCATGGCCTGCAGACCCAGAGTGTTTTTGATGAGGACCTGCAGAAAAAGATAGAAGAGAATGAGCGACTTCATATCCAAGTAAGCAGCCACGTCATGTTTATACTGGCCTGTCATTGTTCTGCATACACAGTATTTAAAGTTAATGCAGTGGGGGATGGCTCTGTTCTCTGCTGTGTCCTCGTTAGTTCTATGAAGCAGATGAGCAGCACAGGAGGCAGGAGGCTGAGCTGAGGGCACGACTGGAGGAGCTGGAGAAAGACTCCGAGCAGCACCAGGCTGTTGTGGACGGACTCACCACTAAGTACATGGAAACGATTGAGCGGCTGCAGAGCGACAAGGCACGCTTAGAGGTGAGGATTACCAGGAGGAGGATGAAAAACATTATGTGATTGTCAGTTTTAATTTAGAGTTCATTAAAATGTGTACTTTCATTTTGTCTGATAGGTGAAAGCACAGACTCTGGAGAGGGAGGCAAAAGAGTGCAGAATGCGAACAGAGGAGTGGTAAATCTAGTTTTTATTCACCTTTTGAGAATAATTAATCCACCATTGTGATGGAGGGACTTTTACAGGAAGTGCATATTGATATAGAGTTACAGTATAGTTCATGTACATGTTACTGGTAGAAAAAAGACACAAAAATATTTCTTTATATCTGTTAAAAAAAGATATCAGCATCCTTCATCTTGGTGAACTGGATTATGATTTACTGTCATACAAGTTAGCTACATAGAAATGTGTAACTGACATGTTTCTGACGTAAACTTTGGTTACACACTTTTGCACATTGTAGTTTTGACTCTTACACTTAATTTAAACTGAATATATTATGTTTTATTCATTGAAATACATCTTTTAATCTATTTATCTCCTGTTCTCTCTGTCTATGCAGTCAGCAGCAGTTGAGGCGGTGTCAGTCAGAGCTGAACAGACAAGTGAAACAAAGCAGCAGTGTAATCCAGGAGAAAGTGCCCTTCAATGACACCAGTGAGTATCACTCGGACAAAAACAATCTGCTACGGAGCAGACATCTATTTGAGAGCAACCGATGTCTGTGTCACTGATACTGTAACAACATTCTGCCCAGGAGTAAATAGTGTAATGCTACACCACACCGTAATATTGCGCGAAAGGAGGCAGGAGGCTAAACCATTTAAGCTGTGTTTTTTTGAGTCAGTATAGTTCAGTGGTGGTTTAACTTCTGTTTGTTTGGTCCTGCAGAATTTAGTGACTACAACAGCCTGAATGTACCACCACACAATCGAAGGCACCAGGTGAGTAAGAAAACAAACCCACATGTTACTGGGTGTATTGTTCAAATGGATTTACAGCCCCATGTCTTTGTTTCCCCAGTAATTATAACATTTATTCTTCTTGTTTGAATTTTCAGTGCCATACCCAGCTTGAAAAAAAAATTTTTTTAAGCTTTTTAGCATTCATAATCCTTTTTTTGAATATCCAAGGACACTTAGTATTCACAAATGTAGTGATAATGTCTTAGATACATGCCATATGTCACAGATTAATTCATACAGCTTTATGTCTTAGCAAGAGTAATATTACAGTGCTCTTTGGATTGTGTGTTCTCTCTGTGGATTCAGCTTAAGGCTCGGGATGTGGCAGGTCAGGCTCTGAGCTTTATTCAGGATTTGGTTGCTGCTCTGTTGAACTTCCACTCCTACACAGAGCAGAGAGTCCACATCTATCCCCGGGACTCCTCCATTGAGCCCATCTCCCCTCTTAACCAGAAGGTAAGGCAACAACACCACACAACACTGGAAAGACAGTCTGTCAAATATGATGTCAGTACTGGTCCTGCATGTGGAGTATTATTTACTGTACAAACTCAGAAGCATAATTCTTCTCTTAACCCAGTTCTCTCAGTACCTTCATGAGAATGCAGCCTATGTGCGCCCCCTGGAGGACAGCTTTTTGCAGTTACACCAAAGCATCACTGAGGACACGGTCACAGTGCTGGTGAGTGGTTTTTAGACAGGCATATTTGGTTACGTGTTTGAAATTAACCACTAATTGTATTTTTTTTTTTGTTTTTTGTTTTTTGTTGAATCGAAGGAGACTGTGGTCAAGCTGAAGAGCTTTGCTGATAATTTCTCCTCATACACTCACTTTCTGCAAAAGATTCTTCCCTACCAGCTGAAAAGGTCAGTGTGTGTGTGTGTGTGTGTGTGTGTGTGTGTGTGTGTGTGTGTGTGTGTGTGTGTGTGTGTGTGTGTGTGTGTGTGATTTTGATAGAGAAATGGAGTGGAGGAGGCTGATGACTATCTCCACTTTTCCTTTCAGCCTGGAAGAAGAGTGTGAGGCGACTCTTTGTACTGCTGCCCTTGCTGCGAAAAACCAGGAGCTGCAGAGTGACATGAAGAGAGTAACTTCTGTGTTTGAGAAACTGCAGAACTACATTAACCTTTTGGCCTTACCCAGTATGTTAACTTTTGAGCTCTTTTTGCCTGAAAGCTCTGTCACTTATCCCAGTTAATGCTAGATTGGAATGATTATTTTACAAATGCACGTAAATAATAATTTTTTCTTTAAGAAATATTGAATTTGACAATTTTTAAAGACCGAAAGACTCATTAAGTGATGATAAGGTATGCTTTTTTTTAATTGGTGCAATGTTTTCTCAGGTGTTCGGCAGGATGCCATGCCACAGAGCAGCACCTCAGCTGTCTTCACCCAGCTGGCTGCCTGCCTACACAGTCTTCACGATGCCGTTAAAGGTGAGCAGCACTGTGAGCCACTTTTGACCCACAACCATTAATGACCAGTGTGACACAGCAAGACTAGTCCCTCGTTAAACCACGTAACTGCTGTTGCCATTCATAAAAGTCATTCTCATTTTCTGTTTCCATAACAATGCACCACCTCCTCAGTTTTTGTAACGTTTTATAACATTTAAAAAAGCCAACACATATGGTGAGTACTTTTTTCTGTTTGTGATTGTGAGCAAATGTAAACTGTACTTGCTGTTTTACACTATGAAAATACTGAAGCTCAAAAAAAGGGCCAGATGCTTTAAATGCCTCTCCTGCTCTGCTGTTTTCTCCCTGTGTGTCCAGAGATGTCAAAGCACTACAACCAGAAGGCTGGCTTAGAGCAGGAGCTGCCCACCATCACCCAGAAGCTCTGTACCACCACAGAGTGCCTGCTGGGATCTCTGGGCTCGCTCACCAGCAGCACTGGCAAGGTACAACCAACAGAGGGCAGGCAGCAGTCAGGTTTATACAGTATATCCTGTGTCCAAGCAGTTTGTGTTGTTTGTTAGCTGTAATAAGTAAAGGCTTAATTGTGAGTAGCAGTGAGGTTTCACTGCAACTGGATCATGTTGGTAATTTGCCTCTAACGTGATAGCACTGAACGGCAGGACTCAGGTGGGCAGTGGTTAAATGTTCAAAGATGATGTCCAAATCACAGTTTGTACAGCTGCTCCCCAGGCAGAGTAAAGGGATAAATGATTTCTCTTTGTGAATCAAGTGAACCATTGGCTGAGATGTGTGCGCTGATGGGAGGCACAGTCCGGTGGGTTGCAGCGTCGAATAACATGCTGGCATGCATAGTGTGGAGTGAGCTGTATTGTGAGAGTGATCATCTCTCCAGGCAAAAGCTTAATTGCTCAGACATTTATTACCATGGACACTTTGTGGTGGAGTCATCTCTCTGCTGTAAACACACTGATTAATTTGTGGCGAAACAGAATGCAGAGAATCTGCGTTGAGAAATGTAAGCGTTAATTAGTGTTTTGTTCGCTGTCCCTTGAATGATATGTGATAATTATATCACTGTTTTGTTGCAGATTGCTACTTTCTTCAGCAACAACTTGGACTTCTTCACATCCTCAGGCTACAGTCCAAGAGGCGGCGCAGTCACCCTCAACCCCTTGCAAGCAGAGAGTATGCTGGCCAACAAAAAGAAAGCAGCCGCCTATATCCATGCCATCAAAAAGGTGAGTATCATCTTAAGTCTGCTGGGTTTACCCAGGTCTCAGCTGGTGACAAAAGGTGACCATTCTTTTGCAGTTAAAGCCCCCAGAGTTCGGATCTCTCTGCCTATAAAGAAAACATCAGTAACTAGTCTTTCAAATCGCTTCTTAAAACATTCTTTTATGAGGAAGTCTTTGTGAATATTTCATATGTTCCATCTGGTTTTATCTCCCTGCTATTTTATGTTCATGAATTATTGATAAATGTTAATAAATGACTGACTTTACTGCTTGTTTTGTTTTTCATTTCAGCCCAGGCCACAGTCTGTTCCATACAGAGAAGCCCTGTCCAACCGTCGTATACTAACCAGTTCCACTGAGAGCAGGGAGGGACTTACGCAACAGGTACGACCCTCGACGGAGACACTCTTTCTATAAACTATTTCCTTTGAATTGATTCATTTGAATATTTTGCTTTTCAGTTTGAAACGGCTTACTTCTGGCCAACAACCAGGCTGTAAATGTTATGTGGACAATATAACCATGAATGAGTCAGTGTGCCAGCCCTAAACTCAGTGGTGTAATAACAGAGATAAAGTCAAAATGGTTCCACATGCAATTATGTTTATTGTGGCTTTGTGTTTTTTGGGGCACATTACAATTAAAGACCAAACTGAAAATGCAGGAGAAGTAGAAACAGCACAACAACAGTGTAAATAGTTGCTGAAAAAATATAGAGGAATTGGAGAAGTTGGTCATAGAAGTACAGAACTGTACAGAAGTGCAGAAATCTGTCTCTCAATATGATACAATGCAGTCATGTGATATTTCGTGTGAAGTGCAAACAGCTGTTCTTTAGGGACAAGGTGTGAAAAATTGAGAATCTTGGCACTTGAGGCTGTGCTTTTTCTGTCCTGAGCAAGATTGAAATGTCTTTTTTTTTTTTTTTTAATTGTGTCCTTTGGTCCATATTAACCTTCTTAAGTTTGTCATTTCAGCACCAAGTTTACTGTTATAAGTACAAAGTCATAAAATGGATCTATAAAGGTCAAGCTTATTGGGCTTTTGCCATTTGAGCCTCCAGGTTTTGGAACAATCTAAAGAGCCTGGGATAGCAGAATCAGTCCCATCTTTCATATTGGCCTGTAAATTATTTTTCAGATTAAGCTTGTGAAATATTTTTGTTCTTTGTCATATAGTTTCCCCATTTCTTCCTAAACACTGTTGCCCTTTCATCTTCCAACCTCTGCTCAGCCCTCTTCCCATAAGCTCACTGTCCACTCCTCTCCTCTCCCCACTGGCCTCCCGCAGGTGCAGCAGAGCCAGGAGAAGATCGCTCGGCTGGAGCAGGAGAAGGAGCACTGGCTCCTGGAGGCCCAGCTGGGGAAGGTGCGGTTGGAAAAGGAGAACCAGCGCATTGCAGACCTGGAAGCGCAGCTTGCGGCAGCTCTAGGGGGAAGTCCGAGCTCGCAAACAGCTGCAGCCGGCACACTCGCACAGAACCATGAGGAAGCGGAGGCAGAGCAGAAAACTGCAGGGAAAGAGACTACGTTGTGCACCAGCCTGGTACAGTCACTCTACTGGCTGCTGTTTGTTTTCTGCTTGCAGAGAAAAATTTTTGCCCATAGCACCGGTGTCTGATTTGCCTCAACAAAAGGAGTATTATCATTCTTTTCTTGTAGCTCCCCTGCTTAATACGTTTTTGCTTGATAAAACTCAGACTTCCAATGTGCTGATGAGGCAGAATAGAAGAATACTGTTGTTTCTGCACGTCAGTACAGAGTCCACAACGTAGTCACAACCCAGGGCTGTTTGTCTCACTAGTCTCTGTACAACTTGCGTATTATGTTTTATTGTTGTTATCTTTTGTATGCCCAGTTTTTCCTAGTAGTATTAGAGGCCTGTCTGTGCTTGAAGTGGATTTTATAACATCTGTTCTATGATTCACTCTCTGACATGTTTCTCTGATCTGTATTGTTGTTTCCAGGTTGGCATGTTGTGCACCACACCTACAGTTGAACATGTGAGTTGCCATAGACTTAACCAATTGGCATATTTAAAAGAAGAGTTCCTAAATGTAAAAATATATTTTTTAAAAACATTTGAAATTATAATGCCTCGCAGCATGAGAGGAAAATCTTATCTAGCTGGATGTTGTGTCTGTGTCGTCAGGTGGGAGACGAGGAGTCTAGGGAGCAGCTGATAAAGACTCACTACATGACCAGAGTAGGAGAACTCACCACCCAGCTCCAGATTTCAGACAGCAAAGCTGTGCACTTTCACTCTGAGGTGAAACCCTTACTAGAATGTTTATCTCACTAACTGTCTTACAGCAAAAACCTTTTTCAGAGCACACAGCCTCTCTGACATGTCATCTGGGAACAGATATGGAAAGTCTTCTGACCGCGACTAGACGGCCAAATACATTTAGCACAGAACAGTCACTTGCATAGTTCCCTCCAGTATTTCTTCCTATAATCATACCGTAACCATATTTTGTCTGCTTCTTAAATTTGCTACAGAGCATAGAAACTGAAACAGAAGTAGCAACAGGAAGACAGTATCTCAGATATTTCAAAGTGTGTATTTACCTTTTAATGTTGTCCTAAAATTGCTCAAGGAAATATCTCCCTTTGTTGCAGCTTTTGAAACAGATCTCTGAACTGTGATAGACATACATTAAACCTATCAGGGGAAGAAGTTGTTTACTTTCCTTTTTCCTTTTCTAGTGTCGAGCTTTGGCCAAGAGATTAGCCATTGCAGAAAAATCACGGGAGACCTTGAGTGAGGAGGTCAAACTGGCCAATCAGAACATCACACGTTTGCAGGTAAAATGCAGTCTCTTTACCAAAGAGCTCTTCCAATCTAAGTGTAGACATCAGCCTCCTCAGAACTCATACTGGAACTGTGTTTTTTTTGTCATACAGGATGAGCTGGCTACGACTAAGAGGAGCTACGAAGACCAGCTCAGCATGATGAGCGACCACCTGTGTAGCATGAATGAGACTTTGAGCAAGCAGAGAGAGGAAATCGACACGCTTAAACTTGGCAGCAAGGTACAACACTTGAGACAGATTTCTGTTGCGTCTCCTTTTTTTTTTCTTTTTTTGTTCAACCCTCTTGCTCTCAGGTTTGTTTTTCAGCTGTCACATACTGTCAGTCTCCATGTAAATAAATCTAAAAGCTCCATCACTAAAGAGGAGTGATAAAAAACCACTGGCTTCAGGGAGTATGAAGGATCAATTCTGGCCTGGCAGTGAAATGTGACATTGTAAAGTTTCTGTCAGTTATGAGGTGAACCTGGAGGTCATCTGTGGTGTTGTGGTTGCTGCTGGGTCTGATGAAAAAAGCACCTGCTGGAACCATCTGAAAAAGTCATTAAGTTGAAGCCACAGAAGTGCAGAGGCCTGTTTTAAGCGCACATGTTCCTGCATGTATGCGCACACTTGACTGCATGTTGGGAAGCTGCAGGACAGAACACGTCTGGTGATCTTAAGGTGATGATTTCCTCTTGAAGGCCAGAAACCAGCCTCAGCACGTTTGCAGTTTTTGAAATAGAATGCAAATCGAATCTGAGCTGTCTCAGCTTACTGCACTTAAATGCAACATGGTGCTTTTAATTTTGTACCAATCCTGGACATGACTTGATATAAATTTTTGTTGAACTGAGCCGTATGTTTTTTTTGTTTCCTTTAGGGGAATGCCAAAAAGAACAAAGGTCGCTAGAACTGCCCTGAAAACACTGGCTCCATTTGGCATCACAAAGGGCACCTTCAGAGATGAGCTGGACTGTGGAGCCTCCCAGCAGCGTCCTGGTACCAACACTACCACTGTCACCAAACCACAGGATGGCTACATGAGCCTCAGATTCCTCCCCTGACAGACAGTGGCAGTACAAATGAACCGCATGGAGGCTGTAACATGTTTGTCTGAAGAAGCTTCTTTTTTTCCCCCTTTTCCTTGTCACAGCACCAGTTAATGAATAACATGATTTGCTAAAAATGCTTTCTGAAACTGTCGCGGAAGCTGCTGCTTGACCTTTTGGTCCAAGCTGGGTGGGAGAGAAACAGCTTTTCCCCCAAAAGGGACAGAGGAAGATAAACAGCTGACGACAGTTGAAGTTGGTAATACTCACTGAAGTCAAGACTTGAAGACCAAACCCTGTTGATCAGTGTGTGTACTTTTCCTGCTTAGCATACATGTGAGAGAAAATGAAGCTGCATTCTCACTGCTTATCTGTGGGAGCAGGTGAACAGAGCAAATGTTGGTGTGGCTGTATGTGTACAGAGTGTTGTGTCATTGTGTGACTTTGGCACCAGGCTTTACAACATGCGTGTATTGTTTTATGCTTGAATTTTTTTTTAGTTTTTTTTTAGGTCAAATTTGATATTATTTGTGCAAGTGGTTCCAAGGGGCCTGTATGTCTACATACAGCATAATACCCCTTTTAACACATGCATATATCACAAGCTTCTCTAATGAAGGGCTTTAAAACCTGAATGAACAACTAACAAAGACACACTTGAATTCATTCCTCATTTTGGAAAATTTTCAATCCTCTGGGAGTGGAGAAGAGAAAGGAAAAGAAATCTCCCTTGAAGCACTGATTAACTGTGTTCGCCGAGACAAAAAGGGTAGGATGGACAAGTCGGAGCTCGTAAAATGGTGTCAGTCTGTCTCTGTGAAGTTACTCTGTAACAAGTCCTTTTTATCACCAAAGTAATTGTGGATGTGCACTTGTGTGGCACACAAGTCTCTAAATTTTTGTTGTAATATGTATGGATAAAAAGGGTTAATATGAATATACACTCATTTCAAATCATGATGTAATTGTACTATATAATTTCTAAAAAAATATATATATATACAAAAAGGCATTTATTTAGAGGTTACAAATCTTTATTTTCCACAAAATTTGGAAAACTGAATCTGCAGCTAGTTTTTTTGTGTCTCGTATAAGACCTGATTCCTGGGAGGTGTCATAGAGGGGTTGGCACATACTGTAACTGGTGCTTAGACAACCTGATTCATTAGTCATGGCAGAGCACAGTTAAAGTTTACAGTAAAATAGAACCTCTCTGGCTAGTAGTGACACGAATAGCTGAAAGAAAAGCCTAGAAGTGATTGTGAGCATTTAAACATCCTGTTTTCCAGTCTACACCTGCCAGCAAACCTTTGATCACAAGGATTTGCCAATGCCCCCTGAACTGATAAAAAAAATACTTGTATTCTCACAGTGTAACCTGTTCAAAAGCACATATAAATATGTGAAACAAAATAAAGAGCTTGCTCAACACTTAAATCTGGTCCGTAATGATCCTTAAACTTTTAGTGCTGCATTTCTGGGAGTTAGAGGAGACTGGGATTTTAAATTGCCTATAACTTTTTTTTTTTTTTTTTTTATAACAGCCTGTAACACACCCTAACCACTGGGAATGAGGCAGCTCCATTAAACTGGACATATGAGAACTGGAAGATTACTGTTTGATGCCGTCACCTTGTTTTGGAAGGAAAAACATGTTGTGTCATTTTAGTTGAATTTGTGTTGCTTTCATGTACTCTTGGTACTCCAGAGGTCAAAGTAGTTAAAGTATAATAACCATCACTTGTTTGTTTATTCAAGAGCTTATAGCCAGGAATAACGAAAAATAAACCTTGAAAATTTTTCATTTTTCTTAAATCCAAGAAGCAGAGGAACAGTGGCCAAAAAATTCGTATATGTCCATATGCATAACAAGCAGGGTGGTGGAAAAGTGGCCCACCAAAATAAATAGTATATTGTTATATACTTCTCAAGTTAAGAAAAAGTTTTAAGTAGTTTTGTACAACTTAAGTCAATATAATAAAGGAATCTAGTGGTTCCTGTACAACACATTTTAATCTTCATGAGCCATATAGCCTGCTTCATGTTTTATTGGAGGTACTGTGATCCACCCTGTATTCACATCCATGCTTTTCCAAATCTGTGGACTAGCAGCTCTGCCATTAGGCCTAAGATGTAACTGAAAACTGGATATAGTTTGTATTACATGTAATGTTCACAATTGTAGTTTTTGATAGATACCCTACAAAACATCAAGTCTGAAATTAACTAAATTCAGCACAATAGAATTCATATTTGAAAACTCGGGAACTTTAAATCAACGCATGTGTACTTCCCTTATTTCCAACCATGGGAATATAAACAACAGGCCTATTATCTTAATTATTTACCTCAAAGGTGTGTGCTTGTTATGTGTTTACGCTACCAGTTGTGATGTGCGCGCGCATATCGTGATAGAGACATTTCCTGTAGTCATGAACGCAGCACCGCTCTGTTCATTCCTGCAGTGTCCCGTTGGAGGACAGTCTGTCTGAACTCGGGAGGGGAATCGCAGCGCTGTTAAAACTCCCAGGATTTACACTCTGCCATTTTGAGCAAAACCGGTCGACATCAGAGTTCAGACGCGTCCATCAAACAGAGGCCATGACCTGAATTAGTGAACCACCACTGTGTGTTTGTGAGTTTGTGAGTACTATTTTCTTTTGGTTGCACTCGCGTCTGTTTTTAAGTGAGCGGCGATAGTTCAGCTTACATTAGAAACTATCTAAGAACTGTTTTTGTTAAATGTTGACTCAGTCTGTTGTCAGTCGTGGCTCGGTTGTGACTGAATGGCGCATGTTGTGCTCCCTGAAACGTGTGCAAAGTAGAGTACGACTAAAGCAACGCTGGGTGACAACTTTACTCAGACTTCACATCAAAACAATGGCGTAGAAGTGATCCCAGAAGCGGGCCTCCGTGTCCGGGACATGGGCCTGGCTCTGTTGTGGATGACAGCACGCTGGTACTGTTTTCTTTCTCCAGTTGCCATGGGCGGCAAAAAAATTATGTTGTTTACCGGTAACTCGTGTGTTTGTGACCCCATGCTGCAAGAATGCGTCCTAACAACAGTGCAACAGTGAATCAAGATGTGGTTCATTAAGAGGGATGCTCTTTATTTGCACATGTAGACATTTATTGGAAATGCAACTTTATATATGGACATTTTCATGTGCTACTTGTGAAAAATTGCAAATGTGTCCCTTTTCTTAACTGAGTTTGGCAGGAAACAACAGTTTTTTTTAGTCCGTTTTCAACATTGATAATGTCATAACTTTCAAAATGTAATGTTTGTTGAACAGTGTTAGTCCAAATGACAGTTATGGGTTAATGGTAAATGATACAACGTAGTGTAACAATAGCAAGGGTGGAGGAGAGTCAGCAAACTGGCTCAGTAATGTCAGCTATTAAGCAGTATCTAGCTAAAGTTTGTTAACATTAGCTAACTTTTAGCAACCAAAAGCTAGCAGACGGAGTTAGTAAGGCTGTACCAGTAAAACCCCCTGAGTGTTTTGAATTGAGCAACTTTTCCACTTTTGTGTTAGTACTTGTCTCAAAAGTTAAAGTGGCACTGTAAGAGTACTATAAAATACATATGAAGTTTATTGTTAGTTTGTCCCTAAATGAATGCGATCAAAATGAATCACTACTACTTGAGAAAACTGCAGTGCAACAGTGGAAAAGCACAGTAAGTGCTTGATTGAGCTACTGACACAAACCTCCCCCATTCATTCCTGCTCATGTTTTTTTCCCTCTAGTCTTGCTTTTCTGAACTGGAACAAATCTCTATAATAAATGCAGTGAACCCTGTAATAACAGCATATACCTAACATAACATTGATTTATTCCGTTTGTTCAAGGTGTGAGGAATCAAAACAAAACCGGAGCGGCACCTCCTCTGCTTTGTTTGACGGGAGGACAGAGCTCACTTTGCAGGCAGTGCCACTGGAAATGGGTCATCCCATTTTCAGCTCTGCACTAGATTACACAGTCATTGTGGTCACAACAGTAGTACTCTCCAGTCAAATTAAACTGAGAAAATGTCTTGTTTTTGCTTTCCTTGGAGAAGTATATAAATAATCTACTCAATAGTGTGTGTGTGTACAGTAAATATGAAGTGAATCCAACAGGAACTTATCTCGCTTCTTCAGGAAGCATCTGTCTTCTGAGTTAAAGTTCAAATTGTTTTTCTTTTAATTCAGCAGTTTTATTCTTGAACCACAATAGTTTTCTCTCAGTCATCATTTGTCAGTAAATGACCCCCCCCCCCCCAAAGAAATTGGTCCATTGATCTGTCAAGGTCATATTAGAATAATATAATTTGTTTTCTCATATCCTGATGAGATGGTTTCAGCTCGTGATTGCTGTTCCTCTTTGTGGATTGCAGTTTCTCTATGTTTGTAATAAGTTCTCATGATCTCCCACTAGACTCATTCAGAGTGCAGTTTTCGTGGGCTGGCATATCAAAGTGCTGACTGGCCTCTTCTAAAGCCGACAAATGCTGTTATTTTGCAACATATTATGACGCAGTTTGACCCAATAGTTATGATTTAGTGACTTCAGACTTTAAGTGTTTGTCCATGAGGCGTGAATGGTATTTTTCCTTCCCCGGGTTTAGCAAGTGTAGTAATTTGTTTAAGTATAGTAATAATCAGCGATGATAAACCTGAGGTACTGCATGGGATTAGCCTACTCTTTGCCTCAGTTGCAGATCTGCAATAAAACCGGGAACATACTTGTATAATATTCGTAAGAGGAAGTTTACAATTCTTGCAATGATTAATTAGTTAATTCTTCAGGCTTCTTGTTTATACAGTACCTAAATACTATAATAAGCACATCCTTATTCCCAGGCTCTCTCCTTGTCAATTTTGACAGTGATAAATAACCAGACGAAGCAGAAGGTGTGACCTGTAAATCTAGTGCGTTTTTGAAATGTGGTAAATTGACATTAAGATAATATTTGTTGTCAGTTCACACGGATATAGCAGGCTGGTATTTCCTGTGTGCAAAGCTGCTTGTCCCAGAGGAATGTGTGGAATGTATTCTTTTGTCCTCTGTAGATTTAGCAGCAGTCTCATTTCTGTACTGCCTGCTAGAGAGCCCGGGGAGAGACGACAGACTGGAAATGAGTCTGAAAGACTGTCAGTAACCCCCGTGGAGAACTCATCCTTCTCTGTGCCCGTCTCTTTGAACCAAAGCTTCTATAAGTCGGAGAGGAGGGGATGAACTTGTGGAAATGTCTGTGTGCCCCTGCAAACATCCTCTCATTAGAAAGATGTTCTCCAGTGTTTGACTGAAGACTTGTCAATCCACTACTGAACCAGAGCCCCCACTTCCCTGTTTATTTATAGCTTAGAGGAACTTGCCACTGGATGTCTCCTTCATGCAAGTCATGGCTGTGATCTTGAAGGGAGGAGCGAGGCTATAATTGAGGCTTTCTGCTTTCAATTATGTTTTTCAAGATTTTTATGGGGATATGAGGCTTCAGTATTTTGAAAGTGGCTTCTCTGTGCCCTCAGAGCCGGATATTGGTGAGAGCAGAGCAGCCAGCACGTCAAAAGACAGATTGCGATTGAGTAGCTGGAAAATTAACTATGAGTTTGTATATAGATTACTATTTTAGTAGTTTACTTTTTGCTCAAGTAATATTCCCACGTTTTTTCAACATTTAATACCTACATTGAAACATGTTCTGTAGCTCTAATATCAGATGGGATGAAACATTCATTTCCCAGAGGTGCTTTACCCATTACCAGCTTTGTTCCTTTTCAGAAGCTTCATGCAGCACCAGTTTCTGTGCCACATTATACCTGCTTCTCACAGCTGACTTCATGCTGCTTAATGAGGCAGGATCTTCGCCGCCATGGCGAACTTCTCTCACACACATTTTAGAGCAGGCTTGCTATGAAATATTTAGACTTTGCTCATTTCAAAGCACAGTATGTCTAAAATACTACACTTTACCTCTTCAATTTGCATTACAAAACCTTTGAACGTCCAAAACTTCTGAACTTTAACTCCTTTTGAAAACAGCAACATTTTCTTCTCCCTAAACCTTTTTTCTTGATCCCCCCTGCTTTTTTTAAATACTCCTCTGCTCCAGTAGAAGTTTTTGAAAACCTTCATCACAATCCTGAGAGAAACCCCAGTGTCAATTTTTCCAGATTTTTCAACTGTTATGTGGATTTGGATTAGATTACCAGCTCTCTAGAGAGTTGTCCTTACTAATCCTTGTTTTTCAAAGTTTGAATAGAAGAATAGATTTTGCATCTCGCTACTGCTTTATCAGCCTAACCATGTATCAAGATATCAAGAGTGATACTCCTCGCTTCAACCTGACAGAACAAATCACTGTATTAAATAACTGCAGCAAAATCAAAATGTGAATGTTTAAGAATTCCCAGGAGCCCTATATCACCATGAAAGATATTTTAGTCAAAAACTAAAATATTAACAAAAGATCTAATTTGTGGTGTCACTGAGAGAAACTCTCCTGCTGTGTCTCTGAACTGCAGAACGCTTACTTCACCTTTTACATCAAGTGAACCTCAGTTAATTGTGGTGTTAACAGATATGAACTTGTTCCAGGTTGTCAAGGTCAGCCTTTCATTAAGCTTTCATGGAGGACATTAAGGAAATATGTTTTATTTATGTCCCCAAGGATAAGTGGACTCGTTCCTACTTTCAGATTGAGAGCTGATCTGTTCAAAATGTGTCACCTCTGGAATATCTTTAGTTATTTCATTGTTTTCTAATTCTTCTAATGTGTTCTCTTGCAGAGGAGAAGGTCTGAAGTGGGGGACAATTAATCCAAAAGAGGAGGAACTGTTTTTTGGACTGGACATCATTCATCTGCAGCCATGTGTTCTACTAATCACTCAAACTGGGTCACATTTGAAGATGACAATACACCCCTCTCATCACCTCAGAAGCCTCTACAGTCACCAGGGCTTATCAAAGCATCGGTACCGCGTCCCAATGGTCTGAAATTAGTGCTTCCTCCAATCAGAGACACTTCCTGGAGCTTCAGTCGTTCCTTGGAATCCCCTCAAAGCCACTCAAGCCTTAGTGGAAGTTCCTGTGTACCATGTAACACACCCTTTTGCACTCCTGTGAGTGGGGGTCCTAGCAGCGCATCCCCATTTCACTCCAACACGTGGGAAAAGAACGACTTCTTCCAGAGTTTGTCCAGCACATCGACCACTTCTGCTCCCTCTCCTGCACCAGAGGCCTTGAATCAAACCTCAGATGGACCAAGCCCTTTCCCTTCTTTCCAGGGGAACTCAGGACACTATAACCCCTTCTGGGATGGATCTAGACACAGCGCAGATGTGGGCAGCTCCTCCTCAGACTCAGAATGTGACAACAGCCTACCACGTTTCTTTATTCGGACCAAAGACGGCAGTGAACCTCCACGTGACCAACTCCAGAGCTCCTTCTCCTACGTTTGCCACAGGTTGGAAGGCCTACGAACAGAAACAGACCCTGAAGTGGAGACAGAAAAAGATGGGCAGAGGCAGCTAGGTTGCAAAAATGAAGTGCTAAGTGAAGATTCAACTCAGTTCGTTCCTCGGGGTCTGTTTCGTAGCCAGAAGAGAGACGGCTGGCCTGTCATGCTCAGGATTCCTGAAAAAAAGAACCGCATGTCTTCTCGACAGTGGGGGCCGATCTACCTCCGCTTGTTGCCGGGAGGTGTGCTGCAGATGTACTACGAGAAAGGGCTGGAGAAGCCATTCAAGGAGTTCCAGCTTCTCCCTCAATGTCGGCTCTCGGATCTTAAACTGGAAAGCTACGGAGAGCCTCGCAAGGTCCTCGCGGTCAAGGTGGAGCACTTCTCCTACATCGAGAAGAAACGCTATCACCCGAAGTTGGAGGTTAGTCATGATGCAGAGGTAGACCAGCTGCTCAAGTTTGGCTCCACAGTGCATGACGACATGGAGGACCTGGTAGTATCCATGGAAGAGGAAATCTTCAAACTGTGTATGCCCCATCAGCAGAGGCGGCACTATGAGGAGCAGGAGCTGTCGCTGCAGATCACTGATCATATCTGGGTACAACTGGATAAGTTTGGAGGAGTCGTGGAGCGGACAGCTTTCACCCAGATTCACTGTCTCGCTTTTCTGAACGGACTAGGGGATTGTTTTCTTGCCCTAAATGATCTCGGGCTGCTGCGCTTCGACTCCAGCTACGGGTCCGAGGAGGGCAGTGAACTCTGGATGGAGATTGCTGACTGCCATTTTCACAAATGTGTGAATGAGACAGAGTTTCAGAGGTCCCGGCTGATTAAGTTCTCTCCTCCTGACGCCTGCAGGGTAGAGCTGATGCGGTACAAGACGACAAGTCTGGCTTGCACAGATATTCCTTTCTCAATCAAAGCTGTGGTCACAGTTCAAGGTGCCTATGTGGAGCTGCAGGCCTTTCTTAACATGTCACCCACCTTCCTTTCCTCCATGGGGGGGTCTGACAGGCACCCACTGTGTGAGAATGTAGTGATCCGTGTGCCGGTGCCAGGCGACTGGGTCAAAGTGACACAGACAGTGGCCTTGCTGCGACAGAGGTCACTGAAGGCCCGTATGAACAGAAATGCCTGCTTGGGCTCCGTCGGAAATGCAGATTCACAGCCTGTCATGCAGGTGTCAATTGGCACTGTCAAATATGAGAATGTATATTCAGCCGTCGTGTGGAGGATCGACAGACTGCCAGCGAAAAATACAGGTAAACACATTTACATATCATGCTCTCATTAGCTTCTTTGGCTTGGCTTCTTGTGCATGTATACAGTATGTTTGCCACTCAGTCGAGTAACACTCTAACTACAAGCGACCATTGTTTTCTATTTTTGCAGCAGTGGATCATCCCCATTCATTTTCCTGCAAGCTAGAGCTGGGATCTGATCAGGAGATCCCAAATGACTGGTACCCTTTTGTCACGATGGAATGTGAAATAACGGGCGCAGTTGTGTCGCAGACCAGGGTGAAGTCACTGGGCACCACGAACGACATCCAGCCGCAGAAACATTTGACCAGTTGGACACGCTATCATTGTCAGGTAAGATGTTTCATCAATAACAGTATCATGCTCAATGCATGCACAAGCTTTAATGTAGATGGAGGAAACACCTTCATTTATTAGTGCATGTAACCTAATGTTGTGTTTTTTTTTAGGTGGAAGTGGAGAAGAAATGGATTGAAACGGAATCACAGAGGCAGTCCGGCTGTATGACACAGTGATGATTAAGGAGGACCTTATCCTCTTTGGTCCAAGACATTTGCCAAAATCTTCTTAGTAGTGAAAATGGATGAGAGAAAATGAACAAAAACAAGGGTGACGAGGGACTTTCCTGCTTATATATCCGGTGTCAAATTCATCTAATAACACGTAGCCTGGTAACCGATTTTATATCCTTTAACTGAGACTGAATTATTCTAGACCTAATCAAAAAAATTAACATGGTCTTTTTGCCTAGCACTTTACATTTAATAGATTTATTAATTGTAAGATTACAGTTTATATGAGTATTGTATATAAGCTTGCATTTGCATCATCTGCACTGCCCTCCAGAATGATTGGCAGCCTTAATAAACGTACGCCGGACAGGCTGCATGAGATAAACAGCTTAAGTAATGAGCAACATTCACTGTGTTTGAGGAAAACTAATTATCAGTAGATGTTTAGCATCAGACCCTGTTGTTGCCCAGCGATTTTTAAACTTCACATATTTCCAAATTGATTCACTTAGGTATGACTCCTCCACATTTAAATTAAATGTTATTTGGCAGTGGCATTACTGTTTTGTTTGTTTTATATTGTGCTCTAAGAATCTCAGTATGTAGGTGACATCAGTAAGTGTCAGACAAAACAATGCTACAACGTTAATATTTTGAACGGTAACTGTCTTGCCTTCTGCCAAATACAGACACAGTGCACTTACAAAGTGAAACAGCGGTAGCAGTTATATGACTGATTATGTCCCATGCTTGGAGTGGTTTTTGAAGTTGTAATATAGTAGCAGCTATACACAAACCTTTCTTTGCAAAAGAAATGACTGTGCAACATAGGGTGTTAATATTCTTATATAAAGTGAGATATTAATTTTCTAATGTTTTTTCACATTTATACAACTCATTACTTTGGTTGCTTACCTCGAGCTGACCTTTTACTTTCTACCGAGGTTGTATTCTGGAGGACTGTATTGTTATTTAAACAAATCAAATCTTTATTATGTGATCTTTCTGCCTCTGGGTTGTGAGTAGGTTGAATGAAAAAAATAGAGTGGTGAAGCTTTGTAGTGAACAAGGCCCTAAATGATGACTTGTATGTATGAGGTACCTGGCTTAAGCTGGATATTATGTACATCATGAGTAAAAATTGAATTAAACCTGAGTGACTGGTACCTTTTCACATATGTTGTTAAGACTGAAATAAAGTGTTGTGCTCTATTGTACACACTCTTAAAACTTTAGATAAAGTAAAAATACATTTTATAGTTTATACCTTGTTAAACTAAGTCCCAAACCACTTAATGATAATTGTGTTTTGGCGTGTGGTTGATACATACGGTATGTAGGCATGGTACGTAGTGATATTTTTGCCCTGAAAGCAACGCTGGGGTGTCAGAATGCATAAAAATCTCTGGATGACATCTCCCACACAAAGCTTTTGTTTGTGGTCACACAAACCTGGAGAAACTGCGCATACTGAAACACCACAATAACACACTTTAAACTCACAGAAATGAGAGATCTTGACCCTATACCCAATTTATTAAACTATTACCAAGTGATGAAGGAATACTTCTTTCATGTTTAACTGTGTTTCAAACATTGTGTGATTAACTATGACAGGTTTTGGATGATTTTCAAGTTGTTAGTTCTGGTTGATCATCACAGCGGGCTTTGTTTGGGGCTGTAAATTGACTGTGGTTATGGCTCTGAGGAAGCCTACAAAGGGTAATGTTTTAAATTCATCTTATAATTCAAGGAGAACTTATATCTGAGTCCTGAGTTGCTTTATAGTCATGTGACAGCTAAGTGCCTGCTAGTTTCTCCGACTGCAGTATCTACAGAGGTGTCTCATGTTGCTGCTTTTCAGCCGTAGCACTCTCATCCTTCCTCTGAGGAGTCAACCTACAGTGTTGAAAGAGAGCCAGCATTGCCAAACGGATGCTTGGAGGAAGCAGGGGTCACGGCTCCTTGCTGTTGCTACAAATCTATTGAACGGCAAGTTCAAAATGAAGTGTTTTGTAAAGGGTGAAATATTTTTAACTCCTGGCATTCTGCACTCCTGGGATCTGAAACTGTACTGAGCTCCCAGCTCTGTGGAAAAAATGTGGAACAGTGTAACCTTTCTGTTGAAAGTAACCAGAAAAGGAGAGATGGAAAGGTTCTGCAGAACGAGAATATTTGAGGGATTGGATAACCACAGTTACTCTGAAACTGCACGTCTGAGATAAGCCACCACTAAGGTCATGAAGCCATATTCAACATTAGTAGTGTTTTTGTCTCTGTAGGTTTCACTGCTATGAGAAATTATTGGAAATCTCAACTGTGGGTAAATTTAAGTTGCTCTGCAGGGGAACCAACTATCGCTGTTTTTACACACTCTTCATCCAAACATGTGAACGCCTCCAGCCACGCCTGTCTGTGGAGCCTGATTACAGTCACCTGTGTGTGCACTTTCTATCAAGCTGCTGCGGGCAAAACGTTGACTTTATCAGCGTTAAATTCGGGTGTTATGTGTCCAATTTGATGGAAGTCCATTGTTACCGTTCCGCAGTTGTTTTTGCCTTCAATCATGCTGACCAACACAGGCCCAGTGGTAAGCAGCGCTGCTTTTTAGTTAGTTTCGCTACACGCTAACTAATAATAGCAAAACTATTGAATTGTGTGTAGGCCGTGAAGTAGCCTAATGACTGTGCACAGTTCTCTTCAAATATAGGTTATTTATTGTGAGTCTCAAATTATTTATTTGGAATAGCTCCGTGCAGTTTAATTCATCATGTTTTCAAACCAAATTTTATTCAGAAAGCTATTAATTATGTCTAAGATGGCTTTCTATATCGCCACATGTAAACTCTTAAGAGTGTAGTCAGTGTTTGGCTCTTCAATAAATCTGCCTAGAAATATTTTATGCCAGTAACATTTTATCTGGGACTATTTAAATTGATGGAAATGCAGAGTGGGGAGACTTATTCTGAAAATAAAAATTGTACTTACAAGAGTACAACTACCGTCTACTGACGGATTATACGTAACCCGAAATGAAGAGTGACTTTGATATGTTCAGAAAATGTCCTCAGTTATATTTTAGCTTATGATTCTGTTTTTTACATCAGTCGGCAACATAGAAAAAGCAGATGTTTGAATGGACTTTGGTGTGTAGCTTATTAAACATAAACAGACTGGTTGTGATCATTTAATCCTCACAAGCAGCTCAACAGCTTCTGACTTACACTTTCTGTAACCAACTGCAGGCCAAACTCTACTTGTCCATAATTGATGATGTGATTGAGAGTATGAGGGAGCTCTTCTTGGATGAAGGGCTTGAAGACTGCGTTCTTGACGACTTAAGACGTGTGAGTCATAGTCTACATAACCCTGTTTAACTTTTTTATTTTATTTTTATTTATTTATATTTTTTAAAAACTACATACAAACTTTAATGAGCATCTTGACTGAAGTTGTCAGTTACAGCAAAGTTAGATCATCTACTGAGGAAGTATGCACCAGAGCAGTGAGACATACTGCTGTGTCTTCTGCTGTGCAGCTTTGGGAGTCAAAGATGATGCAGTCTAAAGCAATGGAAGACTTCAGGAAAAACAACATTAACTCATCCAACTTTGTGCTCCAGCTCCCCGCCAGCTACAGTCAGACTGATCAAGAACTGGCAGGTAACACAGTGCCGCTAGAAACTCAACTGCTTACCAACAAAACTAAACATCTTCAGATACATTTTAACTTATCCGAAGAGAAGTAATGCAGATGGTCAAACTAAGAGTATTTTAAAGCTGTTCACTTTAAATGCACCATGAAAGGAAAATATACCAGTGTGTGCAACGTTACACCGGATTACCTTTTGGATTTAGACATTTTTGGTGCGAGTTTGTGCATAAAGAGTACAAACTAATGTAACTGAAGTGATTTAGAGAGAAGACAGCCCATTCTTCAGGTGTTTGTATCACCTGCTGTTATCTGGTTTCTGTCATCAGCATCAGTTGTGATCCCTGCAAGTCAGAATATCCACAGCTTCCCAGTCAAGGCAAGTATCATCTACATTTACAGTATATCTCCTCCTTTTTTGAATATTGATTTGAAGTACTTTTTCAGAGCTGACAAAATCAGATTTCATCAGATTCTTATCTAAAAGCAAAGTATAATGATAATATAATCTGGTTGCTTAAATTGAATTTGTAAATTGCAGACACCAAACTAAAAGTGGGGAAAAAATTTAGACTTGAACAAGGATTTTTTAAAACTAGATTACACACTTGGATCATATGACTAACCTGTCTGATTCATTGATGATTACATGCTTCGTAACCCAGATGTGTGTGTTGTATTGTTTTCACCAGAATTTTTATAACAGAACTTCACTGGATATTGTATTTGAAAATACTGGAGACTTGAATTTTCTATCTGTGGAATTAAAAACTGAAAAACGTTTTTGAAATTTCACCATATGAAGTGACCACATAAACTCAGCTAGATGGTTGCCATAGCAAAAATATTTAACTCCTTTGCGCAATGTTTAATTGCAGAACAACTCAGAGACGATGACTACCTTCTCTCTCCCTGCTGGGTTGGCTTACCCTGTGCAGATACCAGCAGGAGTCACTCTACAAACAGCCTCCGGTACGCCATGACTTCACTTGTTATGGGCCTACATTTGTTCCTGTTTTTAGCCTGGACCGTCGGTTGGAAATAACATTTCACTCCTCTCTTTTGCCTCACTAAGGTCAACTTTACAAGGTTAACGTTCCTGTTGTGGTTACTCAGGCCCCAGCAGGTCAGCAACCTGTATCTCACCCCACACAGAAAGCTCCTGCCCTTCAGTCAGCTGCAATCCCAACAAATACCATTCATCCTCAGGAGGTGGAGCCACCCCCTCTCCTAGCTCCCCCTGTCTCACAGCCGCCACAGCCAAAGACAGCTTTACTCCCCAGTCAGGAGAACAGCCTCCCCCAGCAGCCACAGGTTCCCGCTGCTGCTGACACCTCGCAGCTTCAGGGGGTCCCCTCTCCATCGCCGGAGGTCACACTGGGAGAAAATGAGCCGAGTCCACAATCTGAACCTGTGAACTTAAGTATGAGCGCCTCACCCAGCGGTCAGGTGTTAGACTTCCAGCTCAGCACAGAGGAGGCTTTGACACAGACAGCACAGTTAAAAACCAGAGACATTGATGACATCCTGAAAAAAGTGATCGAGGAGGAGAGGGAGAAAGCGGAAAGGGTGAGGAAACTAGCGTCTGCAAAGGCTAAAGACCAGTCTGTGGCTTTTCTCTGGGTAATTTTAATGAGAATATTCCCTTTTTAAGCAAATACCAGAAATAGGAAAAGACTAGAATGAATGAATAAATACACATTTTGGGAAATACACTTATTCACTTTCCTGCTGAGTTACATGAGAAAATCGACACAACTTTCATATTTGTATGCTAAATGTGTAGCTGGAGCCAGCAACTGGGTAGCTTAGCTTAGCATAAAGACTGGAAATGGTCAAACAGCAAGACTGACTTTGTCTGATTTCAATAAAATCTGCCTTCCAGCAACTCTAAAGCTCATTAATAAACATGTCAGTTAGTTTAATCCTTTATGCTAAGCTAAGATCACCAGCGGCTGGCTCTAGCTTTATATTGACTGGATCAACATAAAGTGGTATTGATCTTTTCACCTAACTTGCGGCAAGAAAACATATTTGTGTATTTCCTGAAATGTCCCTCTTGAAGGGGTGCTCAGCCAGTGTTCAAAAATGTGTGTTTTAAAAGACATGGGTGTTTATTAGATAGAGAGGCTAGAAGGAAAGACATTCATTTGCATTGTGGGAAGTTTAGGATCCAGTATTTTTGGAGTTTTACCCATACTAGCGAGTAAAAGTCGAACAGCAACCTCCAGGAAAATGAGGTAACACTCAAGTACCAAAAGCTACAGTTCCTCAAATGGCCACTTGAGGCTGGCGAGTCAAAGCCAGTCAATCCCCACAGACTCCATGTTAAAATGCCCAACTTTACAACAGAAATAAACATGTTTACAGCCTGTTACAAAAAATGGTTTTTGGTCTCTACAGCTAATTCCCCCCTTCATGACAACAGTACTGGGGGTGAATTTTTACAAAATTCACCTGTTTAAATTTTATTAATGCTTAAAGTTCTGCATAATTGATGGTGTGCAGCTTTGAGTGACAGGTGGGTGAAAGTATGCTTACCACAAACCGGCTCCACGCACGCCCCACCTCTTTGCCTATTTTGAGATTAGCAGGGAGTCAGACACCGACTCTTCAGAAACCTATGGGTCACGTCACGGAGGCTGCGTCCATCTTTACATACAGCCTATGGTAAAAGTCAAGACAACATTTCCATGTATCCCCCAATGTTATAGAAGTTCAGTACTAAACCCCTTTCTAAATGCCCCTTTAATTCATCTGAAATGGATGTTTCCATTTGTGATAAAAAATTAGCATTCATGTAATCAAACTTTGTCCCATTAAAGTTTTTTTGACTACGAAGTTCTCAACATGACACACAGACTGCTGTGCTGTCATCTTACACATAACCGGTATGTTTCTTCTTGCCATTCCTGCTATGGACCAGGGCTACAGCTACAGTGAACTGTCGGACATCGTTCAGCTGGATGGTCCTGCAGACAACTCTGACATCGAGGAGGAAAATGGAGTTCCCCTGGAAGAGAACGACTTTCTGGGTATAATCAACGCAGAGGCCATAAAGGCCCTGCAGGAAGGAGATGGAAGCAGTGACGGCAACAGCATCTCCTCCAGCAGCGACAGTGACGGAGCAGACGAACTCGGTAATGTAGAGGAAGAGGTGAGAGAGAGAGATTCTGATGTTTTTGTTTTGTTTTTTGTTTTTTTACACTGAAGAAGCTCTGCAGTGTCACGCTTTAGAGGCAGACAGCACAGATTTTTTTTTTCCAACAGCATTTCTTTGATTGCACGTTTTAACAGCTTGTTTTCCCACAACACACCTTCTGTTGATAAGGATCCTTTGAATTCAGGTGATGATGTGATTGAGCAGGACATCCCCGATCTTTTTGACACCGACAATGTTATCGTTTGCCAGTACGACAAAGTAAGAACATTTCAGCTCTAAACTCGCCATTATTTACCTCTCAATAAAGCCCAGTGCTGAATGCTCCTGAATACAGACTGTTAATATTGTAAAATGTTCTTTATTGCAGATTCACCGCAGTAAGAACCGCTGGAAGTTTCATTTGAAAGACGGAGTGATGTGTTACGCAGGCAGGGACTACGTGTTCTCTAAAGCTGTTGGGGAAGCTGAGTGGTAATGAGCTTTAGCTCTCCTGAAAAGATCAGATAATCATGTTGAAACAGGGGAAACAATGATTTAAAAGGGAAAAACAATTAGTGAATTTAGACCATTTGGTGGTGTAATTTGGCTCACAGGGCAGGAGGTTAAAACACCACCGAGCAAAATCACTGATACTTTAGTTGTTTTTTTTGTTTTTTTTTTGTAATGCAATTATCAGAGCAATCCTGCAAGTCATTTACGATCTTACAACTGATTACTTACAGTGTTGCTTGTGAATCCAATTTACTGCGACAAACAGCATGAATTTATGTTGTATAATGTTTTGTTAAATGGATTTCTTCATTAGAAGAGCAAAACATTATTTGACCTGTTTCTTTGAAGGTGTTTACTGCTGTTTGATTTTCTAGCATTGTAACGTTTTCCCTTTTAATCATGTATCAAATACACTGAATTGTACTGTTGTGCTGCAGTGGGCTCTTTTCTTTTAGTGCAACCCCGTACAAAGCAAGTGTTGCCTCATTGTTACAGTAGTTTTTATACTTCAAACCAAAAAGATCCCAGTGGCTTATAAATGCCAGCATGCACACTAAAACAGATTTTACATTTTTGACTGTGGTTTTGATACTAAAGGTGTTACAGCTTGAAAAAAGAAAATGTGGAGGGTCGTGTGACAGCTCCAGCAAATCCTTGGAAAATATTTTTACTCTTGATATGTCAGGTTCATATATATATAGACCAGTAGAAGTGGAGGTTTGCCATGTGTCTCTTTATATATTATGGGATCTAAGACTCAACAGCTGTTTCTAAATAGGGGAAAATGGAAAAAAGATGTTTGGCACAAGTAGTTGAACACACTTTTATTTTTAATTAAACATCTTATTGCGAAAATCCAGGACATTTTAAAACAGCAGTAATATGTCTCATTAAGTTTATGTGGGTGCCCCGGCCTGTCTGCAGTCTTTAAGTCTCCTGAGTACAACAATCCAATAGATGGCACTAAAACTCAAACAACAAACACATTTACTTCATTATATTCAAACTTAAAATTCATTATATTCAAACTTAAAATTTCAACCTCTATAAGGTCAGAATAATAAATATTTTCCTCTTTTTGATCTTTAATAGAACTAAATGTCACTGCTAGAAATGACATCTTACTCACCTGCTGTTTCATATAGCTTGATCTTAATAAATGACCATCAATGATAAGCTTTAGGATAACTTTGCAAATAAAGTGGCCTGTTTCATTTGTTCCACATTCCTGCTCCATGAAACTGCTTCTTTGTACCACATTACCTGTGGAGAAACGGAGGGTGCAGCACCTGTTGTCTTCAATTTTAGGTCTCTTGGTCCTGACTGATGAAATTCTCCTTTTGTAATATAACCTGGACCACGTACAAGACTTGACAATCTCATCACCCTGACCTAAATTTTTGAAGATATGCCACATTTTTTGCAAGACAGCAGATGCTGCCAATATGTTCCTAGTAACATTCTATACATTGATGGTCAAGTAGTTCCCTTGTTTAGAAAGCAACCTTTCCTCTTAATGTGATGGGTATAGAAGCTAAGCGAGTGAGGTTTTCTGGCGGACATTTTTTGCGTACAGGTGAGGTGTGAAGCCAGAATCTGTGACCTGTAGAAGTCGGTGCTGGCGTGGCAGCAGCTGCAGCGACTCAGCAGCGCACACACGTCCTTCCTGAAAGCCCTGGTGAAGATGGTGTACAAGAAAGGGTTGCAGAGGGAGTTGATGGGATAGAAAAGGATGAGTAGGATCTTTGAGTGAGACACAGTTATGAGGGGCATACACAGGGCTGCAGAGATGGCGAAGAAGGAAATTGGCGCCATGCATATAAAGTCAGTGAAAATGAGCACAGCCATGCGTTTGGCAAGCTTGGTGTCTCCATGACGAGTGGAGTGCTCTGGGTTGTGAACACTCAGATAAATGCATATGTAACAGTAACAGACCACAATGAAAGCGACAACATTGAGAATGAGCACAGCCACCACGTAAACCTGGGAGCCAAGTGTGTTGATGTCCATGGGCAGGCAGATGCTCACTTTGCTGTAACTGCTGACCCCCACAAGAGGGAGCAGGGCAACCAGCAGAGAGAAGCCCCAGCCTGCCCCCATGATGGCTGCCACATGGTGCATCCGCAGTCTCTTGTTGACATGCATGGCATTGGTGATGGTGTGCCAGCGTTCAAGGCTAATCACAGTCAGTGTGTATACTGATAGCTCACTGGCAAACACTGTCAAAAACCCTGCTATGCCACACCCGGGCCCAGTCTGCCAGTCCGTGGCGTGGTTGTAGTACTCGTGACGGGAGTAGTGGTCCATGAAGGCAATGAGCATCAGGTAGAGCCCCATGCACAGGTCAGCAAAAGCCAGGTTACACATGAGAAATCTGGAGATGGTTAGCTTATGGTGGCTTACTAGCAGGATAACCAGAACAGACAGGTTACCAGTTACAGCGAAAGCTGTAATTATCCAGGTGAGACAGCGCAGGAAGGGAAAGCCCAGCAGGTCCTCACACGGGTTAAAAGCATCTGGCTTTGGGGTGCACTTGACGAAGGGGCTTTTAAGACAATCAAATTCCAGGTCTGGGTACTGAAAGTTGATGTCATCAATAAGATTCAGGCCGTCTGCACTGGGCTCTCTAAATGCAGAAGAATACAGATGGTTGAGATTACCATAAACATTGCAGAGCAATTGATCAAGAAAAACTATCTGCTTAAGGGACAGTATGGAAATTACTGAGGTGAGGGGATGCAGAACTTACATATTTTGAGGAGAGCAGGGAAAGGCCCTTTAACTTGTTCTCATCCCAGAGTACCATTGTATTTAAAAAAATAAAAATATTTTCATCAATGGATTATGTTAATCCTGTCTGCTTATTAGAGTTCATTTTTCTCATTAACAGGTTTGAGAAACAGAATAGAGGTGGATGTTTATTAGTGGTTAAAGCTAATTTAAAATAAAATTAAATGTGTCATAAAGTGACAGCTCTTCCTTCAAAAATACATATAATATTTAGTAAACGGGGCATTTTGTTACTTTGTCCATGATTTTGTTAATTGCTAATTTCACTCCTTTTTTTCAATTTGGGTGTGAGTTATGGTACACCTCAAATTCTTCGTACACTTTTAGTTATTTATGCCAAAATGAATTGCATCAATTCAATAGGCTTGGGGAGTGTGTTACATTTCTTTCTAAGGGGAAGGTCCAGAGGAAATGTTTATAATGTTAATAAGGTCTTAATTTTTTTAAAAAGTGACTTACATTTCTGTTTCGCTGAGATCACAAAACTTTGTGAAGTTCTTTAAGGCACTTTCCCTTTAAATAAATAAAAGAAAGGAAAGGAAAAGGTTAGACCGCACAAAATGTCAATAAACTCAACTGCTAATTGCCAAACTCCTGATGATCTGTATTCATTAGACAGAGCTTTTGTTCTTTATGCAGATGTGAATGGATTTGTTACATCTCTGGGAGCGGTCGTCGGCTACCTTTGTTTTCGACGCCACGTGTGGAAGGCACAGCAGTGGCTGGGGTACGTGAGCTCGGCCTCCACCAGTTCAGCCAGGCTTTCCAGAGGAGGGAGGCTCTTCAGAGCAAAGGCAGAGCTGGCTTTCAGGAACCGCACCTGCCTCAACCCTTTAGGTGGGAGGGAACTCAGAGCTGTGGAGGAAACATCCCTGAATCACACACGCAGAGAACGTAGACATACATTTCAGTGGAGATTAGTGAAGTAGCTACCAATAAAATAGTGTTTTCATGAGGCATTGGACTACAACAAGCCACTAGAACAGCTCTGGTCTATCTCAACTTGAATTTCATGTGTAATTTAAACTCTGTTGGAGGCATACATAGCCAGGTTTTCCCATGACAGGACCCATCATTTGGTGTTTTGTTGATGGTGCTAAGAAATGCTGTTTCAGGCAAATGCTGCTGAACCTCCCGCAGGTGTTAATTGAGTTCTAGTGACTGCGGCAGCCAAGCTCTAATTTACAGTGTTTTCATATTCATCAAACCAGTGAGCAGATCATGCTGTTTTTCTAAAGAGATGCACATTGACAACAAAAATGCTTCATCACAGAATGGAGATCGAAATTACAATGACATTCACGACTGAATTCATTTCATCCAAAGCGAAAATAATATTTAGGAGCTACTCTGCTCCCTCATTTGATTGGATACTTGTAACCTGACATTACACAGAGGTAACACATTGGACCCCACACAAGCAAAAGGATGACCTTTGGCATTTCTTGCATGTCAGTGAATACCACAGACACTAATTCATAACCAAGATAAGCGGAAATTTCACATCTACAAAATGGGGTTGCTCGCACTCAGAGACCTTGTGAGCTGTATGCTCCTCGGACTTGGCTGTTTGCTCGCTATAATCAGCATTCAGCAGTCCTGGCTGCCTTGTTGGTTGTTTACACAGACTGACTGTCACTGCCCTAGTGTTTATACAATAAAATGATAAACATTGTTATGAATATTAATCTTGCTTCACTGACCCAGTTCAAATGATCGCCACAATGCTGTTGATTTAAACAACAATAGATAGAGAATGTATGAATGTCCTCGGTCATATTTGACTTTCATACAATCTGAAATTTACATGTTAAATATTAACTGTAATTTCCTGTCATGATCTCTACTCTACATTATTATTATAATATTATAATTATTATTATTATTATTTTAAGAGGCAAAAAAAAAAAAACTTTGACATGACGTGGTACTTTAAGTAAGGAACTGCAGTTGTCATATCATCACCTTTTAAGATGACATAGCTAACATGTTAGCAAGCAGTTCGCTTTACATGCATTATAACATCTACGTAGCGACGCTAGCATTCATTTGTAGCCATGTTCCTGGCAACCTGGTGAATGTTAGTCCTTTTATTTCTCTCTTCTTTTAGTTCTGTTTTGTTCTCCCCCAACTTCTGAGAAAATTATCTGTCTCTTCAGCTGCTAAATGCTCCACTCTATTCATTAGCTAGATGCTAACTTTGTCTATCGATGATTAGAGCCTTTTTTTTTTTTTTTTTTGGCTGAAATCAGGTGTCTGCTGTGGCTTAAAACGACACAGTTGAAAACAGTGGGCGTGATGGTTGATAATTCACTGTAAGTTTGTCACTATGAACGACCCCTTTCGCATACAAGTAGCCATGTGATCCACTGTTAATGTGAAAATATTGACTATGGCAGCTTTAAATAAAGGATCTGAACTGGTCTTCCACCAATGATTTTTAAGCTGACTCCTGGAAAACTGTCACAACATTTTCTTTGGTTTTATTGATATTATTAACTTGAATCAGTGTCACTTACAGAGAACTCGGACCTGTGGCTCCTTCAAAAGCATCTTCTTGAATGTAACTGAGATACCTGTTGTCTCTCAAAATTCTACAAAAGACATAAAAAAAAAACACACACACAACTGTAACACAAGTGACCTCCACTCCTAACTGTAGTTTTGCAGCTACCATACAACATGAGAGAAAATTATAAATGACACGTTACTGTTCAACAGTGCCCAAAAGCATTTTTCATCTGCTTTTTGTTTTCTCAATTTGACACTGAAGAAGATGAGCATTATTTTTAGACTGCAGGGTGTCTGCACATATCTCGTCCCCATCAACATTCAGCAGTACAGGGCAGAGCAAGAAAACAACAGGGCATCCAATCTTTGTTTAGTCTTACATAACGTTTGTTTACTGGTACACTCAGTTTTTATGATTAGAAAAAAAAAAAAAAGCCTTAACTGTGAACAACATATTTAACAGCAACATACTGTATTGACCTGTTATGTTGTTGTTAGGTTAGTACTGTATGAGGGAAAAATGTTGATAATCAAAATGCTTACAGTGTGTTGAGCTTGGTTCCATTGAATGCATGAGATTTAATTTCCTTGAAGCCGTTTCTAAAGAGGTTCCTGTGAAGGACACAATGTTATAGATTTTAGTTTGCTGTCAAACGCACCTATCACCAAGGTCAGAACTGAACATTCAATTACATAAGCATATTGAGACACATCAAAAAACATTCTCAATGACTGGTGACAAATTGTTGCTCCCAGCTCCGATAATATTGTAACAAAAAGAATCTGGTTCCTGTACTCACATGTCAACAAACTCCTCTGCGATACCCTGGAAAGAATTGGCAGGAATGAAGTCGATCCTCATGTTGTCTGCCATTTCTCTGCACATGGAAGAGATAACATTCACCACTCACTCAGACGGTTTGGCTAAATTATCAGTTAGACAAAATTATGTATATATGTACAGAATATAAAAAAGAGCGGTTTGATGAACTGTGACCTAGTTGCAGTATTTGCAGCAGGGTTGGTGGCATCGTGACATTGACAGATAAAAGTAAAACTGGGTTCTACTTAAGAGTTAGAACATGAAGAACGTGCAGTTTTGCAACAAGCAGAAAGACACTAATCCGGTTTGGAAAGACACTATTTTTGAAATAGGATTACTTACAGGATAACATTTGGTGCCAAGGAAGAGATAGTTGTGAAGTCTGGGAAGTTTACCATTCCTGTGTTAGTGATGCTCCTGTGAAGACAAGCAGCAGAGACAGATGATCACAGGCATTTAAGGACAAATCTTTAAAGTGTCCACAAAAGAGTCGCCGATTATCTCAGCTGGTAACCTCTTAACATCCACTTTCCCTCCTTTTAGCTCCACGTTTACACTATATCTTTTTCAACCCTGTCTGACAGTGTCATACATACTCTGTATGGGCTTGTTCCAACTCATCATTTCTATTAATTTGATGTTTATCTCTCTAGGGACATGACATGGACCAGTGCCACATACTGCAGCGTTTTTAGCTTTAGCTAGTTCTCACTGTCAGACAGTAGATGTGCCTTTATACAAATACACACAACTCAACAGGAAAACACAACCAGAGTGAAGAAAAAACACACAAACAATAATACAATACCAAGACTAATAGTCTACAGTCACACCAGCAGCTCTGTGAGGCTAAAGCCTTGAGCATTACTGCTAATGTCACCATGCTAACAGGAAGATGTTTGGCAGGTATAATGTTCACCATCTCAGTTTAGCATGTTAGAGTGGGACCACACTCATAAACATTCAAATTGATTAGGCTTCTAAAATTTGCAAGTAAATTTGTAATACGTACTGATGCCTTTTAAAAAAACAAACAAATTTGGGATGGCCACTAAATTTAATATAAAGTCACATTTGCACGATGCTCAGAGAATGAGACTGTAATGATTGACCCACCGGTTCATCAGTGGGGTTTAAATAGGGGAATAATAACAAATAATATAAAACAGAACGACTTACAAATATTCCAGTCTGGGCAGGTCAGTGAAGGCCCCTTTTTCAATAGCCCTCAGACTGTTGATATTCTGCACAGAACTGCAGGAACAGAAATGAGCAAAAATATCGGTAATTACAACAATTGTTGTCAGTCACCTTCAACAAACAAACACAGTAAAACCCATGAATTCATCAGCCGCTCTGGAAGTCAAGGATTAAACACGCTGCTTTGTAATTGAGAGACTAATCCTGTGGAACTTAAATGAAATGCAGAACACATAGCAGCTGTTCAAATGAATAATTGCTTTCATCACCTTTGAATATGATGTGTGATGGGAAGGTAAGTGTCGCTTACATTTGCGCCAGGCTGTGGAGGGAGAGGAAGGCATGTCTCTGTATCTGTGTGATGCAGTCGCTCTGGGAAATCTCACTGTGACACAAAGAAATGGCTCCACATCAGTCAACAGATTAACAAGAGACTGTAAACAAATTACTCCTGAAACGTCTCAGATTCAGCCAGCAAATAAGCAATTTTAGTCAAACAAATATTGAGAGTGACACAAGTGCTTATTATAGATTTATTTCCACACTCACTTACTTTCTTTGAGAAATAGGGCAGAGTTGATTGATACAGGGATACAAACCACAAGGGAAATATTAAAATACCACCGCCAACAATTCATACTTCTAGGGCGCAACACACGCACACACACACAAACACACAAACACAAACACACACACGCACGTCTTCACCTCATGTTTGGAAAAATTCCAAACTTACATCTTGGATGCATCTGGGCCAAGAAGACTAAGTGAAGACGTTTAAAAAGGAGTACTGAACAAAGACATTTTCTGAGACAAACAAAGTCAACAAGACTTCTTGATTTGTCCTTGAACAGTTTGTTTTCTGATGGCTGACTCTCCTCTCCATCTTCTTTTTTGTAATCATCGTTTCAGACTCCCACTCTGCTGTAATTAGCCGACACTTTTCTTAGGGTTAATGTCGTTCTGCTTCCATTTCACACTAAGAAACAATTAAATGACTCCATCTGCACTGCTTGCATTTTCTTTTCTTTTTTTTCATTTTATCCCCTCCTCTGATTGCATTGCGTATAGTGTCATAATTACCACTTACAGCTCATGGAAAGCTTTTTCACATGATCATCTAGATGAAGCGGCGCTGTGATTTCCAGCTTGCGTCATCAATGACAAACCACACGCAGCTCCTTGTGTCATTCCACCTTGACACAGGTTTTACTGGTTAACTTGCTCTAGGCTAAAAAAGATGAAAAAAAAATCTATAACTTCATTTAAACTTTTTGATGGAGACATAATTTGAACAGAACAAACCTGTGTAAATACTGTGACTGTGAGTATCTGAGACTGATAAGACTTGTCCCTGAGGAGCAGAACAGAGTCAAATGCACTCAGCTCAAATTGAAAATGGTTTCACCACAGGGTAACAAACATTTCATATGCGCTCATCAAACTCTTAGTGGTATATTAATTAAATGGTGGATAATGTCATGGCTTTAGGACTGAGTATTTAGTAGCTGTAAACATGATAAAGATGAGAAGTAATTATTCAGAAATTCAGATGAAAAGAGGTTATGTTTTCAGTAAGACATCTCATTCTGTTGTAATTGGATTTAGGTGAAATTTATTGACCTGATCGCCATTTGAACCAAGGAACAACTGATTACATTTAGGCAATGATATTTCTGGTCTGGTAATCCTGTCCTCAGACAATTTGTAGTTTTTACCGCTGCATTGTGTATGCACTTGTGCTGTCGAACAGTCCAACTACTGAGACTTGCAAGCCAGCTGGTTATGAAACGACTGCGCTTTGAAATCTGTCTTGCTTTGACGTACGTGGCCTTCACTGTTTCACAGCAGTTTTATTTCTACAGCTTTCTTCTTTTCAATAGATCATGTTGAACAAAGAATATCCATGAATTCACTTTTTTTGTTGATTCTTAATGAAATAACTGTCATACATAACAGCCACATCTATATTTAGAAACGTTTTTTTTTTGATTGCTGAATGAATGAAACCTAATAGCTGATAATACAGAATAAAGTAAGAAAAAAATGGCAGTCATGCGTCATCCTAAACATAGCACATGTTGGGAACATGATGACATAAGCATGTGGGTGAAACTTCTTTCTACGGAGATAACATGGCCTTTTTCAGTAACCCCAGTTAAAAGTGCTGTTATGTCAGCAAATAATGAAGAGTCAAGAACAAATGTCAAGATACAAGCATCTCATGAATACCTGATGTAACAGTGGAGTCTTTAGTAGTAATTCATTGGGTCATGACAAATACATAAACAGTATATATAATTTTTTTTTCATAAATATGGGACATCATTTTTTCTAAACATTTTGTACTGACTGCACTTTTATTTCTGAGTCTGATTTCTGAAAATGACATATTTCTCATTTTCACAGCTTGAGAGATATGTGTCTAATAATTTAACATAAGAAACTACAACATTTACATCCTTTTAAAGGACATAAAGTCTTCCAGCATTCTATAACACTTCAGTATACACATACAGCATATCATACACTACTAAACAATGTTTTGTTTAATCTTGTAAAATATGACCCTCATTATGTTGTACAATCTCCAGGCTTCTGTGGTGAGGTGTGAGAGGCAGGCGGGTGTGTGTACGTGTGGCAAACAAACACTACTGCTCGATTTCTTACTGCTGCTGTAATATGCTCCCACATGTTTGGATAAATTACTTGATTGAACACTTTCAATACTGTTCTGTTGTTTCATCCAAAATGGATATTGTGGATACTCTGCACACACACTCTGCACGCTACAGGGAAAGTGTTAATAACTGTATTTGGAAGTTAATTTGCAACAGACTCAAAAAACCTTTTTTTCCCCTATTATCCAATACATCACATTTCCTTACAGTGGTGACATTTGCAGTAAGTTCACCCAAAGCACATGATAATATTACTGATAATATTGCTGTAAATGTGTATGTATATTTATTTAGAGTTGCTCAAATGTTTCATGTCCTAATTCTGTCACATTTCAAGGCAGGCATATAACATACATTTAACTGCATTATGAAGGTAAAATGCATAATTAGTCTGATTTTTTAAAACATATTTTGAATAGTCAGCATTCGCCTTTGCTTGTGTGTTTCATCAAGGTTTCATGAAGTGTCTATCAACAGTGTGCGTCCTTAGCCCCAGCTTTGATGCAACATTAATTCATCCACTGTAAATTTGACTTACATTATTGTGATGTTGATCAGCTCCTTGAAGGCATGAGTGGGGACTTCTTTCAAGGGAAGATGAGTGAGCCTTCTGTAACAGCCAGAATTTAACTTGTTGATTCCACATTAACACACAGGGTAAAAAAAAAGATACAGTCTCTTCAGCTTATCCATCAAAATTACATTTATGATAAGTCACATAATAAAAATTACTAAAAGTAACTTAGTGAGAAGTCAGATATAATAAGTCCCAGAAGAAGAAAAAAAGTTCATGAAGTAGCAGAAGGGCGCTGATGGGTTCAGTAGTGAATAAAGTGTCACAGATCATTCACAGGAGGATTACAGACGAGAGCTAGAAAGCTGTTTCACTTACAGTCGAGACACTGATGTTGTCCCTGCCCGAGAGGCCAGCTGAGTGTCTCTGCTGCACTGAAAAGTGTCGGCGCTGCAGCGGCAGATGGCCGGACAGGTATAAGCCCAGCAGGAGCGCACATTCAGAACACCGGACAGCGCGACCAGGAGCCAGACCGCCTGGGGAGCCATGTGTGACACCGGGCCACTCACTACGGAATTAAAATAAGTATATAAAGAAAAAAAAAAACTCGGAGTCTCCTCAAAGTTGAAGATAAAAAAAAAAAAACTACTCTGGGAAACACATGCTAAGCCAAAGGCAAAAGGCTAAATAATGTCATGGGCTTTTTTTTTTCCTCCCACCTGCGCAGTGCTGCCTTCACGTGCTGCCGTAATTGCGACTCTGCTCTCTGTTCGGGAGATCTAACACAGTGAAACACATGCGGAATTGCCTTTGACAGCTGAGCCCCAGAGGTGTGACGTTTAGTGGGTGGAGATCATGAAAGCTCTGGTGTTAAAAGTGATGTGGTGAAGTCACGCTGTCACTCACTTTTGTGTGTAATAAATCACTTTTCAAGGGTGGAGACTAACTTTTTTTTTTTGCATTCACAATTATGGTGGTGTTATTTTGTGTTTGATAGCTTTGAGGGTTAAATCTTGTAGTAGGCTACTTATTAGCTCCATCATTAAAACATAAAAATAACATTAATTCCCCTGTTTTAATTGTTAAAGGACCATAACAATGGGTTTGCTCCTTTTTTTTCTGACCATTTACCATTGCATGCTGTACATTTTTACATTTAAGGATGTGCTCTTCCTACTATTTAAAGGTTTTGTATATGAGATTTTAAACAATAATGTAGCAGAAAATAACTATCTTGTATGTTATATAGTGGAGTAATGGTGTCCTGAGCAGAGGTCACACAGCTCTGTATGCGTTGTAATCTGAGTTTCTCTGTTTTATATTTTGGTAGGCGGTCTGGCGGATCGTGCACATCAATGCATGTACATGTGCGCGTGAGTGTATGTGAGCATGGGACCGCCCACAGGTGAGATGGCACAGTGCAGTGTTTCAGGTGAAAGCGACCTTCAAGAATTTCCTCCACTGCATCTGAAAAGGCCTCTGCCAAAGACGGAGATGAGACGGATACAGGTGGACTGGTCATGGCGGACTATCGTGAGGCCAGTCCCAAAGGATAAGTCCAAGGCTGAATTTCTTTCCCCGTCCGACCGTGGAGCCAAAAACTGGTCTGGCTTTAGCGAGATGGAGAGCCCTATACGAGCCCTATACATTGGTTGTGGCTAGTTTTTTTTTTGTTGGCTCTGTGTACAGGGTAACTTTATTCAGTTGTGCTTCTTTTTGTGCTCTTAGTGGCCACTTTCACTGTGGCCACTAAGAGAAAGTGGCCACTAAGAGCACAACTTTTTCACATTTTGTTTTGTTGCCGCCTTACCCTAAAACTTAATTTTTCCCTCCATCAATCTACACTCAATACACCATAATGACGACGTGAAAACAGAATTTTAGGAATTTTTGCAAATTTATCAAAAAGGAAAAACTAAAATATCACCTTGACATAAATATTCAGACCCTTTGCTGTGACACTTGAAATGTAGTTCAAGTGCCTCTAATTTCTCTTGATCATCTTTTAGATGTTTCTACATCTTGATCAGAGTCCACCTGTGGTCAATTCAGCTAACTGGACATGATTTGGAAAGACAAACACTTGTTTATATAAGGTCTCACAAGTGACAATGCACATCAGAGCAAAAAACCAAGAGGTCAAAGAAACTGCCTGCAGAGCTCAGAGACAGGATTGTGTCGAGGCACAGATGTGGGGAAGGCTACAAAAAAATTCTGCTGCATTGAAGGTTCCCAAGCGCACAGTGACCTCCATAATTCTTAAATGAAAGAAACATGGCACAACCAGGAGAGCGAGTCTGCCTGGCCAAACTGAGAAATTGTGGGAAAAGGGCCTTGGTAAGAGAGGTGTCCAAGGACCTGATGGTCACCCTGGCTGTGCTCCAAAGATCCTGTGTGGAGATGGGAGAAACACTTTCTGAATCCACCATAGTATCATACATGCATCTCAGCAGAACATCCCACTTGATAAATGAGCATGTAAAAATCCCTAAAAGAAAACACCATTGCTATTTAAAAAAAAAAAAGCATGTAAAAGATCTACTGTATGTACCATTTAAAATGACAGAAATCAAAGGTGATGTTAGAGAACACATGACGACACCTCTCTGCTGCTGCAGCTGTGTTTTTACTTGTGGCCTGGCCTACTGTGCGCTGCAGCTAACTATGTTTTTATGTTGACTCATAAAAATATGAATTCACATGGGGAGTAACTCTGAAAAGTGTGACTTTCAAAAATAAAGCTTACTTTGTTGGTAGGAGGCAGTTCGTTAGTGTTAGAAGAGTGGGTTGGTTCCATTAAAATATTCCCAGTCAGTGCAACACTGAGTGTGTGGAAACTAATGGTACAACCAAGTCTGCAATTCTGCAGTAACAGGTGCAAGAGCCCCATTTAACCATAACCATGGATGAAAATGCTTCTGTTTGTTTTTCCCACTGGTTAACACTTTTCACAGGGTGGCTCGTCAAAGTGGGAAAAGGAGAGTGGGAACGAAAAACAGCTCAAAACAGCAACAACACAAATTCAGCACAACCTTTTTGCAGTGAAACCACATGGACTTTTACACCACCTTACATCACATGACACAACACAACAACAAGCCTACGTCCCATTTACAGCAGTTTGTCAAACGTAAAGCTTCGTGTCACCAACATCCTGAGCTGAATCTCCTCTGCTGTCAGTGACCCTGACCCCATTTATACAGCTTTCCTATCCTGCCCTCCACCCTGCCACTGTGACCCATGTCAACAGAGCAGCAACACCTTCTTTTGACTGCTGCTGAGTAACACACACACACACACACACACACACACACACACACACACACACACACACACACACACATGCTCAGTTCCCTGGAGAGGTTACTGCCCAGTGCTGTTTACCAAGACTCTTGAATTCCTTGCCAGCCTCTCTGTCGAGCACAGTGTCAAGTTCCAGTAGGTTGAACCCTGTAGAAGAAAAAACACACTGACAGGGAAAGAGAGACTAATTTATGCAAGCGGACCCTTATGAATCAGCCAATGTCTTCACGCAAACCACCACGCTGTGCATCACGTCGCACCTAGAAGGTCACACGCAGCAGGGGGCAGGGGGAGGCGTTCAAGAAAAAAGCATAAAGACACAATTTCAATATCCGAGTTACAACACATTAAAATTTCATAATTGCTTGACAGAATATTCTAATAGCTGCACTGAGTTGATTGTTAGATTACTGCTGCTTTTTAAGCGTTAGCTGTTTGGATCGCACAGTTTTTAAATAAATTTGTAAAAAGAGTGAAAATGTGCTCAGAGTCACATTTAAAGACAGCAATGATTAATAGTCACATTCTTTATTCAGTATTCAGCAATAGATGAATGCCAAATAAACAACTTGAAGTATTCTGATATTTAATATAAAGAGCTGGTATTTGAGGTCGAGCCTCTAGCTCTGGACAGATTAAGAGACAATGTGCCCCTGGACACACACATGTGAAAGGCTCATTTTGCTTCTCTTTGTGGTCAATTTATCTTTCCTCATTTTTTTTTATTTTTATTTTTTTGTATCTCTTTTTGGTCGTTTTTGAACTCTGTGCGGTCATTATTTTTTTGTTTTTCATCTTTGTGGTCATGCAGCAACTCTTTGTGGTTGTTTTTTTTTTTTTTTCATTTGTCTTTGTGGCTGTTTTGTGTCTCTTTGTAGAAGCCCCCCCTCTGTCATGTGGTACTTCTTTCTCATTCAGTTAAGCTTGAGGCAGGTGAGAACAGCACCTTTGAAAGTGTTGGTTGTCACATTGGTGACAATAAATGAAAAATACATGATGAAAACCACATCACAAGTTTGTCTGGTTCTCAGACACTGTCTCCCTGCTCATTTTGGTGCAGTTTCCTTTCGTTGGCTGAGATTACATTCGCAGACCTAATGAGCTACACATACAGTACAGCTGAAGAGGACTGAGGTCATGTTTACACCGAGCAGGATCAGAGAGTTTTACTCTAAGGCCATGTCCACACTTCTGCAGATGAACTTTAAAACACTTTTTCTCCTCAGTTTTGACCTTGCTATTGTTTTTGTGCTTTTATGTTCACAGCAGAGAAAATTATTTGAAAATGCTGGTGAACGTGTAAACCCTTGACATGTACACAGTAACGACTCGACTCCACATTAGTGGAAGATGGACTAAATCTTTTTTTAGAGCAACAGAGGAGCAGATGAGAACAGGTGTCATTCAGACCTGTGTGAACAAGGCGTAACAGACTTTAGGTGGGATTGTGCCCCACGCTGTCACCTTCGCTTGCTTTGTAACTGTATGTCGTTAGAGGTTCCTTTTTTAGGGACAAGGTTCTTCTTACCTCTGGGTGGAAGGCTGTTGACCTGTCAGCATCCCGCTGGTTATCAGGGCACACAAGGAGAGTGTGAGAAACACAGCACAACCCAAGATGATGTGATACAGTACGACACCACGCAGCGTAAAACAGTGCTGCACAGTCTATCATGAAACAATGGAACGCAACATGAAACACAACTCAACATGGAATTACACAAAAGGAGCACAGACATCAATAAAACACACCGGGGCTGAGTCAGAACAGGCCTGCAGTCATTACTGAAAGTGGTGGAAGCAGCAATTGGTGTCAAATGCTGTTTACTTGTTATTTCCACATATAGTGACATTTTCCAGGGAGCGAGTTCAAGAGCGAGCGCACATCAGTGTGGCATTTGAGGTAATTGGCAACGGGGGCACCTAGTGTGTTCTGAGAGTCCCTTTGTTTTATTCTTCACTGAAGCCGCTGTTCAGCAGTGAACGACTTCCTTCCACCTGTCAAACTTAACAGTCATCTGTAAGTTTTGCTGTTGCTAAATAGCCAGTGTTAGTATTAACAGCTGTTTACTTACCAGTCTTGCCAAGAGCTTCAGCCATTCTTGCATCGTCACGAGACAAAAGGTTTTATAATACGTCCTTTGAGCAGCAATACGTCTTCAGGTCAGACTGGATGCTTTAGTGAGTTAATTGAAAAATGACGAGACGGATCGACTGGGCCGGAGCTAGCTGGTTAGCATGCTAATGTCAGTAGAAGAGAATAAGTGACAGAAATAGAAACAAAACAAAAGTGTTGCTTTCCCCCGCTGGAGACAGAGTCTTGGCGAGTAAAGTAATGAAGTCTGATGCTGAACTCACAATGTTCCCTCTAGACTGGTGAGTAAACAGCTGTTTATGCTAACATTGGCAATAGCAAAACTTACAAATCGTTCTCTAAGCAAACTCCTTTAAGGATTAGTGTAAATTCTGCCAATTTAAATTAAACTTAAACAATTTTTTGTTTATTTGCAATTGATAGTTTGATCTGAGGAGAATTAGCTGTCTCTGCAGAATCCTCATTGTTGATTCTTTGAGAGCCAATTTTTTCTTTTGCTATTATTTCCTTGATAAGCTTCTGGCTGAAATGATTATTTTGTCCAAATTAGTCAGAGGTGAGTGAGTTTTAGAAAGTCATATAAATAAGCTCAAATTTAAACTGTAATTGAACTTGGTGTAACTCTACACTGCAGCTCTCTGCACTTTACCCTATGAGCAACTGGGCCCCAAACGGCTCAGGTTTACTCCATATCATTTGGCTCTACATTCTTAGACATGAATTATTTTAGTTCTTACTGTGCTAATTTTTTGTGAAGTTGTGTTTGATCAAATTGTTTTAATTTTTTCTGTCAAGTAATTAATACAAGGTTGTATTACTCCATCACAGAAGTACTGTAACTCTGCAACCACAGTTCATCATTTTCATCATTAAGTCTCACTTAATATTTTATTTAATAATCAATTGATAATTTAGTGTATAATATGTCTTTCTGACCCAGTCAAAAAAACCCAAAATATTGAATTTACTATCAGAAAACAAGCAAATATTCACATTTGAGAAGCTAGTACTATTTTTCTTAATAAATGATTTAAGATGATTAAGCAAATATCAAAATTATTGTTAATACATTTTTTTGGCCAATTGTCTAATTGATGCATCAACCAGTCTTTTCAGCTCTTGAGTAGAGGCTCAAGAACAAGTTTTTTTCTTGACCATGTCTGTGAGTTCCTTTAAACAAGCTGAAAAAGTGGGCAAATTATTTTACTGCTGGTTGTACTCTACTACAGACTACATATGCACACTCCACTCTTCCTTTTGTCTTCTGTTGGTATTTCTTTATCTTGTTCCTTGAGTAACTCTACACTCTCTTCCTGAGCTTACAATACTTGCTGATAACGTTGACATTTCTGACATCTCCCTCCGTACCTCAGTTTATTTTACTTCACAGTGGACGTTCAAAAGTGTATTTGTGCATTAATTCATAACTTCGACCTATGTGTGATAAATGTAAAAGCAAAAGTGGAAGAACTTGGAGGAACTAGGAGGACCAGAGTGATCGTTTTTGGCTTGAAGACTTAGAAAAATCAAGGCTCCACACTCAAGGGCACTGCGAGAATCTCATATCACGAACAAGGAAGTGACGGCCAAGGAGACTGAGAGAGAGCCAAGAGAGTTCAACATGACAAAGCAGAGATAACGACACACACTCACACACACACACACCCTCAACACACATGTACTGTACACCTCCACAGAGGACTTCTGCTTCCTAATCTACTTATTTAATCCTCTCCGTTCATGAGGGGTTTCTATGAGAGTGCGGTGGATCTGGGATACTCTCACTTCAGCAGGTTATAATCATTTCCATATGCCCTCTAATCACTCTTCCTCACTCCCACTCATAAGGCGTTTTGCAGTATGAGCACCATGAGGCTGGCATGTTAATGAACGTGGGATAAACAAGCAACCGACAAACAGGGGAGTCATTATTATGAATTATTAGGCAGAATTTATGCAGTCTTGTTTTTAATGGCATATGACCTTGAGGCTGTCCGCTCTCTCTCAATTCTCAATTACACACACATACATAATAATGCACGCACGCACGCACGCACGCACGCACACACACACACACACACACACACATGCACGCAATTTGTAGACAGGGCAATGCTCCTGACAGCTTATCAGGGCAGGAATTCACGGGTCCTTGGACACCCGAAATGCATCACGGAGATATCGCATTAAGAGAGTTAACCCTTTCGCATCAAGGCGGGACATCAACCTTGTTCACTGAAATCTGACAGCAAAGAGTTTTTGCGCAACAATAGACTTCTACATCACTGCCTGAGACAAAAAAAAAAAAAAAAAAAAAAAAAAAGCTCTCATTCTCACATACTCATCTTTTCTGCCATGTTTGATCAGGCACTGTGCTGTTTGATGCTCTTACTGTATGTATGGCCCTTGTTAGAAGTGCCCTGTAGTTCTTCAGTTTGATCAACAGGTGTCAGAGAGCACTTCTCTTTCATATGTGGGATTGAGCTCCGCGTTCCAACTGTGAAAAGCCAGCTGGTCTTTGATCACTGATTCATTCTGATCCAGCGCTAAAGAATAATCAGTGTTGTGAAAATGGGACACAGGCCTGGTTACAGCCTCGGTGGAGGCTAGTGAGCTCAAATTATAATGTCCAGAGAGCGACAGATGTACAGGAATCTTTCTTTGTTTTCAGGTCTGTGCGTATAAAGATTTTGGAGCTTTTATGTTATTTTTCACTTTGCCCCACTTCAGAAAATAGAGTTAATGATTTACTTGACTAGTTCTGGGACCCATTCGACAGTCTATTACGCACGTGTTTGAATAAATAGGAGGAAAAAGCCAATATTCATTCATGCTGCCCATTTGATGAACAGATTTCTGCCACAAATGGCAGCCTCTTTTTATGAGATAATTGCTACCAATTAGCAAGTAGTGATAATAACAGTGCTTGTTGAAAATATTTTCAAATGTTCGCCGGATACCTTAAGAGTCATTCACAGAGGTAAAATATGAATTTGGAACTATTCTTGTTTTCCTCAGTGTTCAAACACAAGGCTGAAACACAGAAGTCCTCAATGTTTCATTTTTATCTGAGTGCCAATCAGTCAGTCACACAGTCTGTGTCCAGTCTGCTCTGTGCCGAGTGCTGGTCCAAATGAGACACAAAAAAGATCTTAGGAAAGTTTGCAGTCATTTAAATGTTTTTGTTCCAAATGTCTCAACATTATCTCCAGCACAGTAGCTAAAATATGTTTACTACAGGCAGATCTGCTCACAACTTCTCCCCTTCATGCAATTCCAGCAGATTTTTTGGCTTCTACCAACATCAAAGCATCCCTCTCAGTGCCAGCTGGACTGCAACAGCAGAGCTGGTATTGGCTGCGTGTGTTTGTGTATGTGTGTGTGTGTGTGTGTGTGTGTGTGTGTGTGTGTGTGTGTGTGTGTGTGAGAGAGAGAGAGAGAGGGAGAGAGTGGGAGACTTGGACAGAGGCCCAGCCCTTGGCATATTTGTGTTGATAAACACATCTTAGCACACCTTTTTCTCTGGATTCGGTGACGTTTACCCAGAAGAAGAGGTGTTGTTGTTCACTGAGGACACTTCTCACTGAAGGACAGATATTCTTTTGCATTTTTGCTACTGGGCGGCTCTACGGGCCGATTCAATAGAGTCTCTAAAACACTCCTGGCTACTCATTTTCTACGGGACGTCTGAGAATGGCACTGTCTGTACCTGCTGGGCACAAACTGAGCTCTGTGGGCGAGTCTGGCCCTGGACGTCTAGCACCTTGAATTCATTAGCTGAAAGGAATGCTCTGCTTTTATCTAACCAGTCTACTCTATAGTTTTATCAGTCAGACTTACAAGAAGCAAGATAGAGAACTTTGCATGAGCCAAAAGGCGATGAGAGAGACTTGTGCGGTAACAGTTAAATCTGTTCCACAGTCTTAGCTACAGTGCTGTCTTCATCCACTGTATAAATAATTTGGGTGCTATTCAAACCTGCATGGCCCATGACGCAGGAATCTTCAGTTTCTCATGTCTCTGTGTATAAGACAGAGTCATGTGCAGAGGACAGCTGGTGTCGCCCATCAAAATACAGAAGCAGCTGGGACTCCTGGTGGCGACCAAATATGCTAATTAAAAATTGAAAATCAGAAAGGCTACAATTTTAATGAGACGTGAATCATTATATGACATTTAATAAGCCCAGTGAAAACATTAAGACACCAAATCGCAATTTGGGCAAAGCGCAGTTTCTAGTTGAGTGTAAAGGTTAATTATTGTTTGTTTGGCTGAGGCACCTTAGTAACACTTAAAGGGATTTCTGTGTGGTTAAAACACATGCATCTAATACCGTCCTCCATGCCACCAGACTCCATTTACTAATAAGAATAATGAAGATAAGAGGAACCCCAGGGTTAAGGCACCAACCGTGAACTGCAGCGTGCCCAGTTTGAGTATATCCGAGGACCTTTGTTGCATCTCGTTCGCTCTACCCTCATTTCCTCTAATCTCGCTGTGAACTCGGTAATAAAGTGAAAAAATATAGCTCCGAAAATACACTAAATTGGATCATGAGAACCAATGAATCTGTTCATTACTACACTCCTGAAATGAGCATAAACAGCAACAATAAGTGGAAACACCTATGTGGGTAGATCATGGAAACACTTGAATTGGTTCTCATCATATTAATCAGGTGCTAAAGGGCATCTAACCGATCATTACATTTTTTAAAAGTACAAATCTGCTTTTATTTTGGTACTTACACAAGTAACACATCATACAGACCTGACAGTGGATCTAAATTTGTGGCGGTGTCGTGCCAAAATTTAACTAAAAAAAACTAAAAAAAAACTAACTTAAGCCATTAAATATTGTAACTGAAACGCCCAGGTGACTGTAAGGTGTATTTGTGGCTATAACAAACTGTCCCAGAGAGCGCTCAGTTGCATCATTAAAGCAAGTCAAAAAGTCTGCTATGAAAAAGGTCTCTGATCTCATTACTCAGGTCTCTCCTGCTTCAAGTTTTTTTGCTAAACTAAGCTAATCAAACCATTGACCAGCAAGGAAATATTATATTAACCTTTTCATCTAAATTATGAGAAAGCAAACAGATTTTAAGTGGTCAGTATCACAACACAGACTTTTCTTGATAATGACTCAGGAATTAACATAGCTAAATGGAGAATACTGCAAGACTATTTGCAGTTGCAAACGCAACCCCTGAAAAACCTGACTTTGCATGAAAGAACAACGCTGAAAAGAGGTAACGATGTCGTGACCTGAAGAACGAACAACGCTCTGACTCATACAGATGCGGTCATACCAGCTGTCACAGATTAAAATTGTAATTGGCACAAAGAAGGAGAGGAAGCACCTTCACTTTGAGCAGCCTAATCTTGTTCTGTTTCTTCTCAGTCGCTGTTGAATTTTGGCCTCTGCTGTGCCGAACATGAATTTTACATGGATTGTGCAGATGTACGATGATCTCCCGTTGTTTTGCTGATGTTTCAAGGATCTCAAGTGATGAAAGGCAAAGTCAATGGCTTTAATGATTATTGTGCACACTGTTTGCTGGGAAGGATTTTTAAAGCAGCAGAACCATAAATACCACCAGATAACCACATTGATTCACTTGTCTCAAAGTCATTCTTCTGTCTAAATGTTTATTAGTATTTTAGTCAGTTTCTTTATAGCCTACGCAATGTTATTCATTGAAGACTCAGTTCTTGTCTGGGCTTGTCTGAAGCCTATAATATGAAAACCAGCAAATGTGATCAATTCTTCATCGTACTGCTTTTATTGAAGGGTGCCACATGATGTGTCACCCAAAACCCTGTGAAAACCAGCCTCCATTTACCGTCCCTTCTTCTCACTGTAAAAAAAACAAACAAAAAAAGCAAAAAAAACACTGACAGATTTATTCAATTGTAATCCGCCAATAAAAACGCACACACAAACATACGCGCGTCACCTGAGAGAGACAGTTCAACAACCTGCAGGACTGGCGATGTGGGCGTCTCGTCTGGTTTCTCAGACGCGCTGCAGCAGGATGCTCAAATGGCTGCAGCCGCACAGCTGGGTCTGCCGGTGGTCAGCCATAGTTAAGTGGCTCAGGCAGCAAACAAACAGCTGAAGAACAAACCAACACACACAACGAAGGAGGGGCTGGCAGTCCCCTGCTTTAGATTAACAGTCTGCTGTTGTAACACCATCCATCCAGCAAATCTGCCCTCTCTCCCCTCCCTTAATTAAGTTGAAAAGGGGGGGAGTGAGAAGGTCATTAAGCACTTATTTATTTGGCGAACCACTGGTACCGAATGGCAATTGTATTCTTCTGACTGGGTCACATAATTGGTCTGAACAATGATAAGCTTAGTGTCATGCAGAGTGATGGGCAAGGGCACTTGGGGGTGCTGTAAATTGTGCCATGCCTGTGGTACACAAACTTTGATCATTACGTCCTCAGCAGGGAACGGCGCTGATGAATACCCGTGTTGACCTCAAAACCTCCGAGCGCATTCTGCAAGCTGCTGCTGAAGTTGGCTCACACATAATACTTTATTGCAGGAAATGAAAAGAGGATAGGTGTCCTGTGAGAAGTGGTCGTACCGAATGCGATTACATCACAAACAAGAAAGAGGAGGAGAGGATTCAATTTGGGAAGGAGTGTATCACACGGGCATGGTGGCCCTTGTGCTTGTCAGAGATTGGGAGAGAGGAGCGTTAATCATGGCACACCGCTCGCATCTCCCCGGCTCCAGCTTCGGCTGTTTGAGCATTCCGCGAACTGAAATACAGTCGGTGTCAGAGAAAAGGTCAATGACATTGTTAGGAGGCCCTGTGAGGACGGCGAACAGGTGCTCTTTCCTAGACAGATATAAACTATAAGATGCCGTGCTATTCTACACTCTGCTCAGGAAGTGATCAGCAAGTCCTTAAGGTCAGAACTTTCACACAAACCAGATCAGAAATGATGTAATTTACTGTAATTTGTAGAAGGGCATTTCAGGGGCTTTCCAAATCAGGGGAGTTTAGCTACAATCCTGAAGATAAAAAAAAAAGAAATTAAACCCCTGTTTATGGTCTGCATTTTTCAGTCGTAGCCAGTTGTTGTATTTACATCTAGAAATGATCTCGCTGCATAGTAGATTTTATTGGTTGTGGCGGAGCCCTGTGCTGCATTCATATTGCCTACCTAATCATGAGGGATTCCCAGTAAATGATGCATGCATGTAATCCTTTGCAAGATAATCTCATTAATATCAGCCTCACTGTTTACTGTCATATAGCTTACATTAATGCAAATAGTGCATCCTACTGCTGCTGCTTTACATTAAAAGTGCTCAACTGGCGAAACGTTGCCTGACTTTCATTGTGAGTCACCTACAGCAGACACAGTATGTTCAGCATCTACTCAACAATGTTCTTTTTCTGTATTGTTTTTTTTGTTTTTTTGTTTTTTGACAGTTTGGTCAGTTTTTTTTTATTTTGCAAAGGAGTAATGGAACAAGACAGAGCAGCCACAGTGTGCTGCACACACACCTCCAACTCCTCAGCAAGGTAACCAACTGTACTCTGTCCTGCTGTGCCCTACTCACCATGGTAACTGTTGGTGTCACCTGGGGTCTGAAGTCTTAAGGATTTCAACTTTAAACGAAAGGATCAGAAGACAGTTCTGCATGACGTGTTGATGTGTGGGCCTGCAAACTCTCTGATGGTTGACTTGCAGTAAATGTTGCTGCAGATTCACTTGTATAAGTCTGTTACTGGCTTGGGGTGGCTGTTAGTAGCTAAACAGGTCTGTTCTGTTGTAGCCAACTGGTGCTATCTTTCAGACCTGGAAGGATTTTTGCAGAGATGCTGCAGTCGTCCACTCCAAAACTGCAATCACTCCTCCCAGCAGAGAACCACACCAGTTCAGCCTCCTCTATGCTGCAGACCTTTTACTCCAAGGAGTTTAAATGTTGGCACCAATGAGCGGCCAAGCGAATCCCCGGCACCCAACCTCAGCTGGCTCACAGCGAGCCCTCCAGCCATTGTTCCTGCATTCGAAGATCAGTTCTGAATATTTTGGCCCTTCTGCATATTTGGCTCCCTCAGTTCCAGCAGGACCACTTGCTCTGTAGACTCCGATGTTAACACCATGTCTGGGTGAAGCGAACTGGTCACAATGTTCCCTGGAAACTTGAGCTGCCTCCCTAGGTCGACTTGAAGCTGCCGGTCCCGCGCAGTGGCGGGGGGGTCAGCCCTATGTTCCCACATTTCTAAGAATGTTTTGAAAATTAGGCCCTATTTTCCCACAGTCTTATATGTTCCCATAAGCCCATGTCCACACTAACCCGGGTAATATTTATCCGGTTAGCCCTTCCGTCCACATTAGAACGGTGAATTCCGTAACTGAAAACGATGCTTTACAAAAACGATCGCTGAGGTGGATAAATGTGAAGACGCCGTGGAACGTGGATGCAAAGCGTTCTGAAAGGGTATAAAAGGGGAATATAGGGCTGTGGGAACATAGACACGCTCCCGTGGCGGGAAGCCCTCCCGTTGAGTCAGCCTAATGTTGTGCCATTTCCCCAGCTCTGATGAAAGTGATGGAACGTTTGGGGGCGCGCTGGTGCTTGCTGTTCTGAAGCACTGAGCTGACGGTGTTTGCCAATAACCTTAGAACTTGATCGTGGCGCCAGCGGTATCGCCCTTCCCCCAATAGATTACTGTGTATAATCATTTATTGTGCAACATACAGTAGACATCCGTCTTTAAGGCTCTTTTTTTCTTGGATTGGGTGAAAGAAATTTTGAGCTTTTCAGTGATATCAAAAGCGGATTTAACATCTCCCAATCTAAAATGAACAAATTTTAAATATTAATGAGAAACTGAGTTTTTATTCATGCGCTGTTGGTGTTTGTTTTTAACATTTCCACTGAAAACAGAGCAGTTAGTTTCAGGTGAAAAAAAGAAAAAATCTCTGTGTATCTGTATCAGCAAGAAGTGAAGTGATGTTGAACGCTGGAGCCTAAATCTGTATTTACCTTTGTGTTACTGCTGTGGTGTTTTGTCTCTCAGGTTTTTATAACCTGGCATTGCATCTGTTCCTGCGCTGTTTGAGACTGAGTGTTGAATGAGAGATCACTGTATGAGCGGGTACAATATAAAACTCTCCTCAGCACAACAGACAGCTGTTATGAGATCAATGTGCGGCGTCATCATTATTAAAGATGAGGAACTAACGGCAGTCACTTGCCCATGGAGGAGTGTGGAGAAGTGCTGCAATCAATCCGGATTGGGCCGAGATATGGAGACGAGAGGGATGTCGGCACTCCTGATATTTAAGGGGGTCAAGTGCCATCGATCGCAGACTTTCCACCGAGACACTGACCTGTCATCGATAAGACGGATTAAGCTCTCATTGCCAGCACATGTTTCTCCGCTGCCCATCATATTCTCACCTCCTGTCTGCACCGAGCTCTCTGTGACTCACTTCCCCCATGAGTTTTCTTTGTGGGTCCACTGCTCCAGTGGCATGACCTGCTCACTGAAGGAAGTAAGTGAGAGGAATCTGAGAAGGTTTCAGTGGGTGGATGGAATATATTTACACTTATGTTTATATATATATATATATATATATATATATGTATATATGCGCAGAAAGAAAAGTTATTAGTTTCTTGTTCATTTAGCTCTTGTAAAGTGAAACTTCACTGTCCTTAAATACTGACAATGACCACCCGGTTTTGCAGTTCCCCTCACATCTATGGAGATTTTTAGCATCTTTAAGCTCTTTGTTTTGGTTTTACAGTCTGCGATTTTACTGTTTCGTTTCAGTCTGAAAAAGCCTTTGTTTGCAAGCAAAATTAACAACTAGCTAACTCGGTTAACTTAGATATTCCCCTCAGGAGGTGGTGAAGACCAAAACTGAGCTAAACTGAGGGTGAATGACTTGAATTCCCGAGGTAGACAGAAACACAGCTTTTCTGTTCTGTTGCCACTATTGGACAAACAAATCAGTTATTGTTGTAAATATGGAAAATGCCCAGAAAAATTAGCTTTGTATGGGAATATATTAAAGTTTAGAGCTTATATATTCAGTGTAGTTGTGTTAGCTTGTGGAAATGAGTCTGAACCTTAAAAAAATGCATTGCCCTGCAACTAACTTACAACAACTTACAACTTTTTCGCCCTTTTTCTCATACATTGTGCAATGTCTCTTTTTGCCAATTGTTTTTTGTTAAAGTCTTTTGACAGTTTTTGTGTTTCTAGCTCAATAATATTGCACTATTGCTACTTTATCTGCTTCTGCTGCTGTGTGTAATTACATAACAATCTACTTAAACCAAATGGCTGATTATGTTTCTTTTAGAGACTATCTTGCTGACTTTTGTTCAGGCTCAATGTTTGCAGAGTTTGCCACTCTTGGAAACAAAACATATACAGGTTAAATTGGCTTTTCCACCCGCGATGACTTTATAAAGCTCCACTATTCTGAAATGAACCATGCCGTGGAGAGGTGGTAATTGCTGTAGACAAAACACTGAGCAGTTGGATATGGATATGTGAATCCAGCAACCAGCTGCTCTCCCTCTCATGAAATCCTGGCATATATCCAGACTCACAATAAAACACTGTAGACTCCGGGGCCTTTTCACAGTCCTCTGTGTTTTCTCACTTTCATCTTGCTCAAATATAGACTGTGTATGGACAGATTTTGTATTAAAACACATTAGGTCCTGAGAGAGATGTTTGCTCCAGGTAGAGTTCCTCTGACAGATGTTTGCACATCCAATAATGCCGCTTTAATGTTGAAACCGACCTGTTTCCCTTACATGTAGAGGTGACATGGTGAAATAGAAACAGGCAGAAAAAAGCTTTAGTTTTGATAGCTCATAAATCCCCCCAATTAGTGCAGCAGCGAGTCTGCGGAGGAGCAGGGTTTCTTTTTTTCTTTTCTTTTTTTTAAGGGAAATATATCTCACAGGAAACAGTCTTAGCATTCAGAATTCCAGCATAATTACCAATGTGCTTTGCTCAAGCAGAAACTGTCAATGGATTGCAGATTCTGCATACATAATGTTAGGCTTTTATTTATGTATTTGTGAATGTGTGTTTAGCGCTTGATTGCAGTTTGATGCAGATGTAAGTTGCATAATTGCCTTGTAGAATTTGAAATTGCCTTTGTAAATGATGAAATATATGAAAGTATTACCTGTATTTCAATATTTGCACCTCTTATGATGATAAATTGCCGTTGATTTCTTTTCTGCAGTGCATTAATTAGGGAGCTAGTCAACCACACATGCTATTTTTGCTTCTACCTGCCACCATCAAGCTTTGGTCCATTTATTTTACGCTTTTTTTCTTTCTTTTTTTTTTTTTTTTTTTTTTTTTTTTGATATTTTGTGATGTTCGCATCATGGCCAGCAGATGTCAGAAGTGTTCCTCAAAACCTGAATGTTCCTCAAAGCATTGAGCTCACATTATTGTCATCAAGCTTGTTTCCTTGCACTTCTTACATGTAATGTAAATGTAATACAGTCACAACACAAGGGTTGTTTCTTTTTTTTGTGTGAATGCCACCAGGTGCATAAATAACTAATTTAAATGAGGAGGTTTTCTGTGTGTTTGAGTGTGTGTGTGTGTGTGTGTGTGTGTGAGTGGTAATTTAGTAATTAATGGAGAATGGGTGCAGAACATAGTGGGTGCAGATACATGTAGTGCTCCAGCTGTGCACAGATAAAGAAGCAGATGTGGTAAATGAATTGGTGATGGAGGAACAGTGGCGGTATTGGCTGGAGAGGAACAGAAGATAGAGGGGAGGCAGACTGACAGAGGCAGATAGACAAGCAGGCGGACAGAGGAATAGACTGACAATCAGGAAGGCTGGAGCATACAAATAAACACGAGTACCTGTAGTGTATGGATAATGACATGGTTTTAGAGATGAAAGCAGAAACAATGCAAATAGCCCTCACTCTCAGCAGTTACCATGACGACCAACCACCTGAACTTGGAGGTAAGTCCCAGGAGAGGTCTGCAGGAGGGAGAGGTGGGACAACAGAGTAGTGTGTGTGTGTGTGTGTGTGTGTGTGTGCGTGCGTGTGCGTGTGCGTGTGCGTGTGTCCTGGTTTCACAGTTTGCCAAGTCCTCTATGCATCTCCTCACAACACACGAGTCGTCCCAGTGTTGTGCGATGACGGATCCACTGGGAGGCTCAATCTAACACACAGTGAAACAAGTAAGAAGCTGGAAACCACTAACTGAAATATTCAATATCAACCCTGTTCAGGGTTTTTAATTGCTTGTCTTCCCCCTCCCCCAAAATGTTTATTTATTAAAAACCTCTGCTATCCTGTGCTCTCTCTCTCACCCTCATCAACTGGCCGCCACACCTCGCAATGTGCCACACATGTAATGGATTCTCTTTGATATGGCTGAACTTGAGTTGCCCCAACCCAGAATGCGATCAGGTATCCACTGTGAACCCCAGGCTGCCTGCATTTGAAGGCTGTCGAGTGTCGTGGGTGGTGGCAAATCCAGCAGAATTTCTCCCTTCCAGGGAATTGGTTTACAACTGCTGCTTTTTAAAAATGGAAAACTCACAGCGCAGTTAGAGATGCACCAGGAGAACAGCCCCTATCAGAATTTATACAGAGCCAGAAACGACTTCATTTGGTTTTGTTTGCTGTTTGTGTTGAAGTCTATTCTCAAAATGCTTTTTATTCAAGAGAAACACACAAAGCAAACTTTAGCATTTTCGTGCAAGGGAAAATCTTTGGAAAATACCTTTTAAACTATCAAGGCAGCAAGATAAACTAATTAAGATTAGAAAATAATGATAAATGATTGCCTTTTATTGGAAGATAGAACAAAGCAAACAATAAAAACCAGAAGCAAAGGGGACTTTACAGCCTGTATTTTAGATTTATATCTTTTATACGGTGTTGAGTTCATAGTTTATAAAGTTAATGGCCATGTTAACTAGGTTCTTTCCTCCCTCCCCACTCATTCATGCAGCCACACACTTAAAAACACTAAGACATACAGATACATACAGTATACGCCACAGCTGACACCACAGGTGAGTACTGTACCTCTGTACCTCCTCTCTGTTGAACGTGATCTCATGCAAAATGAGAATTTGTATTTTAGGCATGCCAATTAATTTCCAGGCTGCACCTATCATTTTAATTACTCATTTCAGGGCAGTTATGGTTAGAGCCCCAGCACACTAAAGATAATTTGCCTTTTTGTTAATCTTGAGTGGAGGGGGTGGGGGGGTTTACAGGAGCCATAGTGGTGAGTGCAGGCGATTTTTGTGACAATCAGACCATAATTATGTGTGTGGGGATGCAGCCAAGCGCAACATGGCCCGATGTCATTAACTTTAAGCAGCCCACCTCAGACTGAAAGAAGCTGGCGGAGAGGGGGTGGGGGGTGGGGTGGGATGGGGTGGGGATTTGTCATTATTTCCTATTATTCTGAGAGGAACACAAATCCAAATGAGCACAGATAAAAAAAAAAAAATATATAAAAAAAACGTAACTAAGCTTGATGCCACAGGCTTAGCCAGCTGTTTGACATTCAGCAGTTAAACCTTGCTGTAGTGAAAAGAGTGGGGTCACAGGGATAATATTGCTTGAAGAACAACGTGAAATTTCATTAGGTCTGCTAATGCCTCCCTGACATTAGTGATAAATCCTCGGCTGCTTGCTAATGGGTACTAAGGAAGCGAATATCTACGGCCTGTGGTAACTGTACCATGTCTGATGGCAGGTAGTCGAGGGATTTGGCTTGAATTCAGAGCGGTGTGCAACAGAAACATGTTGCTGCACGCAGTATGTGACCGTGACAGCTCTGCCTTATCAGGAAACAAGATACTGAGGCTCTATTCTTACACACTGCTATGACTATCCTGCATCCTAAACAGTGTAATACACATCTACACATCCAGTTTGAGAAATATATATTTGCCATACAATGACATGGTTCCATTTAACTGTTCTGCTGTTACTGTCTTCCAGGATTCGGTAGCGGTTGTTGTACAGTATATATGACAGACATTTTGGAATTATGGATGAATATTTCATGGCCTGATGGACTGGGATCCAGTCTGAGATGCTGTTGGAAGTGGATACCATTCATACTATTGCACTCATACCAATGCCTTGATACGTCTCCTCCCCTTGAAATGTCAATGTGAAGTGATCTGAGAATCAGTCGATGTTTCCTGAAAAGGAAAAGTAAGAAATCGAAACAGGGAGAGGCAGAGTGATTGTCTTACCAATAAGTGCTGATACATATTTTTAATCTAATACATGTTTCAGACGACAAGGACAGTGGCTGTCATGCGGTAAGGTAGAGGGGAGTGCCTACCGCCGTTCTCACTGTCTGAGGCTCTGGTGGGCTTTTCCTCATGCTGCACTGGTCATCTGTGGATCAGAGGAGTAGTATCCAGCAGTCAGGCAAGGGCTCACCTCCTCCAGCATCCCGCTGAGCTGCAGGGGTGGGGCTGGGTGTCACTGACATGTATCATAACAAGTGTCTGAGGCCTTCTATTACCTTGGGGTTCTGCCTTACTTTGTCATCTCTTTCTCAAGCATATCTTCTCTTTCCACTCTTTACTCCACTTCACAAAGTAGAGCTGCTGAGGAGCGAGGAAACTGCCAGACTGCAGACTTTCAGCTGAATGAAGGAGGGCACACGGAGAGGATTTGGAATTATTGGCTTAATTAGACCTACAGGGAGTCCAGATTGAATGATTTGCCTGAGTGATGATACTAATGCACAGGTGTGAGGAGGCCAATGAAGCATATATGCACCTGAAAACCACAATTTTATATGGACGTCTGCTGTCGAGGTCCACAGAGCTCCAGCCTTCCATGTGAGGAGGGCACAAGAAAATATTGTTTTTTGTAGAAATAAATGGAGCATCAGTTGCTGGATGGGAAAATAAATGGAGCATTTGAATGCTGACCCATGTTGGACATAGGCCATAAGTTAACAGGATTATGAACAAGTATAGAAGAGTCTTTTCTTTTCCTTTCACAAAACAGTAATGCATGTTGTTAGAGGACATAAATTGGGGATTTAAATATATCTTTGGTTGTATTTATATACTATACATTTAACAATATATTTATCATTATTATCATCATAATTATGAATTATTTTATGGGGGGAGGGGCCTTGAGACGAGAGGTGAACCTGGGAGGGCCTTGATAGATAGGGGATGATAAATAGACTTTCCAAACTTTCTGACACGGTCACAATCCTGTTAAGTGTTATTTTCAATGAAGATAACAAGGGAAAATATATGTAAGAGAACAAACACTGTATTATATAAAAATACAAAGGACAATATTTGCATTCAATGCTGCTTTGTGGCTGTACAGTTGTTCATTATCTGTAAGTAGTATTGATGTGCAGTGCAGTAAAATATGAATTAATGCTTGTATGAGAGTGATGCCAAAAAAGCGAAACTGCAACACCGTCTAATATGACTAAAAGAAATTGGACTTCAGATTGTGTTTAGATCAAAAGTATTTGACACTGAAATGATAAGAGATGAGGTGATGGGGCTACAGACGAGGACTTTAGCAAACTGTGAATTTACAGACTCTCTTTTAACTAAAAAAGTCCAAATTTCAGGTGCTTTTGTTGTGCCTCCGTGTCTCTGTTAAAGCTCTTAATGCTGCTCTGAAGCCGACTCTGAAATCTGACCTCATGGTGAGGAGGGAAACAAATAGACTTTTTTCCCCACAGAGATCAATGAAAAATCACATTATTAGTGCAATGAAATGTTACCACTTTTCATTTCAAATATATCAGCCTGTAGTAGACAAATTAACCCATATGTGAAGGAGGTCAGCATGGCGGTGGCAGGAAATAAATGGGTGCAGTAATAATCAAACACATGAGGCGAGCTGGGTGCAAGTTTGACTTTAGATTAGGCTTAGTCTGTGTGATGGTAAATAGTCTGTATCATTATTATTATGACTAGTGACATGTAAAGATTGCACAGGAGTGACAAGTAATAACTTATATTTACCTTTACTTTACTTTTTCTTTATTTAAGTTGAAATTCAGAGGTCACATTGGTATACCTTATCATAGTTTACCAGCTCTGTATCTTTACTTAGAACTAAAAGTAATAATATAACAAACACAAGAAGAATTATTTAGGAAGGAAGAGTCTGACAAATATATGGTCTACTTTCATTTCACATAAGGTAATGTGTTTTTCCTTTTTTTTTATCCACATGCGCAGCAGAAAGATCTACCACAATAGTGTGAGAAATGCGAAGATATTGTTGACCATATCTGAACCCTTAAAAGTAATTAAAGGTTTTATTTGGACTTTTGTAAATCTCCGGTCCAGGACACCTCCACCCAAACTCTGCCGTAACTAGATGCTCTCTGAAAGACGGCAAATAGTTTTTGAAGCTTCTCTGATGGCGATGACAGCTTGGAGCCTGTAGTAAAGAGGCTGGTCTTGCTCTGATTGCAGCACTCCCTTTGAATTGAGCAATAGTGAATCACTTTTAACCATCGCAATGGAAGAGCTGGACACCAAACGCTGCCATTTGAATGCAGGTGATTTTCCAGCTCATTAAGCATATTGACAACAAAAAACGAATGGTAGATTTTAAGGACGCTTTGAATCGCACCCCGCTAAGCGTTTTCATTAAAACTTTTCTGGTATTGGTATGGTATAAACTGATGTATAACAATGAGGAAAATAAAGATAAATAAACACTTCCTGTATCCTGTTATATCCTACTGATGACACAAATATGACAGTGGCTTCTGGCCTTTTTTGCCTGACATATGTTGCCAAATATGTTCTTGTGAATGGATTACAAAGGAATATTATTCACTTACAGTTGCTTGATGTTTAAAGCTTGTTGTTTATCCATTAACCTACTCAGAAAACTATTTCAACCAACTTACTATTGTTTGTTTATTCAGGTTTCTGTAAAATGAACTGAGCAGTTGAATTGTGGAGTACAGTTACCATAGTCAGAATACATGAAACCAGGCCTGTCCCCCTTTTTTATTTCATAGATAAAAACACTGGGCATTTTAATGATATATTTTATGCCTAACTGGAAATGTCCCTGGTTTTCATTTCAGAAATCTGATTACAGCTACTGTTTATCTCACTAAAGCTTTCAACTTCTCTATCTCATGTTAACTCGCTTTCACACTCAGTTGTAACCTATAGTTGTAACACAGGATGGTAATATGTTCTATCTGACAGATGTGAGGCGTCCTGCATACTGTGAGCAGAAATAAGGATTACAATCATACCAGTTTTAATTTCTCTCTTCAACAGGAATATGTGGATGTATATTTTCAAGTTAAGTTGAGTTGAATTCATGATTTGAGATTCAACATATAGGCCTACCTACCCCCCTGAAGTACAAGTGCCCCTGTTTAGGAATCACTGCATTATGATCATTTGTTGAATGAGTAGTTGTTTTGTAATTATGACCATGAATAATATACTTACATATATATATATACATATATATATGTATTCTCTGTACATTAAATATAGGCTAAGATTATTCAAACTGTTCCAATGTAGTTCACAGGACAGCAGCTAATGTTGTATTTTAAAGAGGTGTGTTCCCACATCAGTTGGCAATATATATCATTCCAATGGGAAACTTTCATTTTGCCAACTCTAGTGTCCAATGTTAGCTTTTCCAAATTGTACTACTTCCTGTCTCCTCTGAGATAAAGGTGTTGGGTCAGATCCTAATTTAGACCAATATATTTAGGCCCCTAGCTGCTGGGGGAAACACTGTCACAGTAAGATTGATTTTATTGCGTCAGCCCTGAAGTGTGTATGTGAGAGTGTGTGGGGGGAACAAAGGGTGGTGTAAGGCCTCTGAGCCTCCACCGGGATTTAGAAATGGCTCTTACCATCTGCTGAAAACAGTCAATACATCCCAAAGCATAATGTAGGGGCCTTCCCATATTCTCCTCTGATTGACTCAAAAGGTCACAGCCGGCGTCAAGAATAAGAAGCCAATCAACATGCATCTTTACAGAATGCCAATATCTCATCAACTCTTTTAAATGGTCATCACGCTGACATTAGCTCTCACCTGCCTGGATAACCAGAGAAAAACAAAGCGTTTTAGAAAGAAGACTAACCAAAGACTGGCTCGAGAAGTCAATCGCTTCAAATAGAAAGGCTTCAGAGGCACCTTGTGGCTCCAGAAGCAATGAAACTAAATATAACCACATAAATAAACTATAGGTTGTAAAAGTCAACACCATACCAACCCACTATTCCTGCCCCAAAGGACGTACAGTGCAGTATAGTGAAGGCACAAGTCAAAACACAGAGTTCCGGAATGCGATTTCTGACGCATTATAATTTAATAAATGATGAGAGGTGCGAGGTGCGTACGTTCAGCAGCAGCAGCAGCAGAAGCAGCAGCAGCGGCAGCATCTGTTTCAGACCTGAGATCTCTATTCTCATTGAACGATCTCACATCATAGAAAAGAGGCTAAAACGTGAATTCTGTCTAACTGAGTATTTTTGCTCTTGTGTCATCTCTTGATCAAAGAGCAGCTCATTATTGCAAAGTCTCTTATCTCAGTCTCATAGAGATTCAGAATCCTTTTATGATCCCATATGGCAGATAGCTAAAGCTGTGCCCTGTCTAAAACTTTAATATTATGTGTTATTCACCAGGATGTTCTGATTTCTTTGTTGCCTGTGCCACCGAAACAAAAACAAAAAGTAAACAAAAGGTGCACGCTGCAATCACAATTAATTGAGGCGACATAAAAAAAAAAAATGCACCTCATGAACCATCACCTTTACTCAAGCTTCTGCTGTAAATGAAATGATGACTACTTTGTGAGCAGGGAAGTTGGCCACTTATTCTTCAAATTAAGTGAGATTCAAGAAGAAATAGAGAAAATATGGCTGATGAAATAGATATGACAAATATATTCTGCAATTTACCACATTTAAAGGCTGAAAAAATGAAAGAAAAAACTACTTTAAAAATACTAAACTTTGCTCGTGAGCAATATAAAACTTTGCTCATAGAAACCAATGAGTGCGAAAGCTGTACAGGTGTCTTTTATTGACTACGCGGAGCACTAATGCAGCAGGATCAAAGTCAGAAATCTGGGCTCTATTACATCAGCAACGCACTATACTGTACATACATACCAGGCGCCTGCCAATAGTTCTGAACATTGTCAGACAGTAGATGCCTAAAAGCAACAAAGCAAAATCAATTCCGCATGACAAGGTGCATGGATGATGCCAGAAGTCTGGGGCTCATCCCGTTCAGCCGAGCATGAAGGGTGCAAGTATTAATAAACCACCCGACACAGAGTGAAAAAAAAAAACAGGCGGAGAGAATGCAAGGAATGATTTATAAGAGAGAATAGTTGGTAATGGTTTGGGGGTAAACAATAGTGTCCCTCTGGCCTCGTGTGCATTTCATACTACTGTGATGAAGCTGTCACAAGCACGCACCACTCTGGTAATACAATCCTCTGGGGGACGCTTAGTTTTAATTTGGATGTCAGAAGAAAATGATTGACTTTCAGTGTTTATGTGTGTGTGTGTGTGTGTGTGTGTGTGTGTGTGTGTGTGTGTTGTGCATGTGTGTGTGTGTGTGTGTGTTTGTGTGTGTGCGTGTGTGTGTATGAATGTGAGCTGGTGCATATCAATACTCGTCTCGGTCTGTCTATCTGTCCATATTTTCAGGTGCACGTGAATATTTCATTTGCTCATGTGAAAACATTCAGATTCCAAAATGTCATCCGGTCGAGAATTAAGAAACCGTCGTGCTATTCGATTGACCACAATCCCTTTTATGTTCATTACAGACCCAAGCACATAATGTACACAACTGGCTCCTCCATTTTCTTCCTCTTCTTCCACTTCCTGTTTTATAAAAGGCAATGAGAGTGCATGAAAGACACTTAGAGCATCACCACTAAGTTGTGTTTTGGTCAGATTGGTTTAACTTCCAACCGACCCAACTGCTGTATGTGAAAATACTGATAATTATAATAATTGCAAAATTAACCTTTTTCTTTGTTTGTTTTTTAAAATTCTTTGCCAAAAACATCTAATATTTTTTACAGAGGTAACTTCGTTTTCTGTAATGGTTTTTTAGGAAAAGACATGAAATATTAAGCTATTAAACCAATGATGTTTGTATGTTTTTTCAACATTAGGCTTAATTCTCATAATTTTTTGCCTCTTTCACACACAGATTTCTTTGTAATTATTGTCAAAATTGCTAGGTAAAAACATAGAAATACAGTGAAAGAACTTAGTTTTAGAAACTAGTTCCTTCCTTCTCAGCAAAAAACACACAGCTGGTGCATGGAGTTACTGTATATTCCTCAGACCTAGCATGTTTGTGTACAATTATTTAACTTACGTCCTTAAAATAAAATACATGCATAAAGTGTTGTGTTGTTTCTTGCAGCTGTGGTTGGGATAAGCCCAACGGCTGCAGAATTCTCTTAAGTAGCCTGGTTCATAAGAAAAGAAAATGAACTTTCACTCAACTTTTAGGAATAAACAAATTTACAATGAGAGTTTTTTTTTTTTAACTCAACAGCAATGTTGCAGTCTAAGGAGAATATTTGGTGTATTTCTTTGTCAGGTCATGTGACAAACACATACTAGAAAAAGGGTTAAGATTAGAAAAAGTCATATTCACTGGTGGCTGTAGACCTAGCATGTAAATCCAAAATGGGTTAATGCAGTTAAACTGATACAGAGTAAAGAAAATAATGTATAGACTCAGAGCAGAGCAGCTCTACAGGAGTCCAGCTTTAGTACACAAGCCAGTCCCACAGTGATAAATAGATGTAGCATAAAGTGTATCATCATCAGAAGAGCTTCCTCTCCTCTTGAACAACCATGTGCCATAAACAGCATTTCATTAAAACGGCTCATTTCTGTCTCTCAATGAAAAATCAATGCTCTTTGATACAAGTGTGTACTGTAAACTAAAGTCACCGGCGTGTTTTCACCAGCTATTTAGAGCAGAGTCACGAACGAGAGCAAACAGAGATTTATTTGAAAAAGGATTCATATAATCATGTGCAGACTGCGTCCAGGAAGACAAACACACACACACGAAAAGAGGAGATGGGGGCTTCTTCATGGAGCCTTTAATGTTGTTATTAAAGCTTCCCTGGAAGGCAGAAATATCGACCTGAGCGTGGACTCCTTCACAGACCAGTGCACTTGACTGTCCCGCCCCGCTAGTGCCATCAAATCAATCAACCTTTCTAATTAACTGCATCCAAATGAGGCATCGTCTTCTGTGCCTCTAAAAAGACTCCTTTTCCACATCACCTCTTGCGCACACAAGATGTTCTGCGTGCCCTGAGCTGCTTGCTATTTCTGCCTGCACCTTGCCTCTAACCTCACACTCACATCCTCTCTAGGAGCTCAGGGAACATTTTTCAAAGAGATCCAAACAACAAATTTGACCTAGCATCTTATCTTAACTGGAAATTTGCAGATTTTTGGTGATTTCTGCATCCTTAGGTATATTTAAGCATAATGAGTTTCACTTCACTCTTTTGGTATTTCAGAATATTTTGGAATAGTGACCGATAAACACTTAATAAGGATACAGACGGTCTGTGAGCTGTTGTGGATATATGACAGAGTATCTCTTTGAGGGCTGATAAAACAGGAAGCTCTGCAAGGAACAGCTGCTCAGCAGTACAAATCAGACCCTGCCAGCCAACTCTCGCTCTCTCTTCTTCTCATTCTCTTAAATGCTCCCTCTCCCCTTGCTGCTTCTGACGGAGCCGACGAGTGGAGCTCCTCTTAGCGACCCCCCCACCCCCCACCCCCCCCACCCCCAGGGCACTTGGAGGGGCTCCAGATGTGCTCCTCCAGAGCTGTGGACCGCTGCATCTCTGGCATCTTTCCATCCATCCAGCTCTTGTTCACTTCATTTACAATCAATCCACATTTCAAACTCAATCTGAAAATCAGCTTCTCCTCCGTTCCCCCCCCCTCTCTCTCTCTCGCTCTCGCTCTCTCTCTGGATTGTAGCATTAATTGAAAATGCAAACTGTAATCAGATCAGCTGAATAAAGATGAGTGGCTTAAAGATGGCAGATATGAGTGACAATTCACATAGCTCTGCATGAGTAATGGAGAGGCTGGTTGAAATAATGAGGATGTGGGTTTGATCAGTATATGAGTTGCTAATGGTCTGTTTTGGCAGGCGGTTTGGCTGGTCCCCCCTGCCCTCTTACACTGGTGGCAGTTATCTAGAAATGATTTTACTCTGAAATGCATCTTTAGAAAAAATGATAGCGACTAATTCACATTATTGTATCTGTATAAGCCTTCTTTTGAATGATACTGTCATTAAAAGATTACTGTCACAAATACAGTCTCAACCTCAATAGTCAGTGTTTGGCAACTGAGTCGAAAAACTGCAACAATTACTTAACAACAAAAGTAATTAGTTACATGTTGTTTTTTTACTTTTATTACTTATCCCAATTCTGTTAACGTTGCCTCAGCAGCTCCAAAGTCTCCGCTCCCTCTGGTCCCATATTCTGTATTCAACCCTTGTGGAAAGCGGAAATGAGACATTATAGTTTAAGAAGCAGCAGCCGACGGTTTGGAGTCTTTTTTTCACCACTAACATCTTGCTTCACGTTAGTCACTGTGACTCAGCATGGAACTAAGTCCCAAGTCCTGTTTCCACCCATGGAGGTCAAAACCCCCTGCTCTCTTTTGGAAAAGGTTAACCGCCTCCCCACACAACTAAGCTGAGGATGAAGTGGGAAAACCTAGCACCTAACAGTTATTTTCATTATCAATCAATTGGCTGATTGTTTTCTTCATTTATCAATTAATCATTTGGTTTATGAAGCTGGGTTAAAAAAAACAAAACACATATTGCTAAAGAAATAATGTTAAGACAAAGGTAATGTTATAAGTAAAGTCAAAGATATCTCATAAAATATTAGTTTATGAAAGAGAAAAAAAGAGGGTATTCAGCTGCATGGTTATAAATATCCTTTTTTATTGTGAAGAGTTCATTGTTGTAAAGGAAAGGGGTATTGGAGAAGCAGAGCTTTACTCGTCATTCATTGGTCGAGGCAGGTGGATCACAGGGATGCGCAGGTGGAGAGAAACGGAAATGAGAGTATGTTTTTGTTTGTGCCTTGACTGACTAAGTTGTGACCCGTTATGTGTGTGAAGTTTGTTCAAATAAGTATGTAGTCTGTGTAGTCTCTGTTTACTTCCGTGAGCAACTTGACATATGTCTACCCAAAGTTCGTCTGACAGAGTTGTTTACGTCTGTGCAGTAGCTTCACGTGTTCACGTTAGCTCGCTAGCCTACTATTCTGCTAGCATTCATTAACAAAGTGAACGGACTCTAAGCCACCGTATAGCTAACCCAGCTCATACTATAGGCTCTAGCTCAGTGATTCCAACGTGGGAACCTGGAGCGCAATGGGATACCAAGTCAACTTTTAAAGTTAAGTGAACTCCGGGGGAGAGACCACGCCATCGTTGAATCACCTGGACCTTCACTGGAGGCAGAGACTGGTAAAAGCTGCAGACTGGCCACTGAACTCCTAATTAAGGTACCACACTTTTATTTTATTGCTCTTTTTAATGAAACATCAGGCCTGCAAAAGGGACTTTATTTTGATTTATTTTATTATTTTAAGAGATGCCGGCTTTTGTGTGCGTGTGCTTGGTGAATGTGGGCCCACTGAGTTTGGTGTAAAACTGAATTAGGCAACTGTTAAGTTACTAAAGGGGAAAAGTAAAACTTAAAGATGTATTTCATTTCCTGTTGTTTATTCTTAGATGTTCGAAAGTAAATGTCATCCATTGTTTATACTGTAAAGTGATCCCAGTGTGATGTCTGATTTTCCTTTGGTTAGAATATCAATACAAGACAAAAGGTGATAAGTTTATTGCAGTATGCTCATTGGTTAACAGTTTATTTCATTGTGTAGATACAAGGGTTAAGTAAACAAACTTTATAATTAGTGTGTTTAGAGGTGATTAAATGGACTCAACACACTTTAAAGTGTATATGAAGAAGAAAAAAATCTTAACTCAAGTATTCTATATTGTAAATTTATTTAACTCGATTAGAGAACTTGGGGCCCTTACCTGATTGAAATAGTTACAGGTGACTACATTATAAAATGTGAAAGACGACCAGTATAAAGTGTTAGACTCAAGCTAACAGCTTCAAATGTTGTTTTGTTCGATCAACAGGCAAAATAGAAATATAATCAATTTACAGTGGGATGAAACAACAACAGCAAAGTCTCACATAAGAGAATTTTTGCTTGTAAAATGACTATAATAAAATTGTTGAGTAATTGTCTGTCAATCAACTAATTGATTAATCAGCTCTAAATTGTAATCTCTTGTACGAGTTATTGAAAAAAACACTGTAATGTAGAGCAAGTTAGTAGATTCCTGGACATTAGACATGTTAAGATGATTAGATGAATAATAACTGGACAGAATTCACAGCTAAATATTCCACTTATGAGTTTTTTTACACTGGGGAATACACGCCACTCAAGTGCAGTGATCCCAGTCCTGAGTCCTTGTGATGGTTTGTGACAATAATTTGTTCTCCCACTTTCTCCTTCTTGTTACTATTCAGACTGTGACTGTGCCAAATTATCCTCACCTGCCAAAATTTCAATGGGGATTAATGGAAATAGTGTGGGGTGCCAGCCAAATAGACTCACTGGGCTGGTACCCAAAATGTTTGAGTTCCATTACCCAAGGCAATATTTTTAAAGGCAACCTGCAAATGTTACGGGAGCATGAGAACATGGTTGATAAGAAAGAAAAAACAGAAAACATGGTTAACAGTTAATGTAATTCCACCTGCAGTCACTCTGTGGGTTTAAGAGTAAAAGCTGCATCTCAAAGGAATACTTTAGCACTGTAAGGAATTAGAGTAAGTCTTCTGAGCACAAAACTACACCATCACCTGGGGTTTGATTGTATGATACTATAACTGGCTTAGTGATAATTTAGGAGTTTATTTAATTAATGCTGGAGTCAGGGCAGATGTTGATGAATAAAATTCCTACAGGGAGGACTCGAGTTGCAAGTATAATATCACAGAGTACAGGCATTAATTAAAAACATCAGGTTCCAGGAGTCAGGGATAAAGAATAATCTTCTAATGTATTTTTGGCTGCTTTGTAGCTCATGTGTGTCCATTATTAGCTTCTCAGAGGGTCTACTTTGATTTATATTTTAGATTATCTTTCATATGTTATGCACCTATTATCCTTCATCGACACAGGGCTAATGCTATTATTACCTTTCCTGCCTAAAAACATATTAACTTAGGCCTACTAACTTAACTAAATTATGATACCATGCCTATTTTCATTCTAGATAGACTTTTACTATTTATATTTCTTTTTTTTTTTTTTTTCTTTTTTTTAAACCAAAGAGCCTCCACAGAAGAAAACAGAGTAAATCACAAACACAAAACCTGCAGGACAGAGCTTAGAAAATACTTTTGTCTTTTTTGTGTTTACTGTTATGTTTTGTTGCTTTTGTGTCCCCTGCTTTTAATAGCGTTATTAAAAATTTCTTGATGGTCTAACACATTTCAGATTGGCAGGAGGACAGATAACCCCCCCTCCCCCTTGTAAGCTAGATACAATTTATAAGTGAACATATGCATTATTCATTCTTAAAGCCACATTCTCTGAGTGGATCATTTGGCCTGTGATCATGCCTTGCGGGGGAAGACTGTTTATTTTTTATTGAAATAATCTCTCAGTAGGAGAAAAGTTGCCCATGTGAGAAATCTGATTTTCTGGCAATGCACCAGAGTGCAGAGGAGGAGCACAGAGGAATACAAGTGGAGAGGGGAAGCTGTATGAACAAGATTTTCTTTTGTTATAGACTATCAGACAAGACAAACGGCCCTTATTGCCACGACTGACAGTTAATTGCTAACTCAAAACCACTTTACAATCATTATCCTGACTACCTGATCTTTTGTTGGCACTTGTGCTGTGTGCGATCCTTAACTGCTGCAGGCTGCAGCTCGCGTTAAATGTTTTGCTTAATAAGCTAATTTTACTCACGCCTGTCCAGCCTCCCCTCAGTTTTTCACTACGTGCTTGTTTGTGAGTGTGCGTCCATGTGCATGTGCGCCTTGAGAGTGGGTGTAAACAATGTGCACTACATAGTTGCCATACCTAATGTGCTTGTTAGCCATCTCGGACTCCCTTGAGGCGCGTGTCCCTATCCTAGGACTTACTCATACTGCGGTTTTAACAAGCACTGTCGATGTGAGGCCATTGAGAGCTTGCAAGATTGCAGTCAATGGCAATTTCATGTGCCACACAGAGTGCAAATGAGCTCTGCAAATATCACAGTAGCCCTCAATCTATGTCAGTGACAGCAGGGAGGCTCAGGCGCAATGGCCACAGGCTGCAGGTAGCAGATATAATTGTATTAAGAGCAGCCGGTTCAACAATCCAAGGAATATTAAACAACCTTTACCCATACCCTCTTTGTGGATCACTGACATGGCGTTTCTTTATAAGAAAATATTATGAAACAAAAAGCTCTTTCAGTGTTAAAGTAACGCTCTTCAATACATATATGAGCTACTTAAGGGGTCAAGATAAAGGATTGGTTAAAAAGTTTGACGTGGCCTTTAAAGGAATAACTTGACATTTTGGGAAATACACTTTTCCCAGATATGAAGCTGTTGCCAGTTAGCTTAGCACAAAGACTAAAAACAGGGGGAAACAGCTAGCCTGACCAAAGATAAACCACCTACCAGCACCTCTAAAGCTAACTCGTCACTTGATCTCATGCAGCACATAACTCCCCTTAAAACATGTTTACTGTTTATGTACAAATGAAATAAACAGGACATAACATGTTAATTACTGAGCTTTATGATGTGTTTGCTAAATGGACTCTGTTACCTTTGAACAGAGACAGGCTAGCTGTTTCACCCTGTTTCCAGTCTTTATGCTAAGCTAAGCTAACCGGCTGCTAGCGGTAGCTTCATACTTATTGCACAGATATGAGAGTGGTATCAATCTTCTGAACTGACTGAAGAAAGTGAGCAAGAATATTTTCCAACATATCACACTATTTTTTCTCAAGGTGTAAATGAGAGAGTAAGTTTTTCGACATATCAACATGAAATAATGACAACATTTGCTTCAGTTTACTGTTGCATGTGCATCTAAATCTGTCTCTGCACACATCCCCTTTGAGAGCTTTGGGGATGTCTGTTTCTCAAATCTTTGCTTCCTGAACAAAACCTGTAAAAAAATAAATAAATAAATAAAAAATAAATAAATAAAAAACCCAAAACAAATATAAGGTCAATACCAGGTGAAAATCTATAAGAAATAAATGTTTTATATATTTGGAAGTACAGTAACCAGTTAAACTAAATAAATGCAGGAACATTGTGCCAACTTTAAACAGAAGACTGACCTCAAGTTTAGGGAAAACTATTGTTCAGATAAAAATAAAATCCGGGAACAGCAGTCTTAAAAAATAAATAAAAAAATAAATAAAATGAGAGGTTCAAAGACTAAATGTTGCTGAATGATGTTAGTCTTCCTCCTCATGCCATTTACTTACGTCCATTAGCAGCCAGAAGGCTCTCAAAGTGTCATGATTGCTCCTCTGTTATTCCTGAGTGTCCAGAAATAACTTGTACCCTGTATGCTGCTGAATTATGAAGCGGGACATGGTTTGGGCTGGGAGCACTCCCAAACGAAAACATGTTCTTCTGCCTCAAATATGACAATGAAATGAGAGGAGTGAACGTGCGAGGGGCACAAAATCTATCAAGAATCAAGGAGAATAAAGGAAGAGGGCATGTGAAAGCAGAGACCTCTGAGAGAGGGGGGTTGGGGGTGGGGTGGGGGGGTACAAGAAGAAACCCACTTCATGAATTAACAAGCCCGTGGTAATGGAGTCTAAGGTCTCATTGCTATTTGTGATGGAGGCAGCCATGCATTCACTCTCTACTTATTAGGAGGGAATGGGGAGACATACTTCTTTTGATTAATACTCCCGCCTTTGTGGGGTAGGTGGGGAGTAGAGGAGACAAGCAGGGGAAAAAAAAGAAGAGGAAGAGGGAAGATAAGATTACCATGAGAAGAACAAAACATTAGAAATCTATACCTGGAAACTGAGTCAGTGCAGCAGGACAATCGCAGAGATTTTGCAGCTTGCCAGATTAGCAACACAAGCGGCACGGCAAAGCTAAACAATGGCCATGACTCATAATGCTCTTTGACTAAATATAACGGAGTGAAAAGCCAGGGTACACTAGATTTCTGGAGAAGCACTGATCTACAGTAGTATCCTTTCAGAAAGCACTGCGTAAAGATCTAAATAGGAGACCATATAAAGCTGCAATGTGGGCTGGATAAACAATGTAGTAATTTTTAAAAGTAGTATAACTCATGTTGAATAAACCTCACTTGAAGTCAGTGTAAAAGCTTCTTTTATAGCTCACCAGACCAGTAACCAAAATATCTGTATGACAGTTGTGGAGGGATCACTTGCATGTTACCGTGAAAAAATCCTGACGGGCTTTTATATTAGTAATAGCTACAGCTACACTGAATTTTTCTATTTCTGGGCCATTACAACCTCCAACATGAACGTATTGTCGAAGAGATGAACTGCTTTCGTCTCATCTGTGTCTGCCTGCATTACAGTCAATTGACTCTATGCAGACCACTGGTGCTTTTGGAAGTTACCCTGCTTAATTTCCCTGTCCTGTTTATGTCCAAACCTGTAGCCAAGTTGAACACTTGAAATATAATAGAGGAAAATATGTCCACATCTGGAGTTGGTCTGTCTTTAACCAGTTCTCATTATTGACCATAATGATAAATGGACTTTTAAAGAAAATGACAAAAGACCATCAACATCAGTATGTAGCTATTTTTTCAATGTATAAGTCAGGGCTTCCCATAGAAATTAAAGGAGCATAATTTTAATGATGTTTTTGGGGACTTTTCGGTGATTATATCGCAAGTTTTATTGTTTTGTGTTGTAATTTTGAGCTGCCATTTTCAAAATTAGTCATTTTTATATCATTTTGTAAAATTCTTGACCTTGTCTCTGGAACTACAAATAATAAAAATGATAATTATGCAGAAGAATAGAAAATATGAAGAATATAATATATAAATTATTTATATTCTCTGAAGACTTTTATTAGTGAGGGGCATATTAAAGCCAGACAAACTTTGTACAAGATTTTGTGTCAGATAACTTAACCAGATTTCCTTGACTGCCTGCCTAGTCTGACAGTAAAAAAAAAAAAAGTGTAGCCTATTCAGGATTTGGAAATGTCAGTGTGTCAAATCCTGCCTTTTTTACTTGTTAGTTTACTTAGGGAAGCTTTATCCTCTAAGTTGTGTTGATGTTCTGAAAACAATGTTAACAGGTCACTGCCAATCCCACAACTTTGTGGCACAGCAGAACTTAAAAGCCATCTTAATGTCTCAAAGCTAATAGTAAAGGTAAGAATTTATCCTCCAATTCAGGTTTAATGGGCAAATGCGACCTAAAACACAGTTTCAAAAGAAGCTACAAGAAAAGGTCTGTTTTGTTGTTTTTTTGGTGTTTCTTCCTCTTCCTGGAGACACCTAACCAAATGTTACTCACATAAATAGCATCAGGTTGTGATTTTTACAGTAATAGTGAGGTATAAATTGAACTTGAAAATTAAAAATGAATGTCTTACATCAACAGAGACATTGTATGACATAAACGTGTCTAACATGTTAGATTTGATCTCATGATCATGAGACAATTAGAACATTTGAAATTTACAATATGTGCTATTACGAGACGGGAAGAGGCTAGCTGGTTAGCATGCTAACTTCAGTAGATATTTCTGCAACACTCTACACAGACGTCCCTGACATAACGTTAAATCTGATATTTCTTCACATTCTGTTGGTGATCTTAGTTAATTTTTGAATATTTGAAAATAAAATAATTACATATAGCCCCTTTAACAGATCGTTTAATATAAGAGTGAGGAATGTTTCTTTAGGATCTTAAAATAGCCTTTGAGCGCTGAAAGCATTTCATTATAACATCGAGTTTTTATACTGTTGTTTTATATGAAAAAAAAATCCATGTTACAGTGAAAGTGGCCTGCATGAAGAAAATACTGTACATTTTACATATTCCACTGTTTGATATAGAAATGTGTGAACATATGTGGATGGATTTGACTTCATATTAGCAGTGAAAGATGCTCAAACAGCTATCGGTGAAGGATACTTGCAGTTTGTCTGTGATGGAGTCGAGTCATGGGGTTTTTCATTTGATTATTGAAAAACTCCCACAACTATTAATTTCATCCTGTCATTGTTGCTGCTAGCACTCAAGAAACGCTGTTTGACAGCCAAGTCATCATTTCTTTCATCCTGAAGGCTATGGAGAAGAAAGACTGGCTGCTCTGCACTTCAATGGTTGAATATTAATCTTTTATTTTCCTGTTTCTGCCTTAAACACAGCATCTTTTTTCATTTTCGCCACACATCTCTGGAGCAATTTGAAATGCCCTTCAAATTAAGAGTGTGGAGTTGTCTGTGCACACCATAATGAACATTTGGGCCAGCTGCCCTGAAGGTAAACAGTGGAATTGAGACAAAGCTTTCCAACTCACAACGGCTGGCAAAATCTAAGCTCGCATCTATCAAGCAACAGTTTGGTATCCTCACCTCCCCTTACCATGTGTCTGCTACACATCACCGGTTCAAACGCTTCTCATTCATGTCCTAACTGACTATGCAGCTGAAAAGAAAGAATTGGAGGCAAGGCTGTTGTTTCTGGTTCTTTCTTATTTTATTCAATTCCAACTCTGTGGCTAGACCTCAAAAACCACTTTCAACAAGCAATACCTGCACCTCGGGTTACCATGGAAACTCTTCACTTAAAAATAGACCTAGAGGAATGAAGTCTATGGGTAGAATATGTCTCCTTGATGTGGCTCTGGAAGATATATGGTGCTGGGTGTACCTAAAAACAGGTTAGCATCTGGCTGTGTTTTACAGCATCTTTAAAGCATTACAGTGCCTCGAGACGCCACAATTGTGTTTTCAAAGCGAGAAAAGCAATACAGCCCATACCTGCTGATGCAACATTCTGTTATAAAACTGAATGTATTTTGTAGGATGTCGCTGATGGACTTGTTACAGCCGAATGATGAATAAGTGCCTATTCCACCTGACACATTTCAGTGTATTTACAGTAGATGACAATAACAAAGTGCCGGAACAAGGTGTGTTTTGCATTCCTGCGCTGAATGAAGTCTCTACAGAATCATGTTTTGACAGCTATGACAGACATTGCTTCACTTCCAGCATTTACATATGCTGGAGCGCTGTGAAGATACCTGACAGGCTACCAGTGGGGTGTAATTCCCCTTTGTTCAAGTGCCACTACAGGGCTGATTTGAAATCTTTCTCTCCTTTTTTGTGCTTTGCTGTCATATAACTTCCCACCTTTAATTTACTATCAAAACAAAAACAAAAACAAAAAAAACGTAGCTTTGCATGACATATCACACTACACTTGTCAATTTCCCCTGCGAGTTTATCTTGAAGAGCTCTGCACATATCGTAAGCTATTTCAAAAATGTCTTTTGCAGTTGCCAGTAATTCATTCAGTTCACGGGCCTGAATTAGTTTCATGGGGCTGATTCACCACCGGTTGCACAAAGGCTCTCCTGGTTGTATTTACACATCAAATCTTTACTCAGCATTAAATCTAGATGTTTGAAACAATGGGACAGCCTCTGACAATGAAGAAATACAAGTAAAACAAATTAATTTTTAAAATAAAAAAAATAATTTTCTAAAAACTGATTGGTTTCTTAACTGAATCAGTGTTTTTTCCTGGTTATGAGAACAGTTTGAGACCTCTATGTGCTTTCAGTGATGGACACCGGTGCTGCATTGGCATCTTCACGCTTTGAGAGCCATAAATAAGGATGCTACTGCAAAGTTTTTTTTTTTTTTTTGAAGGTTTGTAGTCTATTTCCTCCCTCACATATATCCACTGTATGTGTAGTACAGTACGTTCCAAACGCGGTACACCTTCATATTTTGTTGTGCATATGATTGATTGTGAGTGTGTGCCTGTATATGGACATCCCTGTGTGTGTGTGTGTTTGTCCATTTGATTTAGCATTTTCCCCTGAAATGATTCATAGATTGTCCATGTCTTTCTGTTGTTGATCCAATTATATGTGATTGACAGGAAGACAGACTCGGGCTCAAGTGGGTAGGGGCCTCGGGCTGTTTTGTTGATCTACATTAGCTTCACTATTTCATACTAAACAAAGAGAGAGCAGTAATTTGCCTATAATGAGGGGAAAACAACGCATAGCAGCAGGTACTTAAAAGGAGTTATTGAGACAAATATGAAGACACAAGCTGCTGTGGTGTGAAATAAAGCCAAGACGCCTTCTTAACTGTCAGAGCGGAGAATAAAAGAAAATTCAGCAGCCTCCATAGATGCAGACACAACAGCTGTAGATAAAAATAAAATAAGAGTATCTACATTTAATGTCTTGGAGTGAAGAATCTGACAGTATGTGGGATGTGTTCTGACATCTTTTGATAACAGAATTGGCCATCTTTGAAATCACAGCCAACTTGTGTGTAACACCTGAGAAAATTAGTTTTCATCTGAGAGTGTTTTTATTTTTGTATCTTTTCCTCTTAATAACAAACAGATTGGCAAAACTTGCCGCAGTGTGCTCCTGTTATCTGGGGAGGGCTTGAAGGAGGTAAACAGAGGAATCTGGGTAATCCGGTGTGTGTAAATGAAAGTGAAAGGAGGTGTCTGTGCAACTGTGGTATCTATAATTGGACAGCTCATTCATTAGTGCAAGTCTTTACGTTCACGTTTGTGCTGGTCAGAACCACCAGACTGAAGAGGGGACAGGATGGAAGCTGAAGAGGGATGCTGGAGGTCGTGCCCTCCCTGTGGCCTCATTGCACTGGGGAGTTGGTGGCGACAGAGCTGTTTGCTTGGTAAACTCATTAGCTGACTGTGACAGATGAGCTAGACTTAGGTCTATGAGCATAGAGCATTTCAATGGATAATTAAAATATTTATCTAGATGGTGGCACACATTAAAAACTCAGAAAAAAAATATCCCAAAGTAGTTTCAAATGTAAGCTGTTTGTGAGACACAGTTCATCTCTGGGTCAAGTTTGTAGTTTCATAAATTTAGATGGCATTTCATCAGATGGAGATATGAAAAGTATATAAATAAAAGTAAATATAAATCAAGTTTTGATGTCTGTAAGCATCAAAAATTCTTTTTCTCTAATTGCCATTTTTCACTGACACTCAGAAATCCAGCTATCATGTACTATGGAGAGATCCAATGAAGAGGAAAAAAAGATACTGTTCCAGTTTTTCCACCAGCTGCAGTCGTAATAGTCTCTAATGCAATGAAGCCACAAGACAAGGTAGGTTTTTCAGCTTTAGCGTTTTTATTGCCTGGAAAGTCATCAATCATGAATATTGCCCTCTCTTCATATGTACACATAAAACCCATCTGGATAGAGCAGGTCCAGGTGAATCCAAGTATTTGAAAGGCATTCTGGGAAGTGCAAAGAAAATTGCTAATTCACATTGTACAAAACCTCTAGAAAATGCACAGAACACCACAGGCTGAAATGTGAAAAGTGAAGAGTAAAAAAAAAAAAAGCTTCCACTGCACTGCAATTTCATATTAATAAGGCATATTATTAATAAGACATCAGGGTTATTTGTTACATAGGTTATGGGCTTTTAAACCTCCAAATTGATTAAATATAGGCAACTGTTACATTAACCTATCAAGGCTGCTTGTAACAGCACAGACAGGGAGGACCCTGGCTGATGTAGTGATATTGCTTTAATGGGTGAAAAAGGTTTACAGGCAGACAGGTGAACAAGCAGGAAGCCAGTTGGAGGCAAGAGGATGCTACATGCAGCGAGCGAGTACACAGGGAGACACAGCAGACATAAAAAGCCGATCTGAGAAGGAGCTGGTGGCAACGGAAAGTTTAAATACTGAGTGAAGTGGTGAGGGAACTGGGAACAGGTGTGTGAGTGGGCGGGGAAGCCCAGGTAATTGAAAATTTAAAATCTAATTTATGTGCGGGGACATCTGGTGGGCGGATGGAGAATGACGGGTCTCAGGAGATGAAGGGCAGAACATGGCATGATAAAGGTGAGGAGGGGCTGGAGCCAGGGGCCGAGGGGAATTGAGGAGCACACTGTGACACATCTAGGAGCAAGTCTATGTTTTATATATGTATATATGTATATATATATATATATATATATGTATATATATATATGTATATATATATGTATATATTATTCCAACTCATAGCCAGCTCATAGCCTGATTTATGACTATGAAGTAGATCCAGGAATGACAATGAGAAGATTATGACAAATGATAGCTGTGGTTAATAATGACTATAGATTACTTATAATGCATAAAAAAACAAAAAACAAATGGTCACAAATGATCAAATGAGTTGAATTTGGCATGAAAAATAAAAAGTCTTGTAGGTCATATATTGACTGTGATATGCAATGACAGTGATGAATGGTTTTCAAAGCAAATGTCACATTTGGTCTCTGCATAAGTGCGTAACAGGAATAAATGTGCTGTATTTTTATATTATATTTAGATGGCTGTGCAGGCTGAAAGCTTTCCAAGGAGCAGAGGGATGCACTACTTTATTCTCTGATAATTGCAAAGTAAGTCAGGTCAAATTTATTTGTATTGCCCATGAATCACATTCAGTGTCTCAAAGGGCTTTACAGGCTCACAATAACACAAGTTTCTGGACCAGCCCAAGACCTCTCTGAAGACAAGCAAAAACTCCTAAAACAACATAAAAAAATAGCTAAACCTTACCCTGGAATGCATAGTAAAGACAGTCACATCTGATGTTAACTGTGAAGAAGTGAATCTGTGGCTCTATTCAGGAATGAGACTTAAGATTTATCAGGGAGAGTGAAAGTGAAAGTGTTACTCACCTCAAAACAAAAGTGCTTGGAGGATGAAACCACAGTTTTGCTTCATAGATTCTTATTACCACTGGGGAAAAATTGAAAGTTTGGGCTGAGGGTGGCACCAGAAAAAAGACTTCAAAGTTCTTTCTTAATCAAATGGATTATGGAGAAACTGAGAATAGCTTATTTTAGCATGCTAAGGTACTAATGCTAATATGTTAACATGCTGATATAAGAATGACAGGTTCTTTAGTGTCTCCAGGCTGTGGTTTGTCAAAGATGTTGTTGATGGTCCAAAAGGGGCAACAAACATAGAGGTTTGTCAGTTTAACTGTTTCACCAAAAGACAAACAGGTGTAGACTCTCTCACTCTGACTCATCGAAATCGACGGCACTCAAAGCTAAACCACACAAACAAGCAAGACTAAGACTGTGCAATAAATTGGGCCGTTTAGTTGATTTAGCCAATAAAAACTTTAATCTTCTCTTAAAAAAAAAAAAAGGAGTCATTGATTCTTGCACTTGCAATAGCCCGTTTCTCTGTGTGATGTTACACTAACAAGTTTCTGCAGCACAGTTGACAAAGAGCCTGTCCTGCAGTCAGCTATGAGGTTGTGATAGTGCTCTCTTTTTCCTCTCAGACACCACTTTGGCTCAATATTTCCTCTATTTCCTCAGCGCCTGTGATGACAATGTCCATTGGCCTGAACTGCCACAACAGAAGCTCTCACTGGGAGGGTGAAACCATCCTGTAGGAGTCAGAGTCCACCCAGTGAGAGATGCTAGCACTGACTGGGATCTGATCCCTTGCTGGCCTCCCACCATGTCTATTGTTTTAGACCAGAGGCTGAACTCCAGGTCCCTGCTGCAGTGGGTGAGTGTGTTTTTTTTTTTTTTTTTTTTTTTTCCCACCATACCACCAGGATGCATTGTTGCCTCTCTTTCAAGCAGTGCCATGAAGCGCTTATCTATCATCCAAACACTGTGTTTGTTGTTAGCAAGCAGCGAGGGTGAGAGGAGTTCTGCAATGAGAAGAAACGTTTGTTTTTGGGATAAACATGTTTAAGTCTGCCTGGCAACTTAAATTCCCATGACAGATTACACCTCTAAGTCTGTTTGCTTGTATATTTACAGATCATCACTTGAAGGTTGAAGAGGTCGTGCTCACTTCTGATTGGTTTAGAAATTGACACATTTGCACAAAGGCTTGTTTACTTGCGATAGCGAAAGGGTTTGATTGTAGCTTGTGTCAGTCACACGGTCATTTTGTCAAGGTGTCCAATTATAAACTTATCGTGAGAATCTCATAAAAGACCTTTAAACCGTAACGCATAAACTCGACGTGTGAAACGACTCGGAAGAGCGAGCAATTCCATAGAATGAGACTGACTGGAAACGGTGTAGAAGTCACAGTTTATCATTATTTTTTTCTCTTTTGTAACATCATTTGATGCTTTTCCACCTGAATCCTCTGCGTGTGCCTTTCCACTATCTCCACCTGCAAGATCAAAGGTGATCTTTGATGGGATGGACAATTCATTCCACCCTGACAGGTGGGATACACTCAAGGGTGCTCATCACTCAAGCTCCCATCAAACTGTCAAAGACGTTTCTTGATCAATCACTTGAAGAGAAGGCGAAAACTGGCCCCTTGACAATCGAGAAGGTAAACAGTGTTGGAGGAACAGCACCTCCTTTAAAATCTATGTACTCTCTCAGTCAATATGCTCTGATCTTTCAAATTATATACAATTTAAGATCAAACTACGATTTAAACCGTCGATTAATTTATTCCCTAATCATGCCATTTTATTGGTTCCTATTAAGTGCCATCAATCTCGGCACAAGTGACCTCTCTGATTCTGCCTGTTCATTGTATCAGAATATTGTAGACTTATTCCCCATTACTTAGCGTTTTTGAATTGAAATGCATGCAAGTGAATGGAACATGGGTGGTTGTTCGGCTGCCTCTTTGTGAGAAGATTGGCATTTATTGTAAAAATGACAGTAACAAGATAAATGCAAGGAAACGCAAGGCATTCTCATTACTTTGGGGCTTTCACTCTTATAAATATGCATGACCTTAAATAGTCACAAACGTTGCAGATTAAGGAATGGAAATCATGCTTTCATGGTCTGCTGTGGCTTTGCTGAGTTTAATTTGAGTCTATGAAAGTTACATCTATTTGTGACTCACAGCTCTGCCTGCAATATATATGAGAATATGGTGAGCAATATATATAACGTTTTCGTATGCTGTCGAGTTTGCATACAGGAAGATCCTTAATGAACAGCTTTCCCCATACATAGTGTCAAAAAAGTAAGGAAGAGTCATTACAGTGTAAAAATTCATATGTCTCTATGATGCTGCCGAGTGCCATCGAAATATGCATACACACTTACCCGCACATTTACATGCACATAGGCATAATGTACATAGAAGCACAGAAATGAATATGCGCACAAACTCCTTCCTCTTCTCACACCTGACCCAACACATTCATATAAATTCTAATAATAACTTGCAAAACAAAAATCATCAAATGGCGGTTGTTTGTATTTATTACTTTGAAATGTCACTGCCCTTTAAAGAGTCTACCTCTGGATCTTGTGAGGACATGCAGCTTTTCCCAGGTAGAAATTCTCAACAGTAAGATCTATAAAATGAAAAGATGATCAAGTCTCTTATCAAGGGAGATGTTTTCAAAAGCTGTGACAGTGTTTGAAGCTCTTAAGGTTCTGCTCTGTCTTCCCCTCGCTCCCTTGTGTTTCCACTGTGTTCCCTTTCCTGGTGTTTCCTGTTTGTCCTCGGTCTCTCGCTGTGTCTCAATTCTTTCCATACTCACACTTGCTATTGTGAGTGCACACAGTAAGTGCCTTCACATCGACAAATACCCGGATGGTGCACTTAAAAGAGTCAAAGAATTGAGTGTAAAACGATGGACACTTCTCACCCTCAGCAGTCGCCATCTTGGCTGTGTAGTGGAAGTGGGGGCACCACCAACGTATATTCAAACTTGTGAAAATGGCGACCGCAGAAGGAGGTGGTGATGATGATGGCGGCCTAATTTCCAGGTCGCCTGGCAGGTGGGCGACAATTTCGGTCACCTGTTGCGATCGTCATTTCCGGCGCAGTGTTTGCTTTGGGACAATACTAACCTGTTGAAATTCACGCACTACACCAGTGAGTATACTGTGCATTGCATGTGAGTGACTCAAGTATCCGATTTGAGCATCTGTGTTAGTGTGTGTGTGGATGTGCCGCTTGTGCCTTCGTGGTTTCTGGCTCCCGCCAATTCTCCTACGCACCTGTGTCTGATCACCTCGTTACCCTAACAAGCTGCTGCAGTATATCTACCCCGGCTCTTCGCACATTTCTTTGCCAGATTGTCTGTTCACCTTTGTGGTTCGTCACTGCCTGCCTCCATGTGTTTCAGCCTCACCCGGCACTCTGCTGTAAGCCTGGACTTCCTTCCCTGTACACCGCCTCTCCCTGCTGCCTACAACTACTCCAGCCCACTTCACTTTGTCGCTGCCTTTAGCAGCCTGACTCCCCTGGTCCGGTTTATCTCTCTGCTGCCTGCCCTACTCCTCTGCTGCCTCAATGCCCCAGTCCAATCTCCTCTCCTGCTTACTTTGACAGTAAACAATTCCTGTCAAGTGTTCAAACTGTCTCTGAGTCTCGAGTCTACATTTGAGTCCAGAAGAGATTCACTGAATAGAACGGAAAATGATAACTGCTTTAATCAAAATACCATTGGATTTTTTCAAATCTTGGATGGACTATATTTGCATACATAGGGATTTATTAACACGTTTTAACTGCTTCAATGAAATGCAATTCCCACAACTTGCTTTTCCATGCTACAGTTCACTGTAAAAAAATGTATTATAATAGAATAAAAAAAAATAAAAAACTGGACAAGTAACCACTCCAGGGTGCTTTGTGGCTGCTCCTGTCAAAGCATTCCTGGGGTATTGTCAGTTCCCAAACTCTGTGACCCTGAGAAGAAATAAGAAGGTATAACAATGAAAGAAATAATAAGTGAATGAACCAATGGAATACTCACGCACATAAAATCACTTAGAGAACTAAACTGCAGGCTATTCGACTGTACCGTCATGCACCGGCTCTATTGTTGCATTAAAATTGAGACACCTGGGGCGACCCGATGGCCGAGTGGTTAGGGCGCATACCACATGGGTGTAAAATCCCCTCAGCAGTAGGCCCCCATTTCAACTCTGAAGAAAAAAAAAAACTGAGAAACCTGGAAGTCAATGTGCTTTAAAAAAAAAAGAAAAAAAAAGTTTCAGAAGTTGTTTTGCAGTGAGCCAAAAATGCTGTGTGCATAAAGGCCTAGTGGAAAGCATTCTGTCTTTTTGGCCATGATGTGTGATACAGTAGCCTGAACATTGAGAGGAAGAACAAGCTGCAGAAAATAATGAACATGGCCTCTGAAATCTTAGGGAAGCCACAAAAGCAGCTAAGTAGTATGTATGATGAACTCTTAAGAAGTAAAGCTGACAGAATTATTAATGAGCCGTCTCATCCGCTGTACAGTGGATATGAACTTTTATCCTCAGGGAGACGTTAGGTCACTGATGGCTAATAGAAATATCCACAAGAAATCCTTTGTCCCAAGTGCTGTCAAGGTAATAAATGAAACAGGACGGCGCTCCTGACTTTACTGTAGTTTTTTGCGCAGTAGGTTAATGAGATATGGTGTATTGAGTAGACTTATGTACTGCGAGTTGTATTATAGGTTGTTTTTTTAATGACATTTCTTATGGTGAAACCAAAGGCAAATCTCACATCCCACATTGTGCATAATAAAGTTTTTTTTTTTTTAAGTTACTAAATCTTTCAAATCATGTAAACCTGCCAGGACAAAAAAAAGGAAAGAAAAGGAAACAAACAAACAAAAAAAACCTTTTCACCCTTGACTTCCATATCACTCAACATCATTGTTAATTAACTCTGAGTGTTAAAATCAACACTGTGCTGGTGTTTATGCAAAATTTATGTAACACTCAGTGGCCCTAGAGCCATATCCACCCTGTTAATGTACCACCAACCTTCCAATCAACACTTGTCATCTCAAAATAAGTACTACTGGATAAGCGCTTCATGTACGACACTGAGATTTCGTCTCTGGACTCACCAAATCCCTCCCAGGATTATTTTTTGCAGTGGAGGTCTCAAGCAGCAGGGTGCCCTTGTATCTTTCAGTTTTATATGGACCATGACTGCCGGGCCAGATCCTAATTGGTCTGGTTCTTAACATTGAGGAGCCCGATATCCAAGGTTTTCCCCCAGGACCTGAACAAAATGAAGCAGTTCCACTCTGTACCTGTAGGCACTTTAAGCAGCAGTGTTGTGATGAAAAACTGTAATCTTAACCCTAAACCTCCTGGGGCAAAAAGAGTCAGACCAGTGGTTGGCATAGTGAGGACAATGGCCATTGATACAGTATATAGTCATGGCCACAGCACGGCCTGGGGGGGTCACAAACCGCATATTAGTCCCAAGTACCTTGTGTTACCTCTTTTTGGGTAAATTACTGTCATACATAGTCTCCTTGGCCAGATGATAGATACAAGCAACATGTGGAAGAAAGAAAAAAGAGTTCAACTGCTGTTTGAAGAGAAGAAAAAGAGTCCGGGGCTGTTCCCCCAAGACTCAGCGCTGACATGTTTCAGTGGGATCCCAGGAGATGACAGGAATTCATTTTGCCAATAGCACTATCATTTCAAATCTGATATCATATATGGTCATAACTGTCTGAAGAGGCTCTGGGTGGATTGAGATGCTATAGTATATGGTCAAAGCAATTGCATCCACACTGGCAGAGGATGCTGACATGAACAAAGTATGATCTGCCGTGCTTTTGGAAACACACAGCAGTTTTTTTTTATCCTGCAGAGGAGACACTGTGGTCCTGTAGATTTTAACACGGTAGGTTCTTTTGGAACCTCATGTGTTACCAGAAATTCTGAACTTTTGCCAGCACGACAATAGGTAATTATAAAATAAATAGAGGCCACGATCCAAGCATTGTTTCTCTTAAATGCACATATTTGTGGAAAAGAAAAAAAGAAAAACCTACTCATAGCTGCAAATGTATGGAAAAAAAGAATGCAATAGAGCATTGTGTGGTTAAACATGTTATCTTTGGGACAATATAAATGAGGTTGGCCAGGAATAAATTGTCATGGCAGCAAACACAATACCTTAGCCCCAAACAAATACATTGGACAAAGCTTCATCGCTGTAGAGTGGAATGAAAAGTCTCACCTCTCACGCATTAAATCTCATATTCTTGAAGGGATTGATGCTTCTAACAATAGTTCACTAAGCCCAGCTTGTGGAGCCCTTTAGCCATAATTGCTTGTAGCAGCAAAAAAATTTGCTGCAATAACAGCTTGCTATTGTGGAGAAGAGAATTAGAAAATTGTCAAAATAAAATATTTACTCTGCCTGGCAGTCAGAGGGGTAAATACAGAAACAAAGCTTTTGACTTAGAGCAGTGTTTCCTCTTTGGAGGAGCGCCGACGTTTTTTGTTTTTTTTTAACAGGCATACCCCGGTCTGAGCTCATGAGGAGTCACCTTCAAACTTCAGCTGCATCAATGATGATCAGTAACATCAGTGAAATCTTTGTAACAATATTCCTGTGAGAAAAAGTCTAGAAAGAAAAAACAGCCTAAAGGGGAGTTTTTTATTTTTTATTTTTATTTTTTTGATAAATGCATATTAGAGGAGCGGAAGGGAGATTTATGAGAAGGGTGTGAAAACAGAGGCTGGACCACGTGATGGAAAGAGCACCCTTGGCAGCTTTGTATGACACCAAAGTTGAATTTAAGCAGGGGCAGCAGGAAGTGTTGAGCCACTCAATAATTTGGTAAGGTTAGAGACATGAGAGCTGCACAGAGCATCTCAAGAGGGTGGTTAGCAGCAAGCTGCGGAGATGATTAAAGCACTAGGAGGTGAGCAGAGGAACAACTCTAATCTGACACATTTTACGATGTGCGAAACTTCAGGATGTTTGCTTTATTTTGGTTTCAACACGGTCATTCCTTTACTCACTAAAAGTGTGACTTCTTGGACCACAACTCCATGAGTGACTTCATTCACATTTGTAAAAATTCCCAGAAAGCATGTGAAACAGTGACACATGGTGCTCACAGCAAGTTCCATGGTTCCAAGTGAAACGTGCCCAAATGAGGTAAGTAGAGACAGGATTATTCAGTGATCAGGTCAAAATCTATCCATAGCATTAACATCAACGAGATAACAATTCCAAATTTAGATATTTTCAGTATTTGCTCATTGTAATAGCTACAATTACCGACTCACCATGCTACCTCTTCTCAGTTATATCAACAAATACAAAGGGAGTATAATAACCTGTCATTTTTCTGGCAGTGGAAAAGACAAAATTTGGTGCCAATCAATCTAATCGATGTTGAGATATTCCATTGGATGATTGGAAATTTCAACCTATTGGTGGCAGTAGAACGAAAGTAAAGGGATCCCAGAAGAGGATTCATCCTCTGGACACCATGGGTATATGACCTCAATTTCATGGCAATCCATCCAATAGTTGAAGAGATATTTCAGTCTGGACAAAAGTAGCGGACCACTCCACTGATGGACCTAGCCAACCCTATAGCCACACCACTAGCTCTGAATCCGGTGTTTTCAGTTCGACTGCATGCTTCCTACCATGTTATTAACAGGTTTATTTCACCCCAGCGAGAAAAAACACCATGCATCATTCATCAGACAGAAAACTTGGTGTCTAAATTGAAATAGATAAATCAACATGTCACAGGAGGAAAAAAAAAAGAAGTGAAGTTCAAGTAAACTGGTGTCATAGAGCAATGGCATAGAAAAAGGAACCAGAGGCTGAGGACTGCATAAAAAGTGTGTATCTGTAACAATGCTAACAGTTGTAATGAATAAATAACTAAAAGTTGATGTATTATGCATGAAGCAATTTCTGCAGCTGGAGTGAAAACAGTGTTAAGATGGGGAAGAATGGTTTTAGTTTTCAATGTTTCTGTGCTGGAATAGGAAACAAGGGACAGACATTAGAAGAGGCACCATTGATCTTCTGCGGCCGCTGGAGTCACAAATGAACTTGCCAGTATGTCACTAATCACATCATGGAAGAATAGCTTGAGGCCTTATATTAGTGTAAGGTGATGATTATTGAATTATTTTATGTGTTATTTAACATAGCTATTGCATGTGTTATTTCATGCATTCATACACTTCATCATGCTCACATGCGTGTATGCTAGGACCTTGGCAGCTGACCACGCTCTGCATGGAGATACTTTACAGAATATCTATACTCTCATTATAAACACATCATGAAGATTGAGTGTGGCTCTGATGTCGTCATGTAACTATGGTTACCAAATACACTGGCCTACACAACACCTAAAAACAGAGAAGATGCCCAAGGAGCCTGAATGTAAAATATATATATATATAGAATAGTGTACTGAAGTGGTAGGTCACAGAGAGATCAGCAGTGCCGTTCAATGATGGCTCAGCTCCCTGTAGGGTTTGTGTATTCGGTGTGAACATATACATCTAGCTCAGTCTTTAAAAAAAACTCTTTAGTGAGCTTTTTTTATCAATATGATAATACTTCATATTTTATACTTTCTGTCTGAAGGAAACGAGCTGTAGACAGGCATCAGAAAACTGTTGATCTGCAGCACAGCACAGGGTGTTGCTTTCCACCAATGATAAGAGTAAATGTATGATAATGTAATTTAAGACAGTATGTCTCACCTCCTACAAGCTAACACTTTTTAAAAATACCAAAGCCTGAACTGTGGAAACTTTGCAATTCATCACCTGACCTGAGTGCCAGACTATGATAGGCATCCAGAGGACAAAATCTACCTTTGACTGTGTTAACAATTTGCAAAAATATCTGATTGTTATATGTGTTGTTGTAATGTTTTGGCGCCATTAACAATGCTCTTACATCCAGTAAATTTTCTCTAATTTCTTCCTATAAAAACTGCTTTCCAGCATGTGACTCTCAAGTCATTCCCATGGCTCATGAATACACCACAGTACAACAGCAGTCAGCTCTAGAAGCAAACAGCAGCCTGCAGCAGAGATTTCACATAGAAAGTAAGCAGGATAAAAAATGCAAAAAAACCCCAAAACACACTAACATGATCCTTAAGCATGCATGGGTGAAGAAGAGACATTATTTGAAACAAGCAATGAAGGGCATTCAAGGTTAGAATTTGGAATGGTGGTGAAACAAAAAAACACACAAAAAAGACTTCTACACATATTATAACTCGAAAAACTATTCTTTACTAACACTTTTCTTGAGAAAAACGAACCAAATAGTCTTTCCATCAGAAACGGCATTTTGAAAAATACCATTGCTGGTGGAATGTTACCTGAAAAAAGTCCTTATTTTTGCATTTGTACTTTCAGATAATGTCCCCCATCAGTCATTCAAATGAGTGTGCCATGTGAGGAAACTGAATGTTATGGTATCTGACAGTATAATAGCCAGAATCATATGCCAGAGTTGGCCCAGATTCATGGTCTCACTTGTCTCACTTGTTTGCATTTCGAGTCACTGAAGGCTGTCACTTCTACTCACTTCATGCTGTGAATGCATGAATTTTAATTTTAAGACAGTTTTAATAATGGCATGTGGAAAGTCTAATTTTCATTGTTGAGATCCCAGCGCTCTCATGCTGGCGCTTCAGTAGATGTTAAGCAGCTGTGCAGCTCATGGATATATTATGAGAGCTGGATACAGAGCACTGAGACATCCCATTCATCCCAGTTAAAGTTTCTCATTGACTGCAAACGATGAAAGAGTTTTTCAGGCTTCTGTTTGCTACTGCTGCACACAAGCCGGTGCTCTTCGTGGAGGCTCTGTGCAGCTGAGTGCATCAAGCAACCACCTCTTGTTAACTTTTTGTGTCTTCAACAGCTGGTGGCCTGTTTTGAGGGCCATAGAGCCATCGTTCTGCTCAGTTCTGATCATAATTCCCTAATTGAATGAATAAACTAATTGTAGCCACAATGCAACTCCATGGAGCCTACTGTAGCAATTCATTAATAAGTCTGTAAATGTGCAAGACATCCCTTGGAAGCAAACATTTCAAATCAAGCCTGAACTTAAAGAACTTTACTTTTGGAGTTCATTTGTATAGAGCTGATGCTAATTAACAGGCTAACCGCAAGAACGTGAGAAAGACAGATAACAAAATCAAATGAAATGTCAAAGCTGTCATGCCCACGAGTTGCACACAGTGACAATTCCAAGATAGCAACTGAGGTGCGCATCTGTGAGTGAAATGAGAGCGGAGATAAATGATTCACTGAGACAGACTCCAACTGCGAATTAATTAGGGTAGACTTGACAACACAATTGAAAACATGTAAAAACAGAAACATCATTCAAATTAGACACACATACGTACACTTCTGCCAGCACACGTAAACACACGCACACACACAGCGCTGCCAATTTTCTGCCGCTCTGTTGTCTAGAGGACCATTTTAACCTCAATCTACAAGGTATAAACTACATCAGGTCAAGGTCCATTCAACATTCATACATTAATGCCACACGATTATTCAGATGTGCGACTGTCATCACACCTGTCATTATTCTGCTGAGAGTATACCTCTGCGGACCCACTGCTGAATGATGTATCACCTGCCGACTTCGAAATCACCAGCACTTCCATCACACACTCTCCCTCACCTTGGAACAGTGGAGCAGGGGTGCACAGGTGTGGGAACTTATAAGAATTCATGTTCCCCTCCCCTTCCACTGTATCCTGGCAGAGCGCTGTCATGGCACCTGTCATCTCCAGTATGTCAAATTTCATTAGAGGAGGGATTTGCTGGACTCCTCGCTGCACGGCAGGCAGCAGGTGGCTTGGGACGCTAACATCAACTGTCCTCTCGCTGTCCCCCCGTGGGCCACTTGAAATGCTTTCTCTGCCACACTCACCCTACTTTGACCTACCTGTTTTGCATGATAACACCGCTGCAACCCCATTACATGCCACTGTCTTTTGTATCATCAGGCATCAAAGGCCAGGACTGCTCATGACAGCAGCCCCTGCTCAGAACATCTCAAGGCCAAAAAATATAAAAATGTCAGTTTTTTCCTCCAGTTTTCTCATGACCACAGCCTTTAAAAAAGAAAGAAAGAAAGAAAAAAAGAAAGAAAACTGAAATAACCATAAATGCTGTTCATGATTTACGCCAGCAGGTTATATTATTGGTTTGGGTAAGTGTTATCATGAATCCATGTCATTGCATGTTAGCTTGTTCCTAGGCCATTTACCCTCATTTAAATTCAGACATAAACTGAATACAAAATATTAAAGACACCATCTGTTCATGCTCTACAATTACAAGGTGAATCCAGGTAAAAGCCATTATAGCTTGCATATTCCATTTTAAATTCATACCAGGCGTAGGAGGGGGTGTGGAGATAAGTGCAGAAAATGATACACTTAAGATATTAATTGTACAGAATGACGTGTGGTGCAAAGAAGATGTTTCTAATAGTTTAAAAATATATATAAATGGTTACTCCAACGATTTCTGCATTTCATAAAGTTGGGGGGCTCAAAACAGAATCCTACACTACAATCCTACCCTTCCCATAATGCACCTCAATAGTGTCTTTCATTACACCATTGCAGCCTAGTGAACACACACATCTTTTATACTCCACCCTTTTTGTTTGGTAACACCAGAGACAGTAGAGAATTTCATTTCCGTTTATTTCCTGTATCTGCGTGACGTGAGTTTCTCCACCTCCCCGCCCCTTTAGAACGGAAGCAGGTCTGAGTGTATTCATTTCAATGGGCGAAGTGAACGAGATCACAGATTATCACAGATTCTTTCGTTCCATAGTCACTGAAATAAATATTGGACCCAGATTTCACAAGCCACACGTCTTCAGAACATTCTGACATCAAAATGACATTTTTCAGATCAACAGATCAGGAGAAAATGAACTTTATTGGAGACATGCCTCTGTCTCAGTGCCATACTCTCGTGAGATCTGTCAACTACCGACATTGTTTGCCAACCGATAACGAGATGTTTAGATAGACCAGTTATTTTTGGATTGATTTATTTATACGTTGAACCATGGATTAAACTTTAAAACTATGACGTAATCAGGGTTATTTTCTCACACTTTTCAGAAAGAGCGACAGATGACATTATACAACTTTTCTCACAGGCTGAACAGTACACCTCATAATAACTAAACTGACCACAATGTGGAAAATAAAATCGGTGGAGTGGCCCTTTAACTCTGGTCCACTTACTAGCTTTCTGGAACTTTCAACCACATGTCATGGACTTCTTCACATGATTTAAATTTAGGGCTTCTCATCTGCGTTCACTTAAAAGTTGAGTGTGAATGTTCATTATTGACCTCAGAAATTGTAGTTTGACAAAATACTCAAACTAAAGGGCCACTTACCAATTTTTTTCAAGATATAAACCACAACTCATGGTCTTCCTCAGCGGAAGGTGTTTTTGTCTTCTCCATTTTTCCGAGCTTTTTATTTTCTAGGTCTATAATTAAATTTCATGCTCATGTTTCAAAGAATTTGGGCATTTAGTCTAAATTTAGAAATATACTCATAAAAAGTGAATTAAATTTGATGTGTGGATTTGATGAATAGTCCCAGTATTGAAGAAAGAGTTAAAACAGGACACAGTTTCTGCTGATATGCTGGTTGTATCACATTCCCGGGAAATTAAATGAATAGCTAGTTTCCTCCAGTATGAGTCCCAGGGGAAAAGGTCTAAAATGTTTTGTTTAGTGAGCATGTTGAAGTGAAGGGGACAGGAACCCATAAACGGAAGGAGACAGATTATTTCCGTATTTTGTCTCTGTCTGTCTTCCAGCTGGACGTCTGTCTGGTGCCACTCACTCGTTATTCTAAATGTTGCCGGAAACAAACCCAGCTATTGATTTCTACTTCTCTCCTACTGATTTCAGATAGAAATCTATATGCCCAAGTTCCTCATTTCTCCAAAGTGAAAGTGAGCACTCGTCTGATAAATGACAAAGACTGATGGCAAAGACATTTTTGTAGTTATTGATAGAAAGCCTCATCCCGTAAATATTTAATACTACTGAGAGTCCTTCCAATGAATCAAAATCTGTGATGGAGTATCTTATTTCTTGCCTTGTTTCCTGTTGTGGAAAGTGGGCAGCCCGGCGGTGACCACCGGCCTACACGTTGTTTTTCAGCCGTGGAGTACAGCAGCACTGAAAGCATATTTCTGTGATTTGAAAAAGCAGTTGTGGATTACAGTGTAATTTAAATTCAGAAGAAGGGACATTAATTTAGTTCAGAGGCCACCTCCAAGGTCTTCTAGTGCTTCTTATTATTTACTACCTGCTCACTTTATCTGTCAGCTGGAGGCAGAATTACAGCTCCCAGCTCTAAGTGCCGCCCAGCACAGCACAGTAAAGCACAGTCTTTGACTCAGTCCTGAGCCAAATATCTTCCATCACAGACGCTGGCATAAAACTGATTACAGTTGTTCACCTGAAGCTTCATAAAACCGTTACAACACAGCTAACAGAGATGTGGAGGGACGGATGAGCAGGAAATTTGACATTAAAATAAAGTTTGTCAAAGGTTACATAATAAAGACAATGACATGTTTTAAAGAAGCAAAATTAAAACCTGAATGGGGGGGGGGCAAATCCTGGCAAATCCTGGCACATGAACGCTCAACTTGTTATGTCTGTTTTCCTCAAGTGGCCCATTTCTCTTGCGTGTCTTTTAGAGCTTGACCTTGGTGCTGGATGTTGGAGGCTGGCTCCAGCTGTTCCAGCAGAGTTTATCTCAGGCCATGATTACCAATGACAGTGTCTCAGGGAGGAAGTTGTCTCCTTGACAGATAGACAGCAAAACAGTCAAGAGGACAATAGAGGCTGAAATCATTTTACAGCTGAGGAGAGAGAGAGTGAGCGAGAGAGAGAGAGAAAAAAAAAAGATGAGATGTCATGCTGGACCAAGACACAAAATTCACACTGAGGAGGTTGTGGGATAGTGAATGTAGCCTGTGCATTCAAAGATATCGAGCCATTCAGTAAAACACTCAGAGGACTTGTCACAGTATCCTAAAAGTGGTTGCAGGTACAAGCTGAAGCAGCAGCAGCTGAGTCATCGCATATGTGCACCGGATTTCACTTTGCTGAAAAGATTGAGAAGCTGCTGAAGGCCTTTCAGATTAAAACCTGCTATTTATTCAGAGTAAAGTAACATCCTGCTATTCTGATCTCCTTTCTTATTCCTCTAATTCCTCTGTTTGTTCACTACTTGGCAAAAGCAGCTGTGGTCCCACCCAAAGCCAAAGCCTTTTGATTAGCAAACACAAGCATAAAGGGATTTTATTACTAATATCTCATATGGAAGGGCAGCTAAATTAATGCGATGCTCTTAAGGGAGAGTGCACAGTTCCCTGTCGGATAATGTGCTGAGACGGTTCAGAGTTCGAGTAACAAAAATCTCAAAAAACTTTACTACACAGAGATGCTCCTTTGTAAATATCTGGGCAGACTCCACAATCAGAGTCGTTTTTCTAAAGTGTAAGCAGATTAGCAAAATGGTTGCATCAGCACATATGGAGGAGATACAGATGTTCCTGCTTTCACAGGCTAATATCTCCTCTGAGCGTCTGCAGAAACTTTGTTTCTGTGATAGATTCAGATGTCTATGGGATAGGAATTCATTACTTAAACTCAATACTTATTTGTTGGCTACAGTAAGTGCCACACATACAAACACAATGATGTGTTTGGTGTTCATTAGCACTTAGTACTTAGCATTAAATCTTAACATGCTATATTGTGAACATGGTAAACAGTACCTGCTAAACAGCAGCACATTAGCATTGGCGTTGTCAGTATATTAGCATGCTGATGTTGGCATTTATTTCACAGTTTCCAAAAAGGCTGTTGTGTTGTTTCTCCAGGAATAGGCTACTGATTACTTTCACCCCTACAAATCCTTCAAATGAAACAGTGTGAGTAGAAAAGAAAAAAGACTCATTGGTTGAACTGCTCATAACTTTAAAGCCATGACCAGTGATGATGATGGGGTCTGCAGTGCAGTGCCAGGATTTGGTAGAATACATGTGCAATGATCCAGAAGTTTGTTGAAGTATTTCCTGTCTAGACATGATTGATTGGGAAATGCTAAAATTAACGCTAAAATGTTATGATGACACAGAATGAGGTGCAAAATGATGACAGTCACTTACTGTACTATGGATTCACTTTCAGTCAACACTTCCAATCCCAACATAGCAAATAGTTCTCCTGCTCCCCCTTTGTTCCCTGTTTTCTCCTCCATTCTCCCTTCCTTGCGTGATTATGTATCCCCAGTTTGTTTCTCTCCCTGCCTGTGTGTGTGTGTGTGTGTATGTGTGTGTGTCTGAGTGGTTATGTGCCTGGTACTTAAACACCTGCGTCTCATCATCCCATTAACTACAAGCTGCTGCAGTATTTCAACCCCTCCAGTCTCCGCCATATTGCTCAGTCACCTATGCGGGTATACCAACGCTTATGTGGTCAAGTTTCCTGTCAGTTTGCTTCCTCTTGCTCATCTGTATCCTAACTCTGTGTTTGCCAGTGCCTCAGGTTCATTGCCCCTGCCTGCTTCAGTTACCTGCCACGTCCAGCTCTGTTCCCTCGCTCGCTTCGCCGCCTGCCACAAGCTCCATTGCCTGCTCAGCTTCAACTTACCTGTTGAACTTACCTGCTCCGCTCCGCCACTCCCAACTTCGTCCATCTGCCATAACTCAAACAAGAGCCTCTGGTTCCATCAGCTCATCTCTCAACATGTTCAGTTTGCAATAAATACCCTTTAAAACTGTCTCCGGGTTTGTGTTCTGCATTTAGGGCCCAAAATTGAACTGTTCAAATACAAACATATTATCATCTTCATATAAACACACAAACAATGGAAAATTCTCTTGCTTTGACAGAGCGTATGGTGTACGGTAACAATGCAACAACAGAGCGCATGCTGGCATAATGTGTGCCACAACAAAGACTTGTCAGGAGATGAAAGAAACTATCCTTTTAGGTTCATCAGCGGAAATAAACACAGTTTTCTGGGGGGGGGGGGGGGGGACCCAGGAGATGACTAAAGTACAATTAAACAAATTTGTCACTGTGTCAAGCTAATCTAGAGAGTCCATGCTCAGCTGTTACAGCACATTGACTGGAATATATCAGATTTTTGAAGAATAAAACTGCAGAATTTGTTGTAAATAAAAAAATCAAGTTCGTTCAGTCTTGGCAATGAGGCTCAAAATGTTTAATGTTCAGTTTATCAGCATTATTTTTCTTAATCTAATTTCATCTTCTTCGTCTCCATCTTTCCTTTTGATGATGCTGTACAGACCAGCAGCTTCTGACTTCTAAAAATATCTGACACTTACCCTTTGAGAAATATCTTTCCACTGAAGTTTTTTTTTTGGCAAGAGTTTCACTTTCTTCCTTCTCCATTGGCTCATCCACAACTGACAGTTTTAGCTTTCATCAAACTAAAGCTCTTCCTTTGATCTGTTGATATTTTCACATGATTTTAGTCATTTAATCTTTCATAACTGGGAAATGCCTCTTAATCAGGTTTCAGCTTGAAAATTGTGGTAATTTGCGAGACATTATTTTATATCAAGCGAGGATAAGTTTCAGTGAAGCTTACCAGCTTCCTGAGGGATGTGCTCGGGATATTTTCTGCTTGACAGTGCCTGACAATCACATCAGTGTAGTCTTATGTTTTTCTAATTTGAGGAATAATGCAAAATTATACAAATCCTTTTTTTTCCTGTACACTGAAATATCCATCCTATTACAATATGCATTAACATGTGTAAAAAAAAAAAAAAAAAAAAAATTCAGTATGTTTGGAAACTCTGCTGATGATCACTGCACTGATTTTGGACAGCTCAGCTTATACTCAATGATGGAAATCGGTTGATGCCCACCTTTAGAAAGGAAAGAATATATAGTCATTCATTTATTTACTGTAAAACAGAAGTGACACATTGTAATTGCTGTGCTATCACTGTATCCTGCACTGCTGATATCTCATTCTGCTGAGAGTCTCACTGTGACTGTGAATAAATAACAACGCACAGGTGGTGCATCCAGTACAGCCTTTTTACGAACATACACTGTTTATGCATCATCACTTTTTAATCTCCTAAAATTTAAACCTGTGCTCTGCAGGGAAGTTTTATGCATCCTCCCCCAGAGAGCTATGAGGCACCTTCACAGACAGGGAAGCGGGTGGTTGATGTGAGAGAGGGGTGCTTGGACCCACATGACACTTATTTGTTAAATGTTATAACTCAGTCTGTCTTTGGAAATATGCCAGACACTTCAGGTAAAACACCTACTCTATCGCACGAGGGTTAATAAACAAGGAGTAACAGTGTTTTATGTCACTGTTGGTAGCACATTCCTGGGGCTGTAGGCTAAAATTCCTAATGAGCCGTAATGGCGACATCGCTGTTCATGTCCTTTTCACTCCCATCCCATTTTTTTATTCATTTATACAACCTCGGAGTCCCAGTGTAGCTCTCATCTTAGTGCTTTTCAAGGAGAAAAACAAATCAACACATTTCCGTCCTGTCAGGGATGAGACAGTTTGCCTATCTCTCCTGTGTGCTGAGTCTTTAACACTTGTCAAGCTGGGATGTAGAAACCCTCTCAGAATCCCTTACCTGTGTGAGATACTCCACATCTTTGAGAAAACATCAACAGAAAATTTCAGAGGCCAGGCCTCAATCATAAAGACAGATTAGTAGGTTAGCTTCCAACTTCTGGCCTGACTGAACTGAATTGTGATCTACAGCAGCTGTGCTCAGTGTATTTCTGTACTGTATGTATTCTTGCGTTGTATGTATCTTTAGCTATTTTCAAACAACAGCAAAGATAATGGAGTATTAGTGACAGGTATTTTGAAGTTATTTCATATAAGGCTGAAGCCAAGATTTAAGAAATACTGAGACTATATGTTTTTGATTAGCCACCAACCAAACTGCAAATGAAATAAATTTACTGTTACGTAAATTCTGCCTCCCTAGTTTGAAATACTGTCTTATAACTGAAGATCCACTTACTATTTTCTTCTGGACTCAGCTTTATCTTTTTATTTTATTTTCTGCGACCATGTTTGTAACTTGTGGTGAAGAAAAAATTCCTTTCATTTTAATTATTTTAGTTTGTTTTGGACTAAGAGCAGATCAAATCTGTTAAAAACAAAACAAACAAACAAACAAACAAAAACAGGACAGAAAATACAAACAAACATCATAATCACCCTACATTAGGTGTTATAACGTATGTAATTTATTTGTGCATAATTATGGAATATTCCAGTCATTAAATGTCACAAATTTCCAGAAACATTACCAAGGATATGGCCTCGGTGTCTTCAGTGATTTCGCAGTTAAACTCATAGGTCATTCGTTGAAAAATGGAAAAATGCCATTTCAGGTAACATAAAGTTGGATGGCAACTTGATCAACATTTATAAATATCAGAATACAGAGAGTATCTGTGACCACAAAGACTCAGTGAGTACAGTGAGTAATGCCACTTCTGAAATGCCCTTGAGAAACATGTAATCCCCAATTCTTCTCACAGATCTGCCGTAACAGCTGAAGACTGATTTTACAGGGCAGCTCTCATGGGTGTAACTGAGTGAATACATGCTCAGTCAACTTTTGCTTTATAAATACAGGTACACACATACTCACAAAATCCTAAGTGTTGTGCTGCATGCTTAAAAGGAGCATGTAGGGGGGGAGGCAGTTGAGGAAAGAGAAATGTTATAGTTCAGAGAGCGACTGCATTGTTGACAGAGTGAGGAGTGTGGCTGGGGCGGGGGGGGGGGGCGGGGGGGGGGGGGGGGGGGGGGGGGGGGGGAGGGGGGGGGGGGGGGGGGGGGGGGGGGGGGGGGGCTCTCCCTCTCAGGCCTGACTCAGAGGTGTGGCGTGCAGGTAAGTAAGACGCGTTGCACTGTTGCCGTGTACTCATAATCTGTCTCACCTCGTGAAAACAAACGAAAAATGATATCAAATGAATGAAAACACAGCATGCAGAAGAAATGGAGCGAGCTGGGAAAACAGCGAAAGAGATTAAACTAAGCAATGGTGCCAAGTCGAAATAAAGATTCTGTAGAGCCCGGCTGTGCATTTGCGACAGTGAGAATAACAATAATGTTCGTCATTATCAACTTATTGAAATGTGATCTCAGCTCGCCTGCTTTCTAATTCACAGAACATTTGCAATGCAAGCAGTGTACAGCATCTCACATTGAGACACAGAATATGGTGTTCGTGATTACATGGTTTAAATGTTTAGCAACATACTGTAGCTATATCAATGTATAATCACAGTTGCTGCAGTCCGTATGTCCTTGGGATATGTAGCTAATGCAAGAATTTCTGGTTTAAATAAACTTTAAATACAACATTTTTTACTTTCTTTAATTAGTCAGACATTCCTTGAAAAGCAACAGCTGATTTGCACAAAACAAAAGCAGCAATGCATGATGAATTGCCATTAATTTCATCGTCTTCCTCTGATCGCCCTGACTTTGAGTGTTGCTGCGGTACAAACACACATTTTGGAGCCATTATTCAACTGAAGGAAACAAGATTGTGTTTTTTTTTTTTTTGCCATGGAAACAGAAAACACTAAACAATTATGGACATTTCAGCAACAGGTACAGTCCTCTCACAGTACGTCTTCATGTGATGCACCACCTTCAAGTTCAGACAAATCCAAGGTTGGACTGACTTAGCTATGTCAATGAATCAATAGAGCACCCTGTAATCTCTCTCTCTTGTTTGGTAACCAAGTCTGCTGGAAAAAACGTAATGCCTTTGAACAGAGAGGATGCTGCAATCTTGGATCAAGGACGTTGTGTTTTCTACAGAGTATTTTGTGGAGGTTGTTATCAACGCAGCGGGGGGGAAGCTGATGTAGGAGCAGAATGAGAGGGAGCAAGGCAGACAAAGCCGGACAGAGAGGGAGAAAGAGAACGGAATAGATAGGGAGACAGAAAATAAGAATCTGTTCAAGACTCTTGACATTTTCTATACTCATACAGATGTTTTTATCACTCACACAGCTTTGGTACATGCAGAACACATGGCTCACTATTATAAAAGCATGGGGTGCCTGTTATGTTGCACATACTTCTTCCTCTAAAGCCCCTATGTGTCAAAAACTTTAAGCTGCTATGATCAACTATTTTGCCTGGACCGCAAGAAACGAGGCCAGCCCTATGATCGGGAATGTTGTAGACTGACTGACTGTCTGAATGATCATAATTCCACCATTGGTCAGCTGAATGCCATGTGACTGAGTTGAGCCTCCCCACTGGCTGTTGCTTTTTCTTCTTCTTTCTAGGGGGGACAGGTACAGCCTGCAGTCTTGCCAACTTAACGTATTTGTAATTAGACTTAGAGACTTTTTGGCTGGACTGCAACAGTGGGGAAAGCCCTATTATCGCGAATGTCACTGACTGACTGTCTGACTGACTAGCTGATATACCGATAATGATTAAATCCTGATAAAACTACATTTCTATTGCTTTTGATACTCCCACTTGGAGTCCCCCAAAACAGAAGTTTTCAAATCCTACACATAGGGACCATGAAAGCACGTCAAACACCCTGATTCCCCCAAGCATGTTCACCCAATAAAGAAGATAAAGGGAATAAATTAGGAAATAAATTAGTGAAGGGAATAAATTTAAAAGCTCAATGCTGTGCATGTGTGCTTGTTACTTTTAATTTAAGGTATTAAGTTTCATCTCTTTTTCATCCTTTGGTCATGACTTGAAGGCCGACAATGCTACAAAGTTAGTTTTAGAGCAGGTTAGAGGCTTTTCCTAACAATTCTATGTTGAATTTTCATCATGTTAAAATCTGGATTGTGAAAGTATATCGCTTTTAGTCAGATACACTTACACACACTTATACTGAGTTGATATTTGTCTCCCACTGTAGCCTTGTGTTCCAGTTTTAAAGGTTCGAAATGAGCCGAAAAATTGGACTAAAACGCTCCAGTATATATTGATACTAAACTTAAGCCACTGGTTTCTGATATTAAGGCTAATGATATATTGGCTCCCTGACATCTGCAATGATTATGCAGCATCATATTCATATGGAGCATCATATTCATATTCATATTATTCTGTCTTGTGGCTTGCTAGCTGAGCAATGACATGACTGTTTGGTGTTATGTTGTTAATAAAGTTAAAACAACAGCAAAAAAAAGTTTGACGATGGGTCCGGTTGGCTGTGCTGTGGGCATAGCTGAGGGCAATGACTGTATAGTTGTGACATCACAAAGTTACTTAATTACTTTCACAGTAATTATATAGCACCTTGACCTTTTTTTTTAACCAAAAAAGACATAAATCTCATTTTCTGCAATATGTGACATTTAAGATTTGATAGTCGTGGGAATACAAGGACTCATTTTCCACCAAGATAAACAATTTAATTCCATTTCTCTTTGAGAAGAAATATCCACCCTTATGTATCTTAACATTTTTCAGTTCAGTCATCAATTGTACACTGTATACACCGTACACTGTGTTCCTGGAAGTTATTATGACAAGTGTTGTACTTTTTCTTGTGAACCTATTTTCCCCTCAAACTGTTTGGGGTGCTTTTGCTTCAGTCAGTGATTTCCTGCGGTTCCCACACTGACTTTGAATGGCCTCAGAGAAGGGACTTCTCTGGACCGTAAAGGTTCACAGAGTCATCACAAAGGCAATATGTTTTTCCAGGTGAGGAAAAATAGGTAACACAAGGAGGGATCAGTGCTGTGGTGTTCTGTGCCCATTTCTTCAAAGTACAAACAAATTATTTGTCATGCACTCTGAACGCCTCAGCTCTAAACAGACTCAGGATTAGGACTGGGATTTCTGGTGTGTAACCCAAGCTGAACTTATTTGGTTCATGGAGTCTTTGTAGCTCAGCTGTGTCCTGCAATGGCACACAGACAGTACATTTTTACTTCTTAATTTTCTACCCTGAGATTGAAGTAGTACACAGACACAGCTGTGTTAATGATTATGAGGAATGAAAATGGGACCTTTAACTGAACTCTGATGGATTTTTCTGCCTCTTTGATTCTCAGGTACTGACACCAATAGCTAACATTTACTACTGAAAATGAATGATAGGTAAGCTGACAGAGATTGCTCTTATCCATAGTTATAAATTAAAATTGTGTCACTGTCAAGTTTCACCAATTTCTGTTTGTATAGGACAAACAAAAACATGATTTTTAGAAATGACATTTTCTCCTGTTGTCTGTTCGACATACACAAGTCAACATAAAATCTGCTGTTTTTACCAAGTACAAATATGAAATAATATCCTTTTTACCCTAAATGATAAATATTCAACAAACATGGCTGTCAACTCTGTGATAACACATACATCACAACCAGTCACTCATTTATCATATATACTATTATTACTACTAATAGTTTAGTTGTTCCTGTGGCAGCTAGCAGGTAATGGGAATATGACTATCAGAGTATGATAAAATAGACAGTTGTTCCCTTCTAAACAAGATCAAAATAGCATCTAATTGTAATGACGTATTGTATATCATACAAATGACTATTTGAGAATAATTTTGCAGCAATGTACTGAACAAAAGTGAGGCAACGTTTGCTTGTAGCTGCCATTATTGTTCATAGGCACCATGCAATAATGTGGAGGATATATATATATCCTCCATATATATATATATACACATCCTCCATATATATATATAGTAAGCAGCCAAATTACTCTCCATTATCAACCTTGCTCAAAGTCTATTTGGTAAAATACTTTCTAGTTTTATGTTTTTCAAGGATGGACCGCTGTTTCAAAAAGAACATTACATACTGCTATTGAATTATGTCAAGCTTATCTTATTTACAATATTATCTACAGTAATTCACATTGAGGCACCTCCCTGATAAATGATTTTCACATTTAGCAAATAGATTTATCAGGGAAACACTTTATCTAGGAGATGCCTCATTATACTGACACTTAATGAAGTCATGGAAAGATGAACCATTTTCCTTGTGTCCTTTGTCAAGAGTCGAACACTCACATCCTCACTCTGCTGATATTATGGCAAATCTATCATATCTTTAATTTAACATTGTACGGAATTTGCTAACAGGTATATATATACACATATAGACAAAATGCCTATTCTACAATATCTTCTAAATCTGTCTGCTAATTCTCTTTAATCAGACTTTCACTTGGCCTTCTGAGAATATATGACTTTGTTTCCCTCTGCCATCTGACCTACCCTGGTCAACCCTCATTGAGGGTTAAGAACTCATTTACAATGACATTGAGCAGAATCAAAATAATAAAAATACAAGATAAAAGAACAAACATTCAAATGGAACAGAAATACAATCAATACAATATTGTAACAACAAAATCAATTAAAGCAGGTACAGACAGAAGTTAAAGGTTAGAGATTATGGATTTAAAATGACAAGAGGTACCAACAAATTGATTTTTAAAGTGCTTTGTAGTGGGATCCAGGTGAATGGTGCAAAGAAGCCAAAACTCTACCAAGTATGAACCTGATGGACATGGAGTGTAAGCCAGTCATTAGTCCTGGTGTAATGTGGTCCAGAAGGCAGCTTTCTAGTAAGGGCCTTGTAAATTATCAAATACATATGCTAACCATGCCTCTCAGAGAGAGAGGACCACCCAACATTTTTGCAGGATGCAATGATAAGTATTATAAGCATCATCAATAATGAACCTGAGAGCAGATATTAGACACCATCAAGGGGCTTACACAAACACAAGAATCTTTTGCCTTACTTTACTCACCAAATTTGAAACATGACTTTGAAGGATACCAAAGTATTTTTAACCTGATGAGGTTATCCAAATGAATATATCTGGCTTTGGAGAAAAACATAAATTGAGTTTTGTCTGCATTTAAAACTAACTTGTGGTTATTGAGTGCAACTTCCAAATCAGCAAAGCAGTGTTAAAGAGATTCTAGAGCAGATTTTATAGTATCTACAATGCCATTCAATTCAAACAAATTCAGATTTAATAGTTCCTATTGCCACACACTGCTGTCTGTCCATGAGATAACTCTTGAATTAATTATATGCAACTTCATCAAAACCAATATTATTAAGTATTTTTTAAAGACAAATACATGATCAACTGTATTGAATGCTTTTGAAAGGTCTATAAAAAGAGATGCAGAGAGACTGCAGATTCTAGTATTTTTGCGATGCATGGCAATTTAGAGACAGGCCTATTTTGGCTTAGTATAGCTGTTTCACTACTTTTCTGTAATGGAGTCACATAAGCAGCCTTGCAAACTGTGGGACCTGTCCCAAAACTGAAAGGTTAAAGATATACAGTATGTTATGCAGCTTACTAAAAAATCAGCTATTGGAACTAGCTTGATAAGCTAGCAAGCTAGAACTAGTAAAATTAGCAAAAGTTGTAATTTCAGACAGTAAAATTAATGGTTTTGGGCTGGAAATGTGAAACTTGCTTTTATCTGCCTCTGTCTGAAATCAGCAACCCATTGTTTTAAAAATTACTGAGATTTACAAGTGGTAAATCTGCCACCATTATGATTGTAAACTGCATTTATCTTCCATACTAGAATGGACAGCTTATCAGGCTTAGCATCAGTAACTCAGGGGGGCCGGGCTTAGCAACTACTCAATTCATGGAAATTCAAGATGTGATCAAAGAGTAAATATAAACCTGTATATACTGTGGAGTCTAACATACATGCTCACGTACAGTAGACTTAAACTGCATCTGAATGTAAGGTAAAAAAAAAAAAAACTGTGCTAGTGAGGCATCACACCTTTCCTTTGAAATCCACTGTGAGAGCACAGGAAAAGGACAGATTGAATGTAAACATGCAGCTGACAGAAAACATTTTCAACAGAGTTCCTTCAGAAAACCCATTTACATTCAGGTCAGAGTCATAAACTGCTGCCATTTCTTTTTTTCTTTTCTTTTTTTTTTTTCCTGAACAAAAATCAGACTCAGTCTCTGTATGTGACACACAGAGGTTCACAGAGGGGAGGTTCCCTCTCTGTTTTCTCCTTCCTGTCTCAGTTCTTTGTCACTGCCCACGTCCAAAACAACATTTCTAAATAGACCCTGTGCACATTTGGCATCTCAGTGCACACATGTTGTACAGGGGACACTTCATAGTACATTAACCCAATTTTGGGGGATTAAACCCTGCCTCATTTAGCTCTCTTTTCACCCCTTCTTGCCCTGTCAGAGGTCATGCTCTGTTTCATGGCTACAGTGTTAGGGAGCATTCTCTGTCTGCTGCTCTGGTCAGGAAGATGTGAGTAAAGGGGGACATGAGTAATAACAAAAAAAAACCCACTTTTCTCATTGGAGACTGGTTTAAAACTCACAGCATGAGTGCAGTGTGGGTATATCATTAAGCGTATCTGGGTCTTGTGCAAACCCCCCAGGCAGTATAAATGAAACCTCTCCTAATGGTCTAGAGAACCATTTACAGCCAACAAATACACTGTCTCTGTCAACTAAAGGGAAATTTGAGTGTATCTATTGAGTCTATTCATTTTCTGCTGGTCATAACACTGTTTCTCTATAAATGGACCTATACAGCAAAACGATTCTTCCACAGGATAATGATGGGATGTGGGTATGCTTGGATGTGGTTTTCAAGATATTTCTTCTTCCACAGCACAACTTAAATAGGGTTCTTGAAAAGTGCTTAATGGGATCCTTTATTTTTTTCATTGCATGTTTATTTTCCCAAAAGGGTCTAGTACACTGTAAAACCTCACTCAACACACACACACTAGATATTTTTAAACTACTATGGCACACTTGAAATGGTGACATTTTTCTACTGTTCCTTGTGTCTGTCATTTCCACCACTTACAGGGATAATTCAGACTCTTCTACATAAGGTTATTGCAGTGGTAGTGATACTACTGCTTCCGTGGTCAAGATGTATCAGTCAGCTGGCATGTTGTCAGACAGAAATGAAATGTAAATAGACCCAACACTAGCATCTGCAACTGAACAGAGCATCTTGAGTATATTTCTGCTTCTCGAGTCTCCTCTCAGACCTCTCTGAATCATGAAAACTGTCCAACAAACAAAGAGCTCCGCGATACACAGAGGTCTGAGAGGAGAATCAAGCAGCACCCTCACACACAAGCACACACTGTGATGTATGTTCTTCGGAGTCAGGAAAAACCTGAGCAGAGTCATATTTGTTGCAGCTTATACTTTTTAAAATCTCTGTGGGCCTGACACCACCTCTCACTGTTCCGCCAGTCCCGGCGCCTCCTCTCCCAGGGAGACTGTTTGACTTGCAGGCAGAAGCTTATTCTCGACTCTTTTGAAAAATCCCCTCAGCAATGTATTCATACAAGAATGGCTGAAGTGTTGGACTCCAAAGAAATGAGGTTGAAAATGTTGTCGCACATTCTGGCACAATTCTACACTCAGTAACTCTGACATTATATTCTGATACAAAGAGCTGAACCGTTATCACACCTAAATAATATAAGCAGAAGTTTGTCAGTGGCATCCAGAATGGCCCTCATAACCGTGCAAAAGGAAATTTGCAATGTGAAAGCTGTCACTATATTGACAAACAAACAAGTGAATTATTTTCCCGCTACTATGGTTTCTCTCAGCTCTACTGAGCCTTTTTGGCATTTTCCAGTCTATGTTTTGGTTCTCTGTCCTACCACTTTTTTTGTTTTATGTCAGATTTACTGCATTAGCTTTGTTTACAAGCAGCAGACATCTGTTTTTAGGGAAAAAGCTCTGATAAATCCACTTTATATAACCTGTCCAGCATGACAAAGTTAGTGGCTAGCTGGTGAGAGTGCAGCATTTATCAGCTAAAGATCCAGATATGACCTGCATGATTAGATGGAGACCAAAACAGAGCTAAAAGAAGAGAGAATTTTGGATTTAACTAAACATGACTCCAAATTAATGCTAATGCTCCTCTGTGTTTGCTGGATGTGTAATGGGCAACTGTTTGTCAGCAAGCTTACCAAATATGTCAGTGTTGAATTAGTTCACATTCAGTTTTTCTCGAATATTTGCTTCTAGCAACTTTAGCACATTTTACATTTTTATGGTTATGTGTAGGCAACTTAAAACACTTGATTTGAAGTTGAGAAAGATTTTGGTCTTGCACACTAAAAATAGTCCATACTAACTCAAAGCACAAGCAACCCACTATCCCTAGAAATGATGTGCATTATGTACAAAGCTCTTTCACATAACCATGATTGTCCCCAAACCTTAACCGTACCATATGGAAGGATTACTGAACAGGCGTACTGGGCACGGACCCAAGGGCTCAAGGGTTCAAGGGGCCCTGGGCCAGAGCCTCTGTTTTTGTTGGAAAGTCATTCAGTTGAAAAAAAGAGATGCATAACAACCACAAACAGACTCAAAGACACACAAAACAACTATAAAGAGAGGCAAAGCTAAGGACACCAAACAACCACAAACACACACAAACCAACAACAAAAAGACACAAAACTACCACAAAGGGAAGCAGAGCTCTTTGAGTCTTTTACATGCCTGTGCCCAAGGACCCATTATCTCACAGTCCTTCTGATATCTTTGGTCGTGGCTCTAAGACAGTGCTCCTACTGTAAGAGAGGTTCAAAGATGGCCATTGCCAATTCTGACTGTGTCAGAAATTTAGGATGATCACCTCATAATGTGAGTGCTGCTTTGTCCTGTGTCTACTAACCAACCAATAGGAATAGAGCATGAATTGATGGAAAAATTGACATCCCTAGTTGGCTTCTTTTCCCAAATTCTCCTCCTCCTATTCTTTAGACTTTTTTCCATACACATAAACACCACTATGGTAAGGGTGATGCACACTGAGGATGTTTTATTCTTGAATATTATTTATTATTATTAACCTACGCTTCAGGTGGTGTTATCATCCTACAATCTACAAACATCAAACTTAATCTCGTACCCAAGTTTATTAGCTCCATGCCGCACAGTGTGGCCTGCAATAAACATATAGTGTCACCATTAGTGACCTTGTTGCAATCTAACTATCCACACTGATCCCTTTAATATGACTTTTATGCAAAATAAATATGTCACACTTCTTGAAATGGGAAAACTGTAGGTGTTTGTCTACCAAATTACTCAGTGATATTAAATGCCTTAATTCAAATTCCACAGTTATTTTACCACTTAGGAAGCTTGTGTAGAAATTGGTTATTTCACTTTCGGATACATCACCTCCTTTATTAAACACACAAATTACTGTTTTGTGAATATAACCAAAAACAATTCTAATGCACGGAAACACAGTCAACGCTTCCGCCGCCATATTTACATTTTTAAACATAAACTTAAAAAAACAATTTATGATAAAATAAAATACTTTTCCTCTAAATCTCAACCTGATTTTTAGGCAGCCCTTTGCTGCAGTTCATCATACATGAATATTACTTGAACAAGAAAATAAGGACATGGAAAGTCAAGTAATCATGTTATCTGTGGAGTGCTGCCTATGGCAAAAACATTGCATTTTGCTATGGTGATAAGCATCAGCTCGTTTTCTTCATTGGAGGAGGAAGGATGTTTGAATCTCTTTTTGATAAGACTCTGTAGAGACACACCTAATGTGATGACTGCCAGATAAAGCAGCATGTTTACAAAAGAAAAGTCTTAGGTTATACATATTTCTCTAAACTCCTCAGAGGGGGAGGCGCTCAGTGAGGGATAGTGTGTTTGATGTGAGGGTGTCTTACAACAGATTTACAGTTTTGTTTTGTTTTTTTCTTATTTGAGATTGACAGAAACAATATTTTATGAAGAGAATTTCAGTTTTTGGCTTCATTTTCATGCTATCTGATCAAACGATAGCTTCTCACTCAAGAGTTATAAAACCTGTGGAAGAATTTACATTTGGGTAAATTGGAAATCAGCACAGACTATTATGAGTGTAATTGGTTGATTATATTGCTCATTATAGGTGATGAACACTAAGTGGCAATATTAATTTGACTCATGAATGCCACCTCAGTATAAACAACGGCGAGAGACAATGAGGCAGTCAAATCCATGGAGCAGCCAGTATTTCTCTGTGAGGAATCAAAACAACGTTATCATCGTGTTAATGGAAAATCACACTGAGCTTTTCACTTTGACGCTAACAACTTAAAATCCCAACTTTACTTTTATATAAAATCCATTTACTGCCTGTAGTGATGCATCCTGCAGCTCTTCATCCTGCCAACAAATTTGTATGATAAGGACGTTTCCATGTTCACATGCAGGAGGTGGACAATGACATGAACACCTGTATAACATATCGCAGCCCCCACACAACAACTGTGCAATAAATGCCACCTTTCTAAAGCCTAAGGCCTAATTTGTCAGCACTTTGGAGACACTGTCAACACAAATTGAACATTATAAGCTTCACAAAGGCTGCATTTATTGCAGGGCTATTGTATTGAATTGTATAATATAATACAGGTGTTCATGCTACTGTACCCTCCACCTATCAAGAGTTTCGTTGTGATTACTGTGGTAAAAAAAAGACTGCATTTGTAGAAGTGTTTCTGAAAATATCTAATGGAATTTGCAGGTGTTTTTGTGATTTCAGTGTTCAGAAATTGCAGATCATCAAGAAAGTGCTTGTAATTGTGACCTGTAAAAGTCACAATCACCAACAAATGTAATTAGTTCCAGTAGGAATCTAAAATGATTGTCAGAGGTTTTGGTTGCAAAGTGAATTTGCAAAGCTGAGAAGGGTATTTATTGGTCCACTGTCCTAAATACCCATTTATAATTTTATTGTTTTCAGAAAGTTTAATAGATTAATATATTATTACTATTATTATTATTATCATTTTATCATGACAATGGCTGTTTTTTTTGCTTTCTTTTTAAAATCTTAGACATCTTTATCATGAATGCAGTAGAGGCACAAAGAAATGAATGTGAAATGTGAGAAAATTGCCTGTTAGTCAACAAAGCTGCAGAAAATTATAGCAGTATCCTACATTTTCAGTGAAAAATGAACAAAAGTTTTCTGTTTTTATGCTTTATAGTTTTATTTTCTTACCAAGCTAGTGACGCTTAACACATCACAATGGTGTGTTGTGGTTTGTGTTTGTTTCGAGTGCCATCATCTTTATCGGTCCTAACTTTTAATAGGGACATCTCGCACCATCTTCTAGACAGTCTAAGAGGGACAGCTTTATTTCCTGTACCACTGCATCACTTTATCACAGTCCGCTTGGTTTCTGCTTCCTCCCACTCAAAGGCAGCAATTCATCTGCAACACTGAGAGGCTTATCCTCTCTGCCAGTTGTTTTCCCTTGACGATGTCGAAGAGGAACAAGAGGGCAAAGGGCAAAGAACTTTGCAAATGATTTTATCCATCCAAAGAAGGTAAGAAAGAGCTGCACACTCTGAGGACCAGCCCATCTTCCTCGCCTCAGAGGCTGCATATATCCTTGGTAAGAGACATTTAAGACCTGCTCATCCCTGAGCACTTTTCATTTTCATATAGCAAAAATAACCCAAATAAGATAGACTGAAAAATGCATAGGCATGAGTAAAAACGGATTCTTTATTCATCCAGCTAAAGAGTAAAACTAATATTTTATTAATGCATTTTACTCACTTACAACAGATGAAATGACATCTTTCTGTCCCAATCCAACATATGTTCTTATGTTATTTTGGGACAAGCATTGCTGCAGGATGTGAGATCCAATGGGATCAGTTAAGAAGAGACAGGCAGTTTGCTTTATGTGATGGTTTCATTGACGATGATGATGGGATCACGCACTGGGACTTTGCTGGAAAAATATACAAATTTTCAAAGAATCTGTCATTGCTCATGAGAAAAAGAGTCAAAGTCGAAGACAACTCATCTTTCTTGACATTATTTTGAAAGACCAAGAAAAAAAATAATAGAAAAACTAGTTATCTTTAATGGCACCCTGTAGAGCTCTTGACCACTAGTACCATTATGGACTTAAGCTTTTCTGAATAAACATTCCTGCCAATGGTTACACACTATTCCAACAATATACAAGTGGTGGTATAAAACTGGCTTTGCAAATTTTTTATGAGGAAGCAAATGCATTCAGCATGCTTGTTAAACCACAGGGAGTGTTAACATAACTTTCGTCTGTTTACAATAAAACCCTACGGGGCACCTTTAATTCTCAGTGACACACTGGATTTATTACATGGACAAATAAGTAATAATAAATTGGCCAGAATTAACAAATTACAAATTCCTACATAATCATAGTATTACTTATTTTGCATATATAAAGTGTTGGCAGGAATATTATATTTTACCAGCAATAATGCTGATGGACTGTGCATTGTAAAAACTATATTCAAAGTCATTATTCAAACCCTTGTCACACATAAGGATGTATGATATGTTGGTGGTATGGGAGTAAAATGGGTCATATGTAAGTGTTAAATTAGGTGATCTTGTTTTCTTTTTTTAAGTCTGTGATTCCCTTAACAGGGGTTAAAGGAATTCTTTGAGCCTCACCAAGTGTCTGTGTGAGTCAGTTTTCAAAGATACTTTGAGTCACAAAACCTTTTTACACGCGAGCAGATACCTGATTGTTCTTTAAAGTCACTGTCAACAAAATATTTTCCTTTGAATCCATATATATCCTCCAACAGCCTCTTTTGTTTTTACATGATAACTTGGCGATGACGAAAGTATTCATGTCTGTATGTCTTGCCAAACGAGTGACTGTCAGGACGCCTCCGAAGATGAATGCTGATGGACTGTCTTTCTGTACTGAAGGAAAAGGATCGAGTGAAGTATTTACCAAGAAAAATCTATCAGATTAATGCATTACAAAATAATTGTGTTGCTGATATGAATGAAATAAATTCATCCTCCATCTCCAAGGATCAGCAGTTTACAAGTTTACAAGGTAAAACCTGTCCCGTGGTTTTTATCTGATAACTCCTATCTATCATTTTAAAATGTGCTCTGTGGGGAGCTATAGTGAGAGAGATGAAAAGAAACATTTTTTGACAGCAAGTGGTTAGAGCTCATGATTTGAAATGTCATCACCGTACACCAAAACTATTGTCTACATTTACATACAGCTGAAAAACAAAGTAGAGGGAATTAAATATTACTGTCCTGTAATTTATCAAGTGCAGTAAAAATCAAACTGCATTATATTCATGTAGGAAGACATAATGCATAATATATTTTCTACCATTTGTAGAAGAATCATAATTAATAAGGTAGTAAATGTTTTAACATCATAAATCAGTGAGTGAAACAGATTAGTGGTATTTTATATGCTGTCAACAATGCAACACATTAACTCTCTTATATTCTGCTTCATGTGCATGTAAATAATGTTTGGTGTGTCACTTGCTATTACTGATTGGTGAAGCACTATCGATTCAGTCTTCCAGCCTGTTCGTGAAACCCGTTACACGTGTTAACATCTGGTTTGCGTAGGAATTATATGAAAAACCTCCTGTGGAGTGATATATTTTATATGACTGGAGCAGCAACAGCAGCTTGTTTAGAATAAACAGAGCGAATGGGTAAACGTGCAGCGATAGCCAACATGGCTGACAGGAATAACACCTACAGAAACCTTCGTCAACAGAAACGCTGCGTACACCCACACCGCCTGACTGACAAGTGATCTGACAAGCTTTGGCAGGTGCCGAGCAATAATGACGGCTTAACGGAGAGCATGTCACCAAAAGCAAATAAACACATTTATGAATAACAGTTAAAAGGTGTCAAGAAATTTATGTCACCAAAAGAGGTGTTCTATATCTCAGAAGCTGAGGAGAAATAAACAAGACTGTGTCCCAAATCCATACTGTGTGCTTATTTTACACAGTATGTACTGCATACTAACTGTCATTATAGACTCTTTCATCTTTATACTAACAGGAAATGATACATGCTATACATGTACAATACATGTCATGTTGGAAACCAATCAAATTCTGGCTTTGTAACATCACAGCCAATGAAATTTCACAAATAGACAAATATCATTAGTTTAGCATGGTAACCTTCGCTAATTTGCCAAACACAGCTGAGGCTGATGTGAATCTGATCATCTAGTTTTGAAGGTATTTGGTCATAAACAACAAGCTAAAGTTTTGAGCTGATGATTGCACTTCATCTTAAGCGTACATGCTTTCCAAATTTCATGGCAATTGTCCAGTAGCCTGTTCGCGGAGACATTTCAATGGCTAAAAATGTTCAACGGCTCATTACAACCTTCATCAGCAAGAAAACCATTTTTATTATTAAACACTAAAAGACAAAAACTAAACTAAATATAAATAAAATAAAAAGTAACAAAATATTCCCACTGTAAAAGTAGAGTCATAAACACTTGATGCAATCAAAACAGTGTCAGACCTCAAAGTGAAAAATCAAGTGATGTCCAGCACTATAGGGAGGCTGTCAAACCTGAAGAGATCAGCTGTCATGTCACCAAAGACTCTCTCCCAACTTTCCATGCTACAGCGAGTAACCAGGCAACTCAAACTCCCTGTTGGCTGGGAAACAAGTTCCTGATCTCAACAATGGCCTTTTTTTTTCTTTTTTTTTTTTTTACACAAATGTATCTTTGTTGTCTCTGTCTCTCTCCTTAAACCTTTCAGGAAATAATCCAGCTATTCTCCTCAGCTATTGTAATTGTTATAAAAACACAGACATTGAAAAGTAAAAGGGTTTTCACAAATGACCATATCTGAGCTCAAACTTTTTTTATTACCCAGGTGCAATGAATTCTGTTTTTTAAAGGTTCGATTCCATTCGCTTGTTTTACATTTAAAGCCGTGGTGCACAATTGTTTCTCCCAACTAGACAGTTGTTCAGGAGGAAATAATGAATACTGATATGAAATTCTACTCTACACCCTCATTTATGAAATATGGATTCTCTTCCTAATCCAGTAATCATAAACTACAGCTGCTGTGTTGCTGAATCTCACATCTTAATCATCAAGGCCTGATGTTGAATATATCTGAACAATCCACTTTGTTTTACAGCATCACAACCGAGTCAATTGGTTCCAAATCATAAAGTCCTTCGACGCAGGGAATGATATAGTCCTTTTGGCTTCCAGTGATTAGATTTAGCAGTCCTTGACTCTACATTTTATTGGTCGCTGGCACTGATCTACAGAGTGATCAATAGCTAGAAAAAGACTGACCTTGCTGGAATTGTCCAACCTGGGTTCACGTGAGGATGGAGGAGCTGATGTGTTGCTCCCTGGGTTGAAGGTTGACAGGAGAGCATAAACCCAAGTGAAAATTCATAGGAAATAGTTTGTTTAATGTCAGTCAACCAGTGAGTCACAGAAAGTCAAACCAAGTATCATGTTATTATTCCCTCAGACGTGCAATACTTTGCAGAGGAACAAAATCAGATCTAAAATAATTAAATATAACTTTGACTTTGTTTCAATGAAGTTTAATAAACCGATTGGAGGCATGTGAGGGTTCCTTTATGTGAGGTGAAATTTTAATCTTGATCTCACAAGGCCACTGTAGCAAGGCAGACATTTGAAACCATCTGTGTCTCGCAGTTAAAAGATATATTTTCATTACAGTGAGAGAGTAGGTGGTTATTATCTTTATAAAAGCAAATGTGCGTAGATAAAACGGGAACAAAAGTAAAGTATGAAAGGGAAAAGCCGTTCTTTTGAAGTGTATGATTAGAGCGTAACAGTTTAAGGTAAACTTGACTGACTTATTATCTGAATGTTTTGCACATGGTGAGCAGCTCAAGCTAAAAGTCAGTATAGCTGTTTATCTGATATGAAACAAATCTGTTAGCATGGATCATCGATAATGCATGAGTGTAGCTTGTACAGCCATTTACCAGTCATAAAAAATTTAAGAAGTGGTTAAATAAATAAGTGAAGACGTTAATAAAATAAATCATTTGCAATTAAGTGTTAAAGTCGATAGCCAAGCTAGCAGCCCTGTGAGGCTGTTAGTGCTCAGTATACACCAGAAAGCAACATTTTTGGGTGGATGCTGGACTTAGATCCTCATGACTACTGGTTACTGATTAAAATTTAACTGTGCTTGTCAGGGTCTGCTTTGAAAGGCTTTAATCTAACTTGATTTGAAAATTGTGGTTGACATGATTCGGTTATTTAGAGGTTTCTAGTAATAAACTAAAGTAATGGAGAGATGGAAAATTTCGCCATTGTAGTGCCAGAGAAAAAACTCATTAGGATTCATTCACCCTCTGAGGCCACAAATGTCTTCACCAAATTTCATGGTTATCTTTCCAATAGTTGTCAAAGGACTTCACGTTGGACCTCTCGAAAGTCTAATGCATCAACCAAAAGACATTAGCACATGAAGCAGATAGGAATCCAATAAAGCCTTTTCACTAAAGATGCACATGAAAATAATGTGATATTTATTTCAGTAATGTTTCTTTTTTGCGTCTGTCAACCACAGGGTTTTGACATGTAATCTTGCTCTCGCGAGCCATTTTAGCTTCCTTTCACATTATCTTCAATTCCCCATGCAAAAATCCCTGCGGGCGTTGCTGCCTTGCATTATGCAAATGAGCTTAAACCAATCATAATGAGTCGTATGACATAAACATACATGCATGGCGCTGGCTTGACTCATGGAAATTACTTGTACCCTTACAGTATGAGGGTTTTGACTTTGTTTACTTGAGGAAGCTGGGCTATTGTCAGCTGTAATAGCCTGCCCTTTGCTTGCAGCTAGTGTGGGCATTTTGCAAATATGCCAACGATTCTATGGAGACCTCAGGTGAAAAAGGCAAATATAGTCTGCCATTGCAGCATGAGTGGAAATAACCTTTTTGCAAAGCCATCAGAAACAGCTCTGAAGCTGATGTGACACACAGAGTCTCCTCTGGATCAACCTTATTCCAGACCTGGACAGGTGCCTGGATCTGCACTGTGCTATAAACATATAAAAAATTTTGTCAGGCAAGCAAGGCCAGGCTCAGAAATTTTTGGCAACCATTTTCTGATGAGTCATCACTACCACAGGCCTTCAGAATAGAGATATAAAAAATCTTAAGCACCTCACAAGAAAGGACGTTTGAGTAAAATTCCTTGATAAACTCAGAGGTGCTACACCTCTTATAAAATGTTACTCCAGGGAGCTGTAAAGCTGCATCGAAAGAGGCACATCTGCTTTTGATACTGTATTACAACATAAAGGAACAACACCCCACACATGGCAACTTTCATAAAGAATGAACATATTGTGGATTTTTATGGTGTGTAAGAGTTCCTTCTCTGATACAGTACAAGCAAGTGATAGTGATACAAACAGAATTATTAGCCAGTAGAAAAAAAAATCAGCCTAGCATCAATATCAAAACCATCAAGGCAGGTATGACATGACAGAATAATCTAACCCACATGTCAAACACATTATCATGTGCAGACTTCTGTGAATGACTTTGAAGGACACTTCCAGTGTGATTAGTTAATGTACATTACCTGTTGAGATATACTGTGAATTGTTTTCAAATACTTTGATAACATTATGATCTGTATGCAATTCTTCCCTTTTTTTCAGTAGGCTACTTGAAGCACACAATCTGAAAAGATATAAATAAATCAATAAAACTTCTTAAATATTGCAAAAATCTCAAGAGAAGCGTAGTAGTGTAAAATACAGCTTTAATTTGGATTTTATTACCTAGAGTGTTGGCATTAACATTTTTCCCCAAAATGTGTTTTTTTTTTTTTATTGCGTTGGTTTCAATGAGAGCCAAGGAAACAAGAGGGGTAAATCTGTAATGATGGCTAATTGGACCCAAGGGCAAAGAACAAAACCCAATGAGCGATTTCTCCCTCCAGAAACTTTATATTAATTTTCTTCGATGAACAGTAAACAAGAAAATCTACTGGCAGAATGGCCATAGTAAATGAACTGGCCTCAGACAAAGGTACTGATCAAACTAAGTAGCTTGGGGGCTTGGCATTGGCATCCCCAAGACTCAGTTACCAGGATCTGGAACAACAAGGTATGTACTGTATAGGGAGCTTGGCAGGTGAGACAAATTAGTGGGAACGCCAAGATTCAGCACCCTGGACAGAGTTGTTCCAAATAACTGATTAAAAAACTACCTTGTATGCCCCAACCCAAAAAGGCAGCATGCCACAGACTTACCAATAAATAGCAAGGGAGGATTTCTTAATAATGATGAATGTGCAACACAAACTTTAATCTGCACCTCTGTGCCTTCTTCAAAGCTTTTATTAATTTGTATACATAACTTTAACAAAATGTTTAAACAAATCAATAAAATGAAATTAAAACTGACTACATTATGGGTTATTATTTGGGTTGGAATTATTATAATAGCATTGCTGCAAAGGCTGCAGAGCACACTAAATTGAACATACTTAGACTATTACTGCAGAGCAAAGAGGTGCATTCTGGATCTGGCTAAAATGCTCATGGATCACCTAGCAGTGACTTTTTTCATTGTAAGTGATGTGTGCACTGCTTCTGACGATCCCTTTGTTGTTGCAACCCTTCTGTGTAGACTCATCCTCTAAGCTTAAAAATGAAAATATTAAACTATTAGAGGAGGATTTTTTCATATTATGCACTGAGAGCGATAGATCAAATAGGTGAGTACAAGAGTGTAGCAGTTTCTAATGTGTGTGTTTGAGTGCAACACCCCTCTGGTGTTTACACAGCTCATGTATTGATGAGTATGGCGATGGTGAATAAGGTGATGGTGATAAGAAGTGTGAAACTATTTGATTTTTTTAGGCCTATTTATGCATGTTTCTCCTTTATTTTCTATTTATCGTTGCAATAATTCGATTTGAGTGCTCTTTTTTGAGTAATTTTAGTCTATATTGAGGATTTTGTTCTTTTATATATTTTCAGTTGCTATTTAGTCCTATTAATAGGGTGCATACTCCCCACCAATAGACAGGAAATTAATATTTGGTTCGGCCAAAGGGCTTGGCAACAACTTACTCCTCTAGTCTGAGTCTCGACTTAATTAAATGCACTGCTTTAAGTAAATCATAACAGTAGTTCATCCAGCCCCCAGCATTCTCATGGGATGGATGTAGGACTTCATACACAGGTGAATAAAGGTGCTTGTCATAACATCTGACTACAGATAAATGAAAGTCGCAGGAACCACATATGGCGGATTGGGGTATTTTTCCTCTCTTCCCAGTCGCACTGAGTTCAGTCATCCACCGGTGCGCTAATGACTGGGCGGTGCCGTTACGCATTATATCCAGGCAGGTGAGTCGTGCTCTGACGTGCGCTCCGCCCTCTTCCCGAGTCTGCTCTACGCTGGCTGGCGTGGCTGTAGTTTGGTGTGGCTGTAGATCGGCGTGACTGGCGTCTCCAGGTGTCTGCTTTTGGTTTTCAGTTTCCTTGCATGGTTGTTCATTCATAGCGGGTGCTAGTGGCACTATATCCGCCTCTGCCCCTTGCTTTGCAGCGTAGCATTTTGGGGCGTTCTGCTTTGTACTATGGCTAGTTGGCATCAGTGGTACCAGTATGGGGTCCTTGCGCTTTTCTCTTTTCTCTCATTTGTTTTGGGGTTTAAATCATATGGTCCAGTTATTAAGTCTTAAGCTGACCTGTTTGTTGATCATTTACCTGCCAGTGAACTTGTGAAATTATTTTCTGTGAACTTGTGTTGCTTTTGTGTAGTATTGTTTTTTCATTTTTTTTTCATTTATTATAACTTGTTTATCCTTAGACTCACTTTGTTGATTTAATTTATTTTTTTTCCTTTTTTTTTAAATGCAGTTTAAACACAGGAGTGCCCTGAGCATCAGTGTGTGCTCCCACCAAACACACAGTCTAGCTGTGCTAACTGTATGCTGTTTCTCTCGCTGGACAGGAGCTGTGGGGCAGATGGCGGCTGGTTCCCCTGGTGGTGGTGTCCCGTCACTGACTGTTTACTGTACAGCACTTTGGGTGTCATTTGAATGGTGTGTGGTATTCACGTGTGGTGTGTAGCGTCAGGACCCCTCCCCTTCAACTAGTTCCCTCAACCGTGGTAAGTCCACAGTCCTGTTGCTGTCGCCTTGTGCATTCAGTGGCAAATTATAGAACCTATAGGGTGTTGTGCAATACTGTAGTTGACCAAAGTGAATTGGTTGCAGGGTTAACCATTTTTAACAATTGATTCTTTGTCATTTTAAAGCAATCATTATGAATAATCACTATCTATTTTTTGGAATCACGTCTCTTGTCTCGGTGTTCTCAAACCTGTGCCCTTTTTGTTATTGTGTGAGCAGGTAGGAACCCCCCCCCCCCTCCATCTTGTAATTTCCTGGGGGTGAAATTCCCCCAGGTGGCGTTGTTGACAGCCTTTCAAAGAAAAGTTCACAAAACACAATTTCGAATGTTCTGTGAGTGATGTTATGCAAATAAAGCTGCGTTTTCTCCTCTCGCACAATAGCTGCTGTAGTATTTAATCAAATGGGGCTTGGGCATGTTGTGCATGTAATGACGGAAAGGCAAACCCCTTATATCTGGCAGTGGCCACGTATCAGGGGTTTTTTAGGTGCTAGTTTGCAATATTTTTGAATGTCATGTGACTTATATGTGGAAAGTGTTTCATTTCACTTAAGTGAAATATTGCTTTGTCTAATGGCCTGAAAAACCACCTCATACTTTTTGTGACATTTTTTTTTTTGAAATTCAGGTTTCAATTTTTTGTTTGGAATGTCAAATTTCGCATTAATGGATACATGGCTAGACACTAAAGACTACTAAAATGGCACTGTTTAAAACCTGCAAAGCGAGAAGTGAACTGCATAATGGACACCACAGATTTGAACAGACTACTGATACCTCTCACAGAAAGGGAACCTTCACCTCGAAAAACTCCCACTAAAAACGAGAGGGGAGATTGATCAGGCCACAACTGCAGCAAGAACATGCAGTGATATACTGTATCCCCCCCCGATAGATATCAAAATTTCAAAACATCAGCGCAAGCATATCATGATGCATGCGAAATTGACACTGAAAGGATAGAAATGTAAAGCTGAGCAAAAACTTAAATCATGCAGAGATGGCTCAGGCTCTAGATATCTACATAATATTACTGCAGAGCTCCCTGAAATGTCTACACTGCTTGATAAATCAAGCCCAATACATTTCCACTCCCACCAGTGTGCTCAAGCCCCATGCTGTGTAGTTGTTTGGAAAAACGGGTTATTGCCTTGATCATGAAAGCTTGTACATGCTGTAATAGACCGTGATAAATTTAACTCACTTTAACAGCTTTCAAGACATCATCTGCATTTTGGTGACGTTCATTTCAAAGCAAGCTCTATCTTCTTATTCATTACTGTAATCTACATCCCAGTCTTCTGGACTGTGCACAGAAAAGGTTCATTAAGTCGCGTTTTCACATATTGGATCACTTTTCTTTTATAACTGGCTGAGCAGGCAAAAGAAAAAAAAACATGACCTGATTAACAAGCGTGATACTTCTAACTTACAGAACATGCGAAGAAAGAGACAAATGAATTGGAAAATGTAATTTCAACAGCTTCCTGGAAGACTATCACACCTGAATATTTGATAGCCTCTCCACCTTGTATCCGATATATATCCATTTTTTAGACACATGTTTCTTCCACCCTGAAAAGACATTAATCGTAGCCCTCCTACTTTTACGATAATATGATAAAAATAGACTAAGCCCATTGGTTACTGCTGATGTGTGCTTTTTCCTCTTTAAAGGGATCGTTTATATTTTTAAATAGCTTACCATATTCTGCGCAGTAATCCAAAGCTCTTACCTGCCTGCTCGTGAGTCTTTCCACACTCTTCTGTGGAAGTGGATTAGAGCACAACACACTACCTGCTCTTGCTGTGGCTGCACAGCAGCATTAAAGTCTTCCTCCAGCAGTATTCACGTCTCCTCCTGCTCTTTACTCAAACAGTATTATATTGTAAAGCAGCTGACTTTTGCAAACATGTCATCAGAAGTTGCATGGCTGTCCACCTTCACTGACACCTGCACTGTATCAAGCCCATGGACAATATTGTCCATCCGTGATCTTTTGGGAAAATTTGTTGATTTGCTGCACAACTGGAATGTGCTATTGATCTGTCGAGCTGTCTCACTATCCACAGCTCAGGCTGGATTGATGGTTTACTGACTGATGGCCGTGAATGCTGCACCTTCCTTAAAGCAGGGATCCATAAAGTTTAAATCCTTACTATATCCAGCTTTATGGTGGACTGGTGTAAAACAAACAGGCTGATTTAAATGAATGGCACGCTTCCATACAATCTTCCTTGAGTCTCCTGTCAAGGCAGCTGCTGCTCAGTGCTCCATAGCCACAGAGGCCCTAAAAAAGCCAACTAAACATTTGCTCGTTCTGAAATATCAGTCATTTAATGAGAAGGAAATTTAACTGAGGAGATTTAATTTATTTTCATCCTCTCAGCCACTTTTATAGTAGTAGTGTATTGTTCTCTACATTTACACATCCAGCACAACAACTTCTATCAATACAACTTGTATGGGCTACATGGGTGGAGGCAAATTTGGCTTAATTCACTGTAGTGGTGGAAAAGAACTAGAATTACCTTAAGACTATGCAAAAATACTCATATGTAGAAGTTCTGCGTCCAAACTTAAGTAAAACTTCTAACATTAGCAGGGCTGCATCAGTGTGTAAGCAGTATTTTACTACTTACTTGACATTATACATTTAAGTTCATGATTAATGGGGTAGGAAAGAAGAAAAACAAATATTCTGAAATGTAGTGGGAGAAAGTAAACTAGAAATACTTAAGTAGTGAAAATGTACTTAGATGTAGTTACATTTCTTCACTGGTTTAGTAGACACTTGGTAAAACAGCAATAAAAAAAATCTATTGCAGCTTAGAGGGAATCTGAATATCTTCTATCTGCAACTCACTTTCTCATCCAAAATTACCTGTCAGCACTCGCACTTTATCAGGACTCTGGGTATCCAGCAATGGAGCCTATTTAAAGGTAACAAGGTGGTGCCTCAATTGCAAAGCAGGAAAATGGCTGAAGAAAGAAGGGATCAGACCAACAACAAATAATTCCATATTTCCTATTACAAAATTTGCATCTCTCTCACCCATCCTTCCTTTGTCACGGTTCAGTGACGCTTTTACATTCTCTTGCTTGTGTATGGCTCGAGTTGGCCCTTTGTTCCTTATACAGTACACCTGTTTTAACACATAGTAGGTCATAAATGAATTAACTCTTTTTGAAACTCAATAAGGCAGCAACTTGAGAATAAATTGTGAGCCAAGAATCGTGTTAAATGTAATTTTTAAGGTATTGTGTGTTTTTTTTTTTTTTTCAGGCCAAGGTAGAACCATATTTAGCTCAATGCCCTGATCACAGATATTAATAAGTGGGAGAATAGACTGCCGGAGGCTTTCCATTACACCTCACCGTAATTCTCTTGTGGTGATGCTCATTAGTATAACCATTGCATATTTAAGCAGCCAGCCTAGCACAGGGCCAATTATGCATGCTTAACACATTCTATTTTTAAGGTAAATATGTGCCATGCTCTCACGTCTTTTAATTGCTTAAGTACCTTAAACTGCACATCTGACCTACGGTATACTGGGGACTAAAATGGTCCTTCAAGGCACTTAAAATCCAAGGGACAAGAGGCTGAGCATTCAGACTATTAGAGACAGAACAATGATAAAAAAAGACAGAAGAAAGTGCTCAATACCTTGGCAGGAAGATGCACTTTGTGCCAAGCTTAACCATTGGCCCAGACTTTGATGGCATGCAGAAGATTTTGAGGGAGTACACTTCCTAAATGGATTCTGCCCCACAGGTAAAAAAAAGAAAAGAAAAAGTGAGACAGATAAAAAGAATTATCTTGATATGATGTGATAAAATATTCACCTCTGTAACACGGCTCCGTTCTTATCTCTGAGGGCCTGGCATTTCTTGGCTCCGAACTTGGCGTCAAAGAGTTCATCCGCATTTTCTAACAATCTTGTATTAAGCAGTTCTTAGGAACCCTTGGGCTCACATCCAGGTCCCCCAATAAACCTGTCAGAAACCCTCCCTTGAAGGTTGCACTGGGATTTTCTGACTGGCTAGTGAGTGCAGTGTGTCCTTGAGTGTTTCTTTGTGAAGTGTATAGGAAAACATGGTGTTTGTAATATCACGCAAGAGCAGGCACATTTGTTTGCTTACACTTCCAGTAACACAAAACAATGTCTAAAGACTGGAAATTGTAATATATTACCTGATTTATAAAAAAGTTTTTTTTTTCTTGTTAAATACGACCAAGAGAATGTCTTTGTTTTACTACCTCATCTTGAATTCCAAGAACCAAAACTTTAACTTCAGATGAAACCACAAGCAGGTAAACAGCAAGGAAACCCAAACAAAACAAAACTATACCGAGAATTTCTAAAGAACATAATCACATTGTACCCTGCTGATGGCTGCCTTGAACATAAGCCATGTACTGTGTGTGGAGGATGTTTCGTTTGCAGAGCTTGTGGATTGATTCAATCCATTCTTGGAATTTTCTGCCAACATGCTGCTGTGATTTATAAATATCATTTCAGGACAAGGAGTCGCTTTTTCTATTTCACACTGTCTTTTCAGGAAGCTAGAAACCATTATGCAGTTTCCATGCCTTCCTCTCGCTCAGTCGAAAGTACTGTGTATAAGTTATGAATATTTTAAATTCTACCCACAAGAGGGGTGAAAGCCACCTCTGTGTTTGCAAATAGCGCTTAAGGCTCATTTTCGATTTGGGTTTAGAAAGACAACAATGGCTACACCACACGAGTATACTGTATATGTAGTGATTCTTTAGGCTCCTGTTACCATCTCAGATAAAAGATAAAGGAATTTAAAATGACAATGGAGGTTGAAGCGAGAGGTGAGGAATGAAAAGTCTGATATTCTGTGGTAAGAGAGGCAAGAAAGGAAGCTTCATTCCTCTCTACCTTTTTTAAGTTGTTGATGGCAGCTGCAAGAGTCAACATAATACCCTGGAATCTGTCCCATCGATCGGACCCAGCCTCCCTTTGAAGTCCTCACTCCACTCGTATAATATCAATGAAGCTGAAGTTCGAGGGTACGGACGTTATATTTAACCTGATTCTCTACGCCTCTGTTTCTTTTTTCGTTCTTTAAGCTTATTTTGCATAGTTTCCACTTTGAAGTTGCAGAGAAAGAACTCTTTCAGGACACACAGGGGAGGGATGCAGCAGTCTGTCACTCAGCCACAGCACTGTCCAAATGTGTGTGGTTTAAGGAAGAGGATGGATATTTATTAGCAGCGTTGAATACATTGAAAAGTTAAGTCCAATTGCTCATTACATATTTCTCAGTGGGAAAAGTAATTACTCAGCAGTAGGCCTTTTTTTTTCACAGCAGACATTTTGACTTGTCAGAGTAGGAACGGCACATATGTTGCTAATGGCATTAACAATGACTCAGTTCTATTCAAGTATTGCAGCAATGCCACTTTCATGTCATGTCATTTAAACTCTAATTTCCAGAGGCTGAGTGGGAAAAACTGTTCAGACTTTATGAGTCAGAGATGTCAGGAATTCCCGACAGCGATGATAGCTCCCGCTTGGTGAAAGTAACTACAGACATGTCAACAAACTGTTGGCACAGTAGCTGTAAAAGCACCGCCTCTGGCAGTTACATCCAAACAAAATCCCATATTAACACTAATGCGCTAATATAACCCATTCAACTAATTTTACAGAAGCTACAGACGGGTGACTAATTTAAGGAAAAAACCAACATTAAGTGTCTGAGTGAGGTGTTGGGCCACTGTGTGCCACTAGAACAGAATCCAACTTAGCATTGATTCTACACATCTCTGAACTCTACTGGAGGGATGAACACCATTTTTCCAAAAGCTATTCCCTAACTTGGTGCTTTGATGATGGGGTAGGAGAGTGCTGTCGAACATGTCGGTCCAAAATCTCCCATAGGTGTTCAACTGGGATTCACATAATTTTCATACTCATCATCAAACCACTCTGTGACCCCTTGTGTCCTGTCTGGAGGCATCTGCAATTTGTAACAGTCAAAATTGTGCAATATGCTTTGAAACCATGTTATTTTGCCTAGACACAAGAGGCACAACGTCATCAGGCTGCGCTTTTGTTTTCTTTAAGTTAGGTGAACAGATGAGTGGATGCATGTTAATGAGCTCCTGTTTCTTTTTGCACCTCAACCGTTATGTGGAGAGCTTCTGTTTTGTTCATGTATGATAACATACAGCTGTCCAACTGTATATGGTGGGGTTGACGAGTCGACGCTTGTGTGGACGTGAATTCTATGCCTTTGCTTTCTATCTCCATGCTCTCCAAACTGCTTACAACCAAGATACACGGACCCAGACTGTTATAACTTTCTATGTTTTTCCTCTAATTTATTCTGGTTTTTCCCTTTAATTTGTCCCCTGTCTGTACACTGTTTGTTTGTATCTGGTTTCACTTGGTAATGAACTGCTACAAATACATAACACAACAAATGTGGCTAATTCGGCTGTTTATCTGGCATGACTACAAGATTAACAAGATTTAAGTCAGAATTTCCAACTCTCTCATTCTGCCAACACTGCGTGAATTACTCATGAAAGTGTGACAGTAAACCAGCATGCACAATACCAGGACCCTGAAACTGAAGAAAGCTAAATGGAATTCAGCCATCATTCATTTTGTTATTTGCACAGTTTTTTTTTTTTTTCATACTGTAACGTGTCAAAATCGGCAAAAACATCCTCACGTACTTTGTATGGAGAAATTGTAATTGAACGAAACATTAACAAGCAGCAAGGCTGTGTTTTGCAGCAATTTTCTGACCATGAACAGCACTACGTGTGCTGTCCTCTCATTGAAAGTGTGGGGTACACACACAAACAAGGAAACAGTTGATACCTGAATCTAACTACCTTGGAGTTACTGGGAGTTACAATATGTATGAATATGAATGTAATTATTGAATTTCAAAATTTTACCACATACACTACTTGTTACAGACTAAGCTAAAGTTGTACTGCCAATCACCGTTTATTGGCTACCTGATGTGCATCTTAAGGCAGAAGAACTACTTCTACTACTTTATAAGAACGGATTGACACGTATCAATGCTTTTATTTGAATTTCAAGACTATTTGAGAAAGTAACTAACTATTGACCTGCAATGCTTTTCAAATTGGTGTCCTTGAGGTCCTGAATTGCATTTATTTATTGATTTATGTTTTTTTTTTAAATTCATATTCAGTGTTGCTGTCATGAATGACTATTTTCATTGCCAGCCAGTTTCTCTCAGTCAAAATAAAAGCAAATGCACAAGGTAAGCACATTAAACCTGAGCATATTCATTATATTGTAATCAGTACATTTTAGGCTAAATTTATACATGCTTTCCATTTTGCATGACACAGAGCTACAGTGCTCTCTCTGTGGGCCATGTTCCCTTTGGCTTGATACCACCTGGAATGCTAAAGATGACCCAGTATCCATTTGCTACTGTAGTGGCTCCATCCCAACAGTTTTCCCCTGCAGTCAAGCAGCTATGAATAATGAGATGAAGCTCCATGCATTAATGTAACAGCACGGCCCCTAAAGGAACGTGTAGTAGCAGGTGATTGTTCGCAGCCTCTGAGGGGCTGTCAGTAAACATGTGCCCCCTGTAGCGTGGGGCATTTTAGCAGGAGCAACCTCCCCTGCCCACACCCCTCACCCTGCATCCTGGGAAATTATGGATGAGTTTCTACCTAACCCCAAAGCAGCATGCTAGCTTTTAGGCCACCTCTGGCTACAAGTGATTTATGAGTACACATCAACATGAGCATTGCTTATAATACAGTGACATTTAAAAGATGAACGAGATGAGATGTGCATCATGGGTAATTGAACACATTTGAGTGTTTGTACAGTGGAATTAAACATGCTTACCAGGAGATATCTGTAGGCAATACACCAGCAATGCCGGAAAGCCTGAAATGACTGACAGATGTTATTTGCAACATGCTGAATATTCTTATTGACATGTGCCTGCATGTTAATAATCGCAAAAAGGATTCCTGGAATTTCAACTGATATTTAAAATCTATCCAAGTAGCAGCTGCCCCATTTGATGTAAGCATGGCTGAGCAAGTAATTACAAATAAATTGGTCTGGCTGATGCCCACAAAGTATGCCTTATTGACCACTAAAAGACGAGCTGCTGGTTGTGCTGGCCTGATGAATCAAACAAGCAGGAGCAGTCACACTTTAATCTGATTCTGGAAACTTTTATAACACTTACTCTTCATAAGTATAAGTGCATGGTAAATGAACAACCAGCAAATCAAACCTTATGCCAACTTTCATTAGGCATCTAACGACTACTTTCATCTTTATTATTATTATCATTAGTTTTCATTGTTACCATATCATTCAGTATATGGCTGCAATTTTTGAAAAAGTTCATCAATGTAGTGAGTACAAAGATCAAGCTGTATTGCTACCATGACTACAGCAGCTGAAGTGAGAAGTGAGAACAAAGTTTATTCCTACTAATGTAATAGTGGGGGAAGTATGGCCCAGTTGCTCCATTGCTTAGGAAACAGACACATGGCGTCCCTCAGGGAAAATAGTTAAGTCTCTGTGATGACATTTGAGCCTGCTCCAATGGTTTTCTGTGCAATTTTTAAGCCATAAAAGGCAGCACTATCTCAGACAGGTAATGGTATTATTACACTTCTTGCATCTCATTATATTATTTTGAATGTGGAACAAGTGCTGTATATACTTTGTATAGAAACATAATACAACCAGGTTAAGTTGTGTACTAATGGAGCTCATATATAGCAGGCCCATCATTATAATCATAGGACAGATTCCAGTCTGGTAAAAAAAAAAAAAAAAATGGATGCAAGTAAGTCCTTCTGGAGCTCTAAGGTTTGCCATAAATAGGCACTTAATGGCTAACAGCTGTCACTGCATGTACTTCTTTTTTGCTTTATTATTTTACATAAAGTAAGGCATACCTAGCATTCATTCATTATTGTTGCCTCAAATGAACAAGGAAGGGACCTTGATCCAACTTGAGCTTTATTTTAGTGTAGTAGAAAGAGCAGAAAACAAGAGCTTTCCGTAAATAAACCCAATTATCCACAATGTTGGCCTCACATTGACAGTCACTGCCAGTGATGCTTGAAGTGCTTCTCTCATTTCTGGCTTCACTTGTTAATTTATCTCAACCTATAGCAAACTGTTTTAATATTGTTGGACTGACATTTTAATTTTCACAGAAAAAAAAATCTCACTGTGAAGGCAGTACCACATTATCACATATGTCAGTTCCCCAAGAGAAATATATTAGGTCTAATTGAAGCATGCGCAACCATGATGTGCTCTCTTATTAGACCAAAGATGTGTACTGTATGGGGTATGAACACTCCCTGTTGCTGTGCTTACTGGTGCGAGAGAGGATACATTTAAGCTGTCTGTGATACATTTCCTCTTGATTTACTGTAAGGAGAGAAATGAAATCGTGAATAAAGAAAAAGACCAAAAATGAGCAAAACAAACTTTGAAAGGCACCGGAATAATCCTGAATCGTTGATTACAGCACGGACACAAAACGTCACTTAAGGTCACCACATCGTTATCTCAAAATTATATGTTATAAAAAACATAATCTCCATGTTATGAATATATATATATATAATTCATAAAAAGGACTCCCAAGAGTTTTCATTTTATCAGAGAGGGCAGGTAGCCGCATGACGTCCAAGATCAGAGTTTGCAAGTGCATGAACATATGCTGCGTCTGTAAATATGTAAATTATACTGTACAACTTACATATTTGTATTCACAGAATATTTCCACATAATATCCCACTGATATTTTATATATATTTAATTATTTTTAGATTTGCTTCCTCCAGTCAAGCATCCGGCTTGTCACCATGGTGCTGAAAATGTGTCACAGTTCTTATTTTTCTGTGGCCTTGACAGCAGGACTGAACAGCAGTAGGTCGTGTTAGTTTCTCCATTTTGTCAAATGTAACATACTGTACACAAAAGAAATTGTTTGTTGTGAAAAATAAATAAAATAATCTTCCTATGTATTAATTCATGCAAACCATAACCCAGGCTTCTTATGCACCTAATACACATTGTTTCTAATATTATAATGATGGTGTCAGATGACTTGTGCGTGAACAGTACTGTGTTTGATGCAAAATTTATGTTATTAGGAAACAGTGGCGGATTAAGTAGACACAAAAGTAAACAAAAGCAGGCTTCTCATTTCTAGCCAAAGACCATCAATTTTGTTGAAATGACAACTCCAGCTCTCTGATGTCATCAGCTGTAGCTACTAGCTAATTAACATTAGCTAGGTAAATTGGTTGAAAACCTCTGACTGACTTGCTTCTCTGCCTGACTTTTTAAAATACGAGAAAGCAGCAGAAATGAAAGCGTAGTTAATGTGCTTGTATTGCAGTGTACAGCTTGTTAGCTCCAGTACAGTATCATAAACAGAAATGTAATTACAACTGTATTTGTTCTAACATAACTGAGTGGTTTGAATGCTTACTGTAGAAAAATGTACACAGAGGTCACGGTTTTACCTTATATTTTCCAACAGTGTTTAACTGTCAAGACAGGCTTTGAGCAGGAGAACTAACCATTTGGTTAACATAATGCTGTTACAGGTAAGGACTTTGGCCGGAGTTGCTGGAGCGCCAACTTCCCTAAACCAAATAAAGAGCGAAACAGGGCCACCAATGTTAATAAAATCTGTAGCGTCTTGACCCTTGCACGGTTGATGTCCCAGTCCTGAACAGGTAATTTTTGTCATCCTACAAAGCAAAGTAAGGTAGCTACTGATATGCTATATGAGTGGCTTTGGAAGTTACATAGGGTTACTAATGTAGGTAGTCAGTCATGCTAACATTTTCATCTTGTGTATTTTTGGTTTAGAAAAGGCTAGAGAAAGACTTTACCTTTGCCTGATGTTTTCAGCAAATACTACTTCGGCATGTACTGAAATTCAAACTATGAATGGACAATCACCTTTTGGGGAGAGGTTTTAGTGAACAGTCAGCTTTACATCTTGACATCTTTGTGTGTCTAATAACTGAGACGGTGGTGGCAGATTTTGTGATTTGTTTGTGTGTTTGTGTGTGTGTGTGTGTGTTTGTGTGTGTGTTTGTGTGTGTGTGTGTGTGTGTGTGTGTGTGTGTGTGTGCGTGCGTGTGTGTGTGTGTGTGTGTGTGTGTGTGTACATACACATACTTTTGGGAGTGGGAAGAGTGATGAGAAGTCGCTGTTGCCTCGTCTCATGTATGTTTGGCACGGAGCCGTTCTGCTCAGCAGAGCCTCATGGACCAGAGAACACAGACTGGAATGGTACATTTGGGACAAAATTATACTGCAAGGCATTGTATCAATTAGATAGATGAATGACCATGGGTTTTAATTAGAACACTGGGTACACATTCTACTTCATTATTCAGTGGAACCAAACTAATTCTGCTGCCCAACAGCAGCGAGGAGCCCAGCTGCTCCATCAGCACTCTGCCTCTGATAAGAGCACTGGGACTTTGAAAGGTGGTGACATAAAGAGGAGTAATACGGTCTCATCAGAGGGAGGAAAAAATCTTGAGAGAGTGCATTGAACTTGGGTAAAGAACCACAGCACTGCAGTTTCTGTATAGTGTTGGGAAATGAGTGTAGTGTGCAGCCCCCTAAACATAAACTTAAGTAACCTCATTGGCCAGTTGAGAAAGGGTCCAACTCTCTTTTGACAGAGAGTTCTTTTGCTTCTGTTTAAAATGTGATTTTGTGTTACAGGTCATGCAGTGATTAATCACTTCCTGTGTGCAGAGAGTATTCATAAATCTACACACAACACTAGAATTTTATTAAATCCAACAAACGAGCACAGTGTTGTCTCACAGCTGGTAACAGGGGTATCATTTCACATAAAAATTGAGTTAACCAATGACAGAGACACCTGTGATGTGGTGGCATGTACAGCAACAGTGTGCTGTGCAGCCAGTGATCTTTGAAGTCCAACTCATAGCAAATTAATTTTGAGGGCTGCGGAAGAGCTCAGTAGCTCTGTCCTGCTCTAAAAAGCAGTCAAACCAGTTCTGACATTTGCTGAAAAATCCAAAGCATAGTAAGGTTTGTTTTAAAATCTCTGATGAATATAAAATGTATTACTCATGCTAATAAATGTAATACCCACCTTTTTCCCTCCTGTCGAGATGATAACTTTTCAGTTCTCAAAATCAGTAGATGTTTAACATAACTCACAACATTTCTGTTTCACATTAGCCATTATTACAAAAAACAAGAAAAGTCACAATAACTCAGCTCCCTGTTGGATCAACAGTCAGGTGAATGATAACAGTTTTAGTGACTGGTTTGCTTTTGTCATCTTTGATCAAAATTAGAATGTAACCATTTTCACATTTCTCATTTATCTATTTCAGTCAACAACTCAGACAAAAATGACTAATTTTGAAAGCAATGACTCTTGGGATGAGGTTGGTATACAGGTTTGGATAATAACTTTAATATTATATTACAAAGGACGATTACAAAAACAACTTACTTATCTAATTGTCGGATTTTATTGCTGCAGATAAAATAATTATTAGCCATACTAATGCCTGCATGACAGAGAAAAAGGATTGCTGCATAAATATATATATATGTAGGAACTGAGTAAGTCTGCTTCTATCACACCCCATTCATCTCCAGTCAGACCTGTGTTATGCATCACTGACCCAATGCATCCCCTTCCAACTTTACTCTCCATTACTGCCATGTGTCACTAGAAAAGTCACTTTAATACGTACTGTGCGGCAAACATGGTCATTTCCTCTTTCTTTCTTTGAACGTTAATTTGTATCACAGTAATGGCTGCAATGTAATAAAGAGCAGCATATGGTCCTGGTCCAGTCTGTGGCATAAAGCATATTGAGAATATGCTTTTACTCCATTCACCTCATTTTACAGACAAGTACTTCATTTAATATCAACAACAAGGTTAGATGACACTGTAGGTAATTAGATGAGAGTCAGTTGATGGCTTTTTAATTGCTCAGCAATGCACCACTATGATGAGAAGCAATATGCGAGTGCCACTGTGTCCTCTTTGCAAACACAGCACTCTATTACATTCTGGACTCCTCTATATTGTAAATGTGACAGGGCTGTTATGCTGCATGATAAGATGTAGAGCTACCTCCCCTTCTTTTATAGTTTTCTCTTGTGAATCTGTCAACATAACAACTGTCAGTGTTGTTGACATCCTCTGCTCTCCTGTTTTGGCAAAAATGTAAAGCATAGCAATGGGAAATTGCTGAGACGGCACTCGCCGCCTTCATTTTGTTTTCTCTCTTTTTTTTTTGCAAGCTGCAGTTGGCGTCTCGCTAAATTGCACAGTGACCCCAATACCCCACCCCTGCAGCACACAAATATACACAAATGCACACACACATTGCTGTCTTGTTCCCAAACACCACTGAAGGCCAAACAGATATAAACAAGTTAGTGCTGCACACATGAGGCAATTTATAGTTGCTCCTCTGCAGTTATCCACCTCTGTAGGTCAAGACCAGAAGGACCTCGTTGATCTAAGCAAGTCCAAAGGTGAGGCTGTGAGGCCAATGAGGTTTCATTCAGATCAAGTGATGTTACAAAAAGGCTTCACCACGTGAAGACAAATGTTTCACAGGAGAACATAATAAGATTGTTGAAACAATTGACTTCCTGCATTCCCCGGGCAGCCATTCAGAACAGATGATATCCGCACCCTGTTGTACTGGAGTAACACAAATACCCCTGACAACTGAAAAGTGTATGTACTTATCATAGGGATGCACAGCCCTTACTGCATTTTTAAAGATGTATTTATGTTGTAGATGTGACTTTGCTACAGTGGAACATCGAAATGCAGAAAATGTCCTTGAGCTGAAAATAAAGGTACAGTTTGCTTTTCAAACTCTCAGTGAGAGCAACCGGCTCAGGAGTACAAGAGGAAGAGGTGGTAATGGATCAAGTCAAGCAAGTCTTACAGGTTATTGATCTTTGTAAAAATAAAGGACAGAAAACAACCAACTGGCCTTTTCTTCAAATAACTTGTCTTTTGTGATGTGACCTAAACGTAGGTGAGATCACTGACTATAGAGTCAGCCACAGATTTCCTCTGATTTGCAGCTTTCTGTTCCATCTGTTTAGTCAGTCAACCAATTCAAGGGATCTCCACACAGACTGAGACTGAAATGGTGCATTAACCTGAGACATTAAAGGCAAATAAGCAATGCTGGAGAACTCAACAGCAAAACAAATACACCCTTCCGTTCAGTGCCCCTTAAAAAGCTCCACCCCAAAAATTTATGGACACGCAATGCCAAGGCAATGACACAATACTAAGGCATAAAAAGATTGGAAAACGTCATAGCTTGGTAAGTCATAAAAATATCATAGGATAGTAAGGCATTAAAATGTCAAAAAAATGTCATAGTAAACTAAGGCACTGTGACCTAAAACATATCAAAGTGGACATGTATAGGAAGGCAAACAAAAATTCATAGTATAGTAAGGCATAAAACGTCATAGTATAATAAGGGACAAAAATGTCCATAAACGTCATAATATTGAAAGGCATAAAACGTCCTTGTATAGGAAGCGGAAAAATGTCAAAAAATGTCATAGTATAGTAAGGCAGGAATAGATAAAAAACGACATAGTATACTAAGGCATAAAAATGGGAAAAAAGTTATATTTTAGTAAAGAATAAAAATTTCAAGAAAGGTCATAGTATAGTAAGGCACGAATATGTCAAAAAACGATATAGTATAGCAAGCCATAAAAATTTCAAAAACATCATAGTACAGTAAGGCATAAAAACATCATAGTATAGTAAGGCATAAAAATGTCAAAAAACGTCATAGTATAGTAAGGCATAAAAATGGCAAAAAAGTTATATTTTAGTAAGCTATAAAAATTTCAAGAAACGTCATAGTATAGTGAGGCATAAAACGCTATAGCATAGTAAGGCATAAAAATGTGAAAAAAAATCATAGTAAAATTAGGCATAAAAACGTAATAGTATACTAAGGCATGAAAATGTGAAAGAAACGTCATAGTAACTTAAGGCATAAAAAGGTCAAAAATCGTCGTAAGGTGTAAAAGGATGAAGGTATAAAAATTTCAGAAAACGTCATAGTATAATAAGGCAAGAATAGGTCAGAAAACAACATAGTATAGTAAGGCATAAAAATGGCAAAAAAAAAGTCACAATATAGTAAGGCATTAAAATGGCAAAAAAGTTATATTTTAGCAAGCCATAAAAATGTCAAGAAAAGTAATAGTGCAGTAAGGCATAAAACGTCATAGCGTAGTAAGGCATAGAAATGTGAAAAAAAATCATAATAGAATTAGGCATAAAAACGTCTTAGTAACTTTAGCCACAAAAAGGTCAAAAATTATCATAGTATAGTAAGCCATAAAAATTTCAAGAAAGGTCACAAAACGAATACGTAAAAAAATGACATAGTATAGTCAGTCATGAAAATCACAAAAAACGTCATAGTAAAGTAAGACACGAAAAGGACAAAAGACAACATAGTATAGGAAGGCAAAAAAAAGTCAAAAAAGTTATATTTTAGTAAGCCATAAAAATTTCAAGAAACGTAATAGTACAGTAAGGCATAAAACGTCATTGTGTACGAAGGCATGAAAATGTCAAAAAACGTCATAGTATAGTAAGGCATAAAAATGTCAAAAAACGTCATAGTATAGTGAGGCATTAAAATGGCAAAAAAGTTATATTTTTGTAAGCCATTAAAATTTCAATCAACATCATAGTACAGTAAGGCATAAAACGTCATAGTATAGTAAGGCATAAAAATGTCAAAAAACGTCATAGTATAGTAAGGCATAAAAATGGCAAAAAACGTCATAGTATAGGAAGGCCTAAAAATGTCAAAAAAGATATATTTTATTATGCCATGAAAATGTCAAAGAACGTCATAGTACAGTAAGGCATAAAACGGCATTGTGTACGAAGGCATAAAAATGGCAAAAAACGTCATAGTATAGTAAGGCATAAGAATTTCAAAAAACGTCATAGTATAGGTAGGCTAGAATAGGTCAGAAAACGACATAGTATAGTAAGGCATGAAAAATGGCAAAAAACGTCATAGTATAGTGAGGCATTAAAATGGCAAAAAAGTTATAGTTTTGTAAGCCATTAAAATTTCAATCAACGTCATAGTACAGTAAGGCATAAAACGTCATTGTGTATGAAGGCATAAAAATGTCAAAAAACGTCATAGTATAGTAAGGCATAAAAATGGCAAAAAACAACATAGTATAGGAAGGCCTAAAAATGTCAAAAAAGATATATTTTATTATGCCATGAAAATGTCAAAGAACGTCATAATACAGTAAGGCATAAAACGTCATTGTGTACGAAGGCATGAAAATGTCAAAAAACGTCATAGTATAGTAAGGCATAAAAATGTCAAAAAACGTCATAGTATAGTAAGGCATAAAAATGTCAAAAAACGTCATAGTATAGGAAGGCCTAAAAATGTCAAAAAAGATATATTTTATTATGCCATGAAAATGTCAAAGAACGTCATAGTACAGTATGGCATAAAACGTCATTGTGTACGAAGGCATAAAAATGTCAAAAAACGTCATAGTATAGTAAGGCATAAAAATGTCAAAAAACGTCATAGTATAGGAAGGCCTAAAAATGTCAAAAAAGATATATTTTATTATGCCATGAAAATGTCAAAGAACGTCATAGTACAGTATGGCATAAAACGTCATTGTGTACGAAGGCATAAAAATGTCAAAAAACGTCGTAGTATAGGAAGGCCTAAAAATGTCAAAAAACGTAATAGTACAGTAAGGCATAAAACGTCATTGTGTATGAAGGCTTAAAAATGTCACAAAACGTCATAGTATAGTAAGGCATAAAAATGTCAAAAAACGTCATAGTATAGTATGGCATAAAATGTCAAAAATACATCATAGTATATTAAAGCATAAAAAGTAATCAAACCGTCATAGTATGTCAAGGCATGAGCCGAAATAATATAATTAGGCATAAAAATGCCAAAAAAGATCTTAATATAGTACGTTAGAAAAATTGCAAAAAACGTCATAGTATAGTATGGCATAAAATGTCAAAAATACATCAAAGCATATTAAGGCATAAAAGGTCCTGAAAAAGTCACAGAATTTCAAGGCATGAGATGATATAATATAATTAGCCATAAAAATGACAAAAAACGTCATAGTATAGTAAGGCAGAAAAATGTCAAAAAACGTCATAGTATAGTATGGCATAAAATGTCAAAAATACATCAAAGCATATTAAGGCATAAAAGGTCCTGAAAAAGTCACAGAATGTCAAGGCATGAGATGAAATAATATAATTAGCCATAAAAATGCCAAAAAACGTCATAGTATAGTAAGGCATAAAAATGTCAAAAAACGTCATAGTATAGTAAGGCATAAAAATGTCAAAAAACGTCATAGTATAGTAAGGCATAAAAATGTCAAAAAACGTCATAGTATAGTAAGGCATAAAAATGTCAAAAAACGTCATAGTATAGTAAGGCATAAAAATGTCAAAAAACGTCATAGTATAGTAAGGCATAAAAATGTCAAAAAACGTCATAGTATAGTAAGGCATAAAAATGTCAAAAAACGTCATAGTATAGTAAGGCATAAAAATGTCAAAAAACGTCATAGTATAGTAAGGCATAAAAATGTCAAAAAACGTCATAGTATAGTAAGGCATAAAAATGTCAAAAAACGTCATAGTATAGTAAGGCATAAAAATGTCAAAAAACGTCATAGTATAGTAAGGCATAAAAATGTCAAAAAACGTCATAGTATAGTAAGGCATAAAAATGTCAAAAAACGTCATAGTATAGTAAGGCATAAAAATGTCAAAAAACGTCATAGTATAGTAAGGCATAAAAATGTCAAAAAACGTCATAGTATAGTAAGGCATAAAAATGTCAAAAAACGTCATAGTATAGTAAGGCATAAAAATGTCAAAAAACGTCATAGTATAGGAAGGCATAAAAATGTCAAAAAACGTCATAGTATAGTAAGGCATAAAAATGTCAAAAAACGTCATAGTATAGGAAGGCCTAAAAATGTCAAAAAAGATATATTTTATTATGCCATGAAAATGTCAAAGAACGTCATAGTACAGTAAGGCATAAAACGTCATTGTGTACGAAGGCATAAAAATGTCAAAAAACGTCATAGTATAGTAAGGCATAAAAATGTCAAAAAACGTCATAGTATAGGAAGGCCTAAAAATGTCAAAAAAGATATATTTTATTATGCCATGAAAATGTCAAAGAACGTCATAGTACAGTAAGGCATAAAACGTCATTGTGTACGAAGGCATAAAAATGTCAAAAAACGTCATAGTATAGTAAGGCATAAAAATGTCAAAAAACGTCATAGTATAGGAAGGCCTAAAAATGTCAAAAAAGATATATTTTATTATGCCATGAAAATGTCAAAGAACGTCATAATACAGTAAGGCATAAAACGTCATTGTGTACGAAGGCATGAAAATGTCAAAAAACGTCATAGTATAGTAAGGCATAAAAATGTCAAAAAACGTCATAGTATAGTAAGGCATAAAAATGTCAAAAAACGTCATAGTATAGGAAGGCCTAAAAATGTCAAAAAAGATATATTTTATTATGCCATGAAAATGTCAAAGAACGTCATAGTACAGTATGGCATAAAACGTCATTGTGTACGAAGGCATAAAAATGTCAAAAAACGTCATAGTATAGTAAGGCATAAAAATGGCAAAAAAGGTCATAGTATAGTAAGGCATAAAAAAGGCAAAAAACGTCTTAGTATAGGAAGGCATAAAAATGTCAAAAAACGTCGTACTATAGGAAGGCCTAAAAATTTCAAAAAACGTAATAGTACAGTAAGGCATAAAACGTCATTGTGTACGAAGGCATAAAAATGTCAAAAAACGTCATAGTATAGTAAGGCATAAAAATGTCAAAAAACGTCATAGTATAGTAAGGCCTAAAAATGTCAAAAAACGTCATAGTATAGGAAGGCCTAAAAATGTCAAAAAAGATATATTTTATTATGCCATGAAAATGTCAAAGAACGTCATAGTACAGTATGGCATAAAACGTCATAGTATAGTAAGGCATAAAAATGTCAAAAAACGTCATAGTATAGTAAGGCATAAAAATGTCAAAAAACGTCATAGTATAGGAAGGCCTAAAAATGTCAAAAAAGATATATTTTATTATGCCATGAAAATGTCAAAGAACGTCATAGTACAGTATGGCATAAAACGTCATTGTGTACGAAAGCACAAAAATGTCAAAAAAGGTCATAGTATAGTAAGGCATAAAAATGGCAAAAAACGTCATAGTATAGTAAGGCATAAAAATGTCAAAAAACGTCATAGTATAGGAAGGCTAGAATAGGTCAGAAAACGACATAGTATAGTAAGGCATAAAAATGGCAAAAAAGTTATATTTTAGTAAGCCATAAAAATTTCAAGAAACGTAATAGTACAGTAAGGCATAAAATGTCATAGAGTAGTAAGGCATAGAAATGTGAAAAAAAATCATGGTAAAATTAGGTATAAAAACATCATAGTATTCTAAGGCATGAAAATGTGAAAACAAAAACGTCATAGTAACTTAAGGCACAAAAAGGTAAAAAATCGTCATAGTATAGTAAGGCATAAAAAGCCATTGTACAGGAAGGCATAAAAATGTCAAACAACTGCATTGTATAATGAGGCAAAAATAGGTCAGAAAACGTCATTGTATAGTAAGGCATAAAAATGGCAAAAAAATTATATTTTTGTAAGCCATAAAAATTTCAAGAACCCCATAGTACAGCATAAAATTTCTTAGTATAGTGAGGCATAAAAACCACTAAAAATCTCATAGTATAGTAAGGCAAGAATAGGTATAAAAATTCATACTAAACTAAAGCATAAAAAGCTTGAAAACACACACAGGAAGTGTCCCTGACCAGGGTTTGAACTCACAACCTTCTCAGTGTGGGGCAGAAGCTCTAACCACTCAACCACTGTAGACCACATAAACCTGATTTTATTGAGGTATAATCACATATGGTATGGTAAGGCATAAAATTGTCATAGTGTAGGAAGGCCTAAAAATAAAAAAAAACGACATAGTATAGTAAGGCATTAAAATGGCAAAGAAGTTATATTTTAGTAAGCCATAAAAATTTCAAGAAACGTCTTAGTACAGTAAGGCATAAAACAAAATACTATAGTGAGGCATTAAAATCACAAAAAATGTCATAGTATGGTAAGGCAGGGATAGGTCAAAAAAAGACATATTATAGTAAGGCAACAATAGGTCAAAAAATGACATAGTATAGTAAGGCATAAAAATGGCAAAAAGTAATATTTTTGTAAGCCATAAGAATGTCAAGAAACGTCATAATACAGTGAGACATAAAACATCATAGTATAGTAAGGCATGAAAATGTGAAAAAAACATCAAAGTAACTTAAGGCGCAAAAAGGTAAAAAATCATCGTAGTATAGTAAGGCATAAAAAGCCATAGTATAGGAAGGCCTAAAAATGTCAAAAAAGTTATATTTTATTATGCCATGAAAATGTCAAAGAACGTCATAGTACAGTAAGGCATAAAACACCATTGTGTACGAAGGCATGAAAATGTCAAAAAACGTCATAGTATAGTAAGGCATAAAAATGTCAAAAAACGTCATAGTATAGTAAGGCATAAAAATGTCAAAAAATGTCATAGTATAGGAAGGCATAAAAATGTCAAAAAACGTCATAGTATAGTAAGGCATAAAAATGTCAAAAAAGTTATATTTTTGTAAGCCACAAAAATGTCAAAGAACGTAATAGTACAGTAAGGCATAAAACGTCATTGTGTACGAAGGCATAAAAATGTCAAAAAACGTCATAGTATAGTAAGGCATAAAAATGTCAAAAAAACGTCATAGTAAAGTAAAGCATAAAAATGTCAAAAAACGTCATAGTATAGTAAGGTATAAAAATGTCAAAAAACGTCATAGTATAGGAAGGCCTAAAAATGTCAAAAAAGATATATTTTATTATGCCATGAAAATGTCAAAGAACGTCATAGTACAATAAGGCATAAAACGTCATTGTGTACGAAGGCATGAAAATGTCAAAAAACGTCATAGTATAGTAAGGCATAAAAATGGCAAACAAACGCTCATTAGTATAGTGAGGCATTAAAATGGCAAAAAGTTATATTTTTGTTAAGCCATTAAAATTCAAATCAAGCGTCATTCAGTACGTAAGGCATAAACGGTCATTGTGTACGAAGTCATAAAAAACTGTCAAAAACGTCATGTATATGTTAAGGTCATAAGAAATAATCAAAAACACGTCATGTATAGGAAGGCTAAGAATGTCAATAAAAGATCATAATTTTATTATGCCGATGACAAATGTCAAGAACGTATCATACAAGTAAGGCTATAAGAACGTGATGTGTACGAAGGCATGGAAAAGTGCAAAAACGTCATGTACAGGTAAGGCCAAAAAAATGTCAAAAAAACCAGTCTATTAACTATGATAGTAAGGCATCAACAGGAGATTTCAACAAATAAGACATCAAGTATAGGAAGCCTTAAAATGTGTCAAAAAAAGATATATTTTATTATGCCAATGAAAATGTCAAGAACGTTCATAGTAATACAGTAAGCACAGAAACAGTCAATGTGTACCGAAGGCATAAAAAATGTCAAAACAACGTCATAGTATAAAGCGTACAATGGCCATAAATGGTCATAAGATATAAGGCAAAAGTTATGTATACAGGCAAATGTCCAAAAACGACGTAATGGAAGCGAACAAATAAAAAACACAGTACCTAAAGTACATGAAGGCATACAGGCATAAAAATGTCAACTAGTGTAAGGCAATGAAAAAAATGTCAAAAGACGGTCATAGTATAGTCATGGCTAAAAATGTCAGAAAAAACGGTATAATACACCACCCACCGACACCCCCCGCCCACCACCATTCAATCAAAAAATTGTCAAAAAACGAGTCATAGTAAACGGTACACGGCATGAAAAAATTGGCAAAAACGTATAAATATAGCTAAGGCATGAAAAAATGCATAAAAAACGTCCATAAGTATAAGGGAAAGAGCAATACAAAATGTCAAAAAGCAGTTTGTAGTATATATGGAAAGGCATAGAAAATAGGTCAACAAAACGTTAATAGTATACGGAAGGCCCTAAATTGTCCAAAAGATCATATTGTCTTATTATGCCATAAAGAA
>NW_019174328.1:7933857-7944128 GCF_002260705.1 Seriola dumerili
AAAAAAGGTCATAGTATAGTAAGGCATAAAAATGACAAAAAACGTCATAGTATAGTAAGGCATAAAAATGTCAAAAAACGTCATAGTATAGGAAGGCCTAAAAATGTCGAAAAAGATATATTTTATTATGCCATGATAATGTCAAAGAACGTCATAGTACAGGAAGGCATAAAACATCAATGTGGACGAAGGCATAAAAATGTCAAAAAACGTCATAGTATAGGAAGGCCTATAAATGTCGAAAAAGATATATTTTATTATGCCATGATAATGTCAAAGAACGTCATAGGACAGGAAGGCATAAAACATCAATGTGGACGAAGGCATAAAAATGTCAAAAAACGTCATAGTATAGGAAGGCCTATAAATGTCGAAAAAGATATATTTTATTATGCCATGATAATGTCAAAGAACGTCATAGGACAGGAAGGCATAAAACATCAATGTGGACGAAGGCATAAAAATGTCAAAAAACGTCATAGTATAGGAAGGCCTATAAATGTCGAAAAAGATATATTTTATTATGCCATGATAATGTCAAAGAACGTCATAGGACAGGAAGGCATAAAACATCAATGTGCACGAAGGCATAAAAATGACAAAAAACGTCATAGTATAGTAAGGCATAAAAATGGCAAAAAAGTTATATTTTTGTAAGCCATAAAAATTTCAAGAAACGTCATAGTACAGTGAGGCATAAAACGTCATAGCATAGTAAGGCATTGAAATGTGAAAAAAAATCATAGTGAAATTAAGCAAACGTCATAGTATAGTAAGGGATAAAAATGGCAAAAAAGTGATATTTTTGTAAGCCATAAAAATTTCAAGAAACGTCATAGTACAGTGAGGCATAAAACGTCATAGCATAGTAAGGCATTGAAATGTGAAAAAAAATCATAGTCAAATTAAGCATTAAAACGTCATAGTATACTAAGGCATGAAAAATGTGTGAAAAAACGCCATAGTATAGTAAGGCATAAAAATGGCAAAAAAGTTCTATTTTATTATGCCATGAAAATGTCAAGGATCGTCATAGTACAGTAAGGCATAAAACGTAATCGTAACCTAAGGCACAAAATGGTAAAATATCGTCATAGTACAGTAAGGCATAAAACGTCATTGTATAGGAAGACACAAAAATGTCAAAAAATGTCATAGTATAGTAAGGCAAGAATAGGTCAGAAAATGACATAGTATCGTAAGGCATAAAAATAGCAAAAAAATTATATTTTAGTAAGCCATAAAAATGTCAAGAAACGTAATAGTACAGTGAGGCATAAAACGTCATAGCGTAGTAAGGAATAGAAATGTGAAAAAAAATCATGGAAAAATTAGGCATAAAAACATCAAAGTATTTTAAGGCATGAAAATGTGAAAAAAAAATGTCAGAGTAACCTCAGGCACAAAAAGCTAAAAAATCGTCATAGTATAGTAAGGCATAAAACGCCATTGTATTGGAAGGCATAAAAATGTCGAAAAACATCATAATATAGTAAGGCAAGAATAGGTAAAAAAAAGTCATACTAAACTAAGGCATAAAAACTTGAAAATACACACAGGAATGTCACTGAACATGGTTTGTACTCACAACCTTCTCAATGTGGGGCAAAATCTCTAACCACTCAACCACTGTGGACCACATAAATCTGAGTTTATTAAGGCATAATGAGATATGGTATAGTAAGGTATAAAATCATCATAGTGTAAGACAGCATAAAAATGTCTAAAAAATTACATTTTAGTAAGCCATAAAAATTTCAAGAAACGTCATAGTACAGTAAAGCATAAAACGTCATAGTATAGTAAGGAACAAAAATGTCATAGTATAGTAAAGAATAAGCACGTCAAAAAACATCATAGTATAGAAAAGGATAAAATGTCATAGTATAGTAAGGCATAAAAAGGTTGGAAAACATCATAGTAAAGTAAGTCATAAAAAGTTTGGAAAACATCATGCTACATTAAGGCATGAAAATGACATAATATAGCAAGGCATAGAAGCGTCATAGTATAGTAAGGCACGAATAGGTTAAAAAAGGTCATGGCATAGTAAAGCATAAAAATGACAAAAAACATCATAATATAGCAAGGCATAAAAACGTCAAAAAACATATTGAAATAAGGCATAAAAATGTCAAAAAATGTCATATTATAGCAAGGCATGAAAATGTCATAGTATAGTGAAGCATAAAAACGTCAAAAAACATCATATTAAAATAAGGCATAAAATTGTCAAAGAATGTTATAGTTTGGTGAGCCATTAAAATGACAAAAAACATCATAATATAGTTAGGCATAAAAACGTCATAATATAGGAAGGCATAAAGAGGTTTAAAAACATCATAGTACAGTAAGGCATAAAAACGTCATATTATAGTAAGTCATAAAAATAACAAAAAACGTCATAGTATAGTAAGGCATAAAAACGTTAAAATATGTAATAGCAAAATAAGGCTTAAAAATGTCAAAAACCATCATAGTATAAGAAAGCACAGAAATGACTAAAAATATAGTATATTAAGGCATAAAAACGTCATAAAATGTTATAGTATAGTTGGCATAAAACGTCATAGTACACTAAGAAATAAAAATATCAAAAAACGTCAGTATAATATAGTAAGGAATAAAAAATTCACAGAATAACAAAGCACAAAAATATCAAAAATATAGTATATTAAGGCACAAAAATGACAAAAAACCATCATTGTATAGTAAGGCATAAAAATGTCAAAAAATGTATAGGAAGGGATAAAAATGTCAAAAGACATACAGAAAAGTCCTAGAATGGGGTTCAAATCCACAAGCTCCTCCATTTGAGGCAACAGTTCTAACCCCTGCACCACCATGACACCTCATATTTCAAAGTTGATCAAGGGATAAAAAGATCAAAATATAGGGCATAAAAGACATCTAAGGCATAAAAACATCATAGTATAGTAAGTCATAACAACATCATAGTACAGTAAGGCATAAAAAAGTCAGTTAGAGTTGTCAATTTACCTAATGTCCTTTGGACTACAGGTAGTAGCCAGAGGGAAAACATGCAGCCACAGGGAGAACATGCAAACTTCACACAGAAGGGTCCCATGATTGGGATTCGAACCCAGAGCTTTTGCACTGGGAGGTGACAGTTTTCTAGTCATGCAGAAGCAATAGTATAGTAAGGCATAAAACAGTCATTGTATAGCAAGTCATAAAAATGTCATGGTATAGTATGGCATAAAAATGACATAGTATAGTAAGGCTTACAAAAATCATAGTATAGTAAGGCATTAAAAAAATCATAGTATAGTATGTCATAGAAATTACATAGTATAGTAAGGCATATAAAGTCATAGTAGAGTAAGTAAGGCATTAAACAATTCATAATATAGTAAGGAGTAAAAAGTCATAGTATAGTAAGGCATAAAAATGTCATTGTAAGTCATAAAACATGAAGTGGGTATAACTGCCCGTATGCAGATCCCTTTCACAATGTATGGAAAGCAATAAGTAAAAACAAAAGCTGTACAGTAAAAGCAAAGGCAATAGGTAAAAACATTTTTTATTGTTTTATCCATTCCTCTTTATTCTATTTATTCTCTCGCACATTTATTCTTTTTTATGGCATAAAATCTCCATAACATAGGAGAGAGCAAGATAAGTGAAACGCCGAAGTGAATTTCATGCCGACAGCTTAAACAACTCTGTTACTATTTGTGCACGATATAGTCACTTAGGACATCCCACATGGAACAAGCCGTGATACATCAAGTATATTCATCATATCACCCGCCCCTATGTTGTGCAGTATATGCCACTGTCATGCCCTCACCACTAATCCTAATCAATTCCATTCAAAACGCCACATGATCTGGTGCCGACCCTCAATCCCTTAACATTTACCAGATTTACTTTCCTATTAGAACAACTGTTGGCTGTGGTCTGTCACCTATTTTGGAGCTCTACCAGGCAGGAAGAGATTTTTTTTCAGTGACATTGATTTCCAAGTTATAGCTACAATATGCAGTTTTTTACTTTGAGGTTGAAAATGTATTGTTAATCCTGCCCTCCTCCCCCTCAGCTGGTCAAGTTCCCGCCCCCACACTTGTCACTCATCTTGAGGAGCTGTCTACAATGAAACAGCTATTGCCTGGGGCTAATGTAACCGGCATCCATAAAGCCACTGCAGGTGTAGAAGAAGCAGACATTGACTGCAGAAAAAATCTACAACAACAACAATAGAAGCATTTCTGGTTTTATACTTTTTTTTTAACCCTCTGCTATATGTTTAGCTTTGCTACTTTTTCCTTTTTTACTTCATTGTACCTGCTGAGGAATATACAGCTTTTAAAAATGCTAATGTCACTAACAACATAAGGCCATGAACTCTCATTTGGTAAGATTATTATATTGTGGTTTTCTGTCTATGCTTTATTATAAGTCATTCTTATTTTATCATTCTTCATCTTCATATTCTTGGCATTCTTTTGCATTCAATTAAATTCTAATAAATTTAAGAATGATGTAAATATTCTGTCCAATCTAATCCCACTCTTACAAACGCTCTTGTTGCATCAGTTGTCAATCACTCTTTTTTTGCCTTGCCATTTTTTTGTTTGAATTTCTGCAGATAAGGATGAATCAATTTTTGGATTATATACAATAAAAAGGAAAAACAAACAAGCAAGCCCAACTAATAGGAGAATCATTACCTACCAGTATGGTGGTAGATCACTCCGTCTCGACAATATATTGGGGAATGTTGTTCTCTTAATTATAGTCCTTTAGAAACTCGTTGCACACCAACTGAAATGTCTCTGTATTTGTATTTATATCAGTGTACAGTCTCTGTATTAACATTATTCCAGGAAAAGTCAGCAGTCTCCATTCTGTTGAGGCTCCTCCTAAACTCAGTCCTGAACATTTTATACCAAGTCGTATCCATTACAGAATAAACACATGCTGTCGAGAGACACCAATATTTAGCCAGTTTTCACTGTGTGGTTTTATTTTATAAAGATAATATATCATGTTTTAATAATACATTTTCAATAGAATAATTTGAGATAAAAATCATTGAAAGTTTTTTTCAGTTCACTCACCTCTAATTCCCTCTGGATACAGTCCACATTTCCTTCGCCTCCCCATCCAGAATCTCTCCCACACTTTTTTCCTTCCTTTTCGGCCTTTTCAGCACAAACTGCAGTGCAAGCTGTGCTGTGCCAGTCTGTTTTGGTATGCAACAATTGGTGTTCTCGTGGGATTTGGAGGATTGTCTACTGCTAGAGCTCCAGTCATTACTGTCCAGTTGTCAAGTGTGTGTCATTTACTGTATTTAGTCACTTGTAAGGTTTGTGTTCCTTCATGACAAAGACTAAAGAAATCTGTGCAGCTTGGTGGAAATAATCTTCATAAGTGGTTTGTCTTTGTAGGTTTCATCTGGTCTTCAGCTTTGTCCCAAGCTCAAGAGCAGACTGTCCTCTTGTTCTTGCAGATGTGCACATGCCTGAGTCAGCCAGTTTTGCTATGCAGTGCCATAAGGAGCTTTTGATGACTGTGGTCCCAATTGAGTACATGAATACTTTGACATGTATGTCTCCGATAGACGGCCATCCACCTATAGCTTTCTATTGTCTTGGGAGATCATTACATCCTGATAAACATAGAATGAATTAGAGATTTAAAAACTTAATAGCCATGAGTACGCAGAGCTACCTTACTCGGTAGAGAGTCAGAACAGTGGCATTCAAATAATTAACACAAACCAATGCTGAGAAAAATGTCAACAAAGAGTTCACACTTGTCATGTAACTTGCACTCATTTAAAAATATTTTATAGTAAGATTTTCTCTTGTGTGCCTCAAGTAAGTTTGACTTCGTGTTATGTTAATTAAGAATAATTATATTCACCATTTGAAAATGTATTGATTGATATAATCATCATTTTGTCTCAAAATCTTTAAACATATCAAATTCTGTATTTAGTCATATTTAGTCAAATAACTGTGGAAAATGTAGATACTCTCTCAGGGCTGAAAATTAATAACCTGGGAACTTTGTTTTCATAAAACAAAACCCTGCTGCAGATCACACCAGTGAAAGAGTCACCGTGCCATTCGCTGATTTGCATGCCGTGCTGTGGCTCTGTACATATTGTGCAGCTGAGGGAGGCAAAGATGACTGCAGTCACACGAGGATGCACTTGTGAACAGGGGGAGACCTTGCTATAATTATGGTGACTCAGTGCAATGTTGACAGCATGTCTGCGCTCTGCGCTGCTTATTTTAAAGAGACAGAGAACATAGCTGAGCATCCCATTAAACCATGGATAGAAAACAGTCTTGTCTTAATGTTCTCAGGCAGTGATCGTTTACTCAATTATGAAGGCAACAACTGCAAGAATGCACTTGCTTCCCAAAGATAAATAATAAATTGTGCCCTTGTCCTGGACAATAAAAAACACAGGAAGTGAGAGCTTAGATTTCATTTGAACATGTGGACACATTATGACCTTCCATCCACCCCCACCCCTGTGCTCCCAGCACCCTAATGCTAAGCAGCATCACATAATATCTTTACAGGAACATGTGGTATTGTACACAGGAGAGACTTTAGGTCGTATTTCTTAACATTTAAGCAATATAATGCGTCCCCTCTGTTACCATTACTACGCCTGTCAAGCTAGAACAGCACACAATGCAATTAACAGTAACAACTGTGTAGGATGCAACGGGTCTGTTATTTCACACAGGAGTCAAAAGCAGGGTCCTCATCTGTGGCTGGCTGACTATGTTGGTTGAAAGGACGACTGTTTTTACCATGTTTTATCAGCTATAGCTGGCTACAAAAGCTAATGCTAATGTTAAAGCTCTGTGAGTTGGTTGAAAACTTTGTTCCTATCTGAATTTAATGCTTCCATCTGACTTGTTTCACACTCAGAATCCTTTAAACTTAAATAACATGGCCACAAACATGATTCCATTCCTGAACCAGTATTTTTCTAAAGTAACATTAAATAATGGAGTTAGCTAATGAAATTCCCCTTTTGGAAATATCGCTAGGTTACTACTGTAGATAGTACCCTAAGCTAAATAGCTGGGTATGCTAACATTTGCAGCTGGTCCCTAATCCCATAAACTTTGCTCCTGTGTTTTTGGTAAAGAAAAAGTGATAGTTTGGGTTCTATGATGTATCTATGGTCAGTGTACTACCTGCAGTAGATTCAGATCAGTGTGCTCCCAGTTTGGGGAAGCAGCTGGGAGCATCGGCACAGAAGCTGAGGGATTTGTTGCTGTGGACAGGGACAGCAAAAATTTTTTTTAGTCACTTAAAAAATGCCCAATGTGTGTGTTATATTTTTTAATATTTTCAACGCTTTAACACAAGCGCACTCATGCTCTCTAAACTGGGAGCAAGCTGATCCAAATCCACTGCAGGTATTACACTGACTGTACCTCACACAACCCCACATCAAATAACCCAAACTATGATTTTAAGATTATATATTGCTCTTATGTAAGCTGCATGAACACTATGAAGCTTATGTGAAAAAACCCTGACAGGTTTGATGCCTATTTGACAAGGTATGGGGTTTAGCAAATGGTCAGTTGAAGCAATAATCAACTCATCAACTCTGTACTTTCAAAAGGTAGAGGGACATTCTGTTCATTTTTTCCATGCACACCATTATTGTAGATCTATTTATCAATCAATAATAAGGCATAATCAAAGGCTAATCAAAAGATGTCAATAGAAAAAGCTTGCACCCATGAAATCAAGAAATTTAAAGAGGAATAAGTTATACTCTCCATTGACACAGGTGCAATACATTTTCAATATTGGCCCTTAAACGTTCACTATCACACATTATTAATCTAGACTACTGACAGAACCAATGCAAAATAAAGCCTCATGTAACATTGATCCAAGGATATTAAATATTGATTTCAGCATTATGATGGATCCCAGAAGCAGAAAATAAATTTCATTTGAAAGAGCATATTTAATTCTGCGAACAAAGATCATACCCGCTGGCACAAATCAATCAGCTGTTCATCACCATCTTCATCATCACCACCACCACCAGCATTACCAACCACAACAAAGATAATGATCGGCTCCATCTCACAGGCAAAGAGAATGTGACTTGTGCTAATGAGATCCTTCCTCTAAGGCAGGGGTCCCCAAACTACGGCCCGCGGGCCACATCCGGCCCGCCAAAGCAATTGGAGTGGCCCACTTAACGATCCCAGACAATCCCTCTAAACATCAACCAATTTTTATTAAATTGCATTTTCCTATCATAACATCATAACATATCCGTACTTAAAGGTTGGCATTCTAATTAAAATTGACCATAGTTATGAGCTATTTATAGTTAATAGTGGCTCATCTTCACCTCCTCACACAATGGTATATTCTGACGTGACTTTGATCGTGACCGAGCCAGCGTCAAGCTGCAAAGTTCTGAGGTGGGAATCTGTCATCAAGGTGGTTGTGTCCTGCATAAACTTCATAAGAGCAAACGGACTTAAACACAGGCAGTTCCAAGCCTTTCTCTCCGAGCTAGAATCAGCCCACGGAGACGTGCTTTACCACACTGAAGTCCGCTGGTTAAGCCGGGGCAGAGTTTTGAAGCGTTTTTACGACCTGCTACCCGAAATCAATGCCTTTCTCCTGACAAAGGGAAAAACTGTCCCAGAGCTGATCGACACAGAATGGAAATGGGACCTCGCCTTTATTAACAGATGTGTCAGAAATTTTAAACGGCCTCAACTTGCAGCTCCAAGGCAAGGGAAAACTAATCTGACATGTATTCCCACATCAAAGTATTTGAGCTTAAACTAGCGCTGCTTATTGGACAGGTGCAAAAACAAGACTTCACCCATCTCCTGTTACTCGAAGCCTCATCAAGCTGAGAAACCGGTCGGTCCCGTTCCCAAACCGAGAAGTGCAAGGACGCACTGGAAACACTGAGCGGAGGTTTGGTGTGCGGTTCCGTGAGATTCATTGTGTCCACGTTAAAAAGAAATCCGCACATTCCAGAAGCCCTTTTTTGCTGCCGACATTAATGACACCTCTAGCCTTCTTTTCATTTGACTGGCTGAGTTGAGCAGACCTGTGATGTGCTGAAGACGTATTTCAGCCCAACAGTCTTGATCAGTACTATGCTGCCCCTCCAAAATGAGACCTTACCCCAACATAAGAAACACGCAACAAAGATGTCCACAAAAGTTTTTGGAGCACATATATCTGTGAGCACTTTGTGTTTCACACATGAAGCTGATAAAAAATCCGACGAGATCAAGCTCTCACAGATTCAACATACCTGGCATCAGTCTCTGAGACTGGCTGTTAACTGGAATGGGAACCTGACATCGATCTCTCTCACCAGTACAGAAGCATGAGCCACAGCTTGGCGACACTGATTATGGTAAGCCTACTGATATTCAATAGCAATAGAATATTAAAAAAATGTCATTTATAAGTAATGCTCTTTGTTATAGGCAACATGTTTCTACTGATTCTGAACCACTATTTGTATTAATATTTTTTCACTACCTGTAAAGAACGAGAACACTTACCAGTTTGTTAACTCAACTGTGACCTGTTACAAAATCACATTCACAGTTGCTATTCTTTACTTGAAACATTAAACCATCAGTTTGTGTTGTTCACTTTCTCTATTTAAACCATGAAATGGAGTATCTGTGGTACTTCAATACGACTAATGTGCAAGACTTTTTATTAACTTTTTTTTGCAAAATCAACAGTTGGTGCCAAGCCAAGAAGGCAGCTACAAATTATCGTTGTAATCTTCCACAATTAATTGGTTGTCAGAGCTGGCCCATATCTTTCCTGTTAATAAAACTAACTCGGCCCCCATTCTGCAGAAAGGAAAGTTGAATGGTGGCCCCACTGAAAAAAGTTTGGGGATCGTGGTGTGGCACCTCAGCAATATGAAGAAGATGACCCATAGAGCGGCCCTTAGGAAGGGAGCGACTTCAGAAGGCTGGGGCTGACCATTATGTTATTCAGCGGTGACAAGCGAGCCTCCCCCGTAGACACCTACAAATTTGATAGGACTTTTTGACAAAATTCTTTTTCGTCCAGCAAGTGGACCTCCGGAGACTGTTTTAATTGATGGCATCCCTTTCCGAAGGATAAGCGACTTAGAAGGCCGGGCTGACATACTGTTACTTCAGATGGCGTGAACGAGCCGAATCCGGTAGACACCATTTTGTGACTTTCGAGAAAATTTTTTGGAAATGATTAAACACAGAATTTAA
>NW_019174328.1:7947017-7947201 GCF_002260705.1 Seriola dumerili
CCCCCCCGGCATTACCATCAGTTTGTGTTGTTATTTTCTATAAAATAAATGGAGTATCTGTGGTACTTCAAATAAACACATGTGAAGACTTTTTATTACTTTTTTTCGCAAATTAACAGGTGGTGCCAAAGCCAAACGAGGGGCAGCTACAACAAATTATCATTGTAATCTCCACAATAATACT